>NC_072379.2:63930322-64237016 GCF_028885625.2 Pongo pygmaeus
AATCTATTTCCAGTATTCTTAATTACATGTTACAATGGTAACTTCTAGCATTTTTTAACTTTAATGTAAAACCTGGTAATTTTTTTTTTTTTTTTTTTTTTGAGACAGAGTCTCACTCTGTTGCTCAGGCTGGAGTGCAGTGGCACGATCTTGGCTCACTGTAAGCTCTGCCTCCTAGGTTCACACCATTCTCCTCCCTCAGCCTCCTGAGTAGCTGGGACTACAGGCACCCGCCACCACACCTGGCTAATTTTTTGTATTTTTAGTAGAGACGGGGTCTCATCGTGTTAGCCAGGTTGGTCTCGATCTCCTGACCTTGTGATCTGCCCGCCTCAGCCTTCCAAAGTGCTAGGATTACAGGCATGAGCCACCGTGCCCAGCAAGTTGTTTTAATTATGTACTAGGTACAGCCAAGTTTTGACTTCTAGCATAATTAAGGGTGTGGTTAATTCCATATGTCCTCAGACCTTACTGGTTTTGAAGCAAGCAAGTTGAACAGTTCTCAAAAACCACAAAGCAATTTATAGCCTTAAAGCATTTTGCAAACCTAGTATCTGATCTGCATAATTTAGTCCACCTATTTACATTTTGATGGCATTTTACCAATAATCTTTAAGGCTGTTTTTATTTTTCAAACACTAAAGTCATGTGAACTAAAAGTTACCACAGCTTTTATCTTCCCTTTAAAAAATATTTGATCCAAGCACTTATCCTTCTTTAAGTAAATTAATTAGATCTCTTTTTAATAGACATCACACACAACCTATATATAACTACACAGACAGGCAAAGAAAACCCAGTAACCATAAGACTTTTCCTTTTGCCAACCTCCTAATTGGATTATTTGCCTCTGGGTGGAGCCCTTCAAGAGCAAGGCTAGGAAAACATGCAGTTTTTAGGGTCTAATAAACAGGTACAGCTGGAAGGCAAAAACAGATTTTGAGAGGGATCCATGAGGGAAACAGATCTCTCTCTTCGTGTGTATTAACAGTGGCAAGGCAAAATGGAAAGAAATAATTCAGTCGACTGAGATAAAACCCTAAAACCCCTTTCCAGCAAAACAAGAACCAAGAAGAGAAAAATATAAAGGCCTTTTAAATATACCTATAACTTGGATATCCACTTTTAATTAAGCTGAGTGCTCTTTAAGAAAATCCTTTTAAATCCCTTGTTACCCAATTTTAGCTGTGCCAAGTGGCCAATATTTCTGGCTTTCAAACTTTACTAAAGGTGACCTCCCAGGTGCTCAGAGAAAGGAAAATCCAAGGTGGTTCATGGAGGGAAAGAGAATCAACAAATGATAAAGACAATGCAGACATCAAACCAGAAAAGACTCATTCCCTCAGCCAGGATTGAACCTGGGCCACCATTGTAAAACGGCAAAAGCTAAAACAAAGCATTGCCATGTGGTTACAGGTCACACTTCCAAGGATGTAAAACAAGATGGAAGCCTGCAGCAAAGTTTGCTACTGACCATACAGAAAGACATGCAAAGCACACCAGATTGGCTACAGCTTAAGACCAACCTCACAAATCCTTTTTCGTAATTAAAACTTTACAGCGAATATAAACTGTTAGTTAGGGGCTGGGCCTCGTAAAATGTCTTCTAAAAAGAAAAAAAGCCTCTTGCATTAAAGTTAACTCCTGACCTGGTGGAGAAAAGAAAAAAAAATAGCTTAAATGCAGGGCTGTGTTAACTGCTGACAGGGTAGAGAAAAGAAAAAAGATGCATGGAGAAGAACCTCTTATTCTTATGCAAATAGGTTCCTCCAACAGGGAGACTAACTTAATTGCTGTCTGACAGAGCTGGAACCCCTGGCCAGGGGAGGGGAAGACACTGTGGATGTGTGGTGGCCAATGCAGGCTAGTCTGCCTCCTGGCACCCTTGGGCCATGCGCCTCAGCCCCAGGGGGTGGAGAAGGAGGCTGGGGAGCTGCTATTTGCCCATCCATCTCATGCATGCCTGCGGCTATTGGAGGGCAGGTGGTGTGCAGTTTCCTCTACCCTCAGAAGTCCAAGGACGAAAAGGCTTAGAAATGAAAGGGAAAAATATTTTTTTGTTCACATCTTACTCACCCTTCTTTGATCCCCAGATGGGCCACCAAACTGATGTAGAAGTTTTGCTCCTTAGTTTAGCTAAATCCAGGTTTTTGTGTCACGACCAGGAGAAATTAGGCACGTGGACACATTGAAGGCTGAGGAGGGCTGGATTCATTGGCGAAAAGGAAAAAAAAAAAAAAAAACTCAGCAAAGTGACAAGGCATCCTGCTAATGGGTCCCTACCTCCCAGGTTGAATACCAGGCCACCACACACAGAAGCTGAAAAGACCAGCCTACTCCCTTGGCATAAGGCGTGAACTTCTTATGGCTCCGCCCCATTTTCCCAGTGTGCAAGTAGGCATTATTCAGAAAGAACTGGTCAGGAAAGGGCGGGCAAACAGGGGCAGTTCTCCCTCTGGGTTGTGGGTTTCATCTGGGACCAGCAGTCCGGTCCCTCAGCCTTCAGGCTGTTTTAGGCTTGAAGGTGTGGTTTTGCTGGGGACCCTTGGCTGTCTCCTGTCTCTATCATTGCCTCCGCATCATTCTCTCCTTTAATCTCACTTTTTCTTCAAAGAAGTTTTACCCACCTGATATATACATGTAAAGTTATAATTTAACATATGTATATGTGTGTATGTGTATATATACACATATATATATATATTTCTTGTCTCCTGCCTGTAGAATGTAAGCACCATAAATATGGACACTGTCTTCTGCTGTAATTTTAGAGCCTAGCATAGGTCCTGGCACATGGTAGGTGTTCAGTGAAAATGAATGAATGGATTATAGAGTTGTACATATTAAGTATAAAATGCATTGTGAACTGGATATTGGCATAATATGAATCATAAAGGGCCAATATTTTTCACTATGTTAGTCATAATGGGTAATTGCAGTCCTGGCCAAGGACTTGACATCAAATGATGCTGGGAGAAGGTGACATGGGAGAGAGAATGTTTACTGTGACTTGGCAGTTTATTCATTTAGTTCCCACAACAACCCTGGGCATTATTGCTATTTTGCAAATGAAACAGCCATGGGTAACTTTCCCCCAAAGCACAGGAAAAACGGATTTGGACCCAGGTCCGCTAACCAGATGTTTATGATCCTGTTACTGGTATGTGCTACTTTTCAAAATAATTTATACAATGGATGAAGGCTGGGCACAGTGGCTTGGGCCTGTAATCCCAGCACTTTAGGAGGGCGAGGCGGGTGGATCACTTGAGCCCAGGAGTTTGAGACCAGCCTGGCCAACATGGTGAAACCCTGTCTCTAAAAAAATACAAAAATTAGCCATGTGTGGTGGCAGGTGCCTTTAATCCCAGCTACTCAGGAGGCTGAGGCAGAAGAATTGCTTGAACCTGGCAGGTGGAGGTTGCAGTGAGCCGAGATTACCCACACTCCAGCCTGGGTGACAGAGCAAGACTCCGGCTAAAAAAAAAAAATAATTATACAGTGGATGAAATGGTGTACAGACAATTACAAAAACTAAATTTCAAGTTCTATAGAAAGGGCCAATGTACTTTACCCAATATTCAGTGCCTTATATTATACACATAGAATAGTCAAATTCATATCATAAATTTAACTTCTTTCTCTCTCTCTCTCTTTTTTTTGGAGACAGGGACTTACTCTGTCACCCAGGCTGGAGTGCAGTCGCATGAACATGGCTCAGTGCAGCCTCGACCTCCTGGGCTCAGGTGATCTGTCCACCTAAACATCCTGGGTATGCTACCATGTCTAGCTAATTTTTTGTATTTTTTTGTAGAGACTGAGTTTCACCATGTTGCCCAGGCTGGTCTGGAACTCCTGAACTAAGTGATCTACCCGCCTCAGCCTCCTACCGTTTTGGGATTACAGGTGTGAGCCACTGTGCCTGGCCGTAAATTTAACTTCTTTGAAATTAATGCGTTAACAATAGTAAACACTAAACATTTATTTTTCTGGTCTTTCCTTAAATAGCCTACATTTTTATTGTGTCTATTACATGCAAAACAATGAACAGATCTGTTTTTGTTTTTTGAGATGGAGTCTCGCTCTGTCGCCCAGGCAGGAGTGCAATGGAGTGATCTCGGCTCACTGCAACCTCTGCCTCCCAGGTTCAAGTGATTCTCCTGCCTCAGCCTCCTGAATACCTGGGATTACAGGTGTCCACCACCACACCCAGCTAATTTTTGTATTTTTAGTAGAGACAGCGTTTCACCATGTTGGTCAGGCTGGTCTGAAACTCCTGACCTCAGGTGATCCACCCACCTTAGCCTCCCAAAGTGCTGAGATTACAGACATGAGCCACCGTACCCAGCCACAATGAATAGATCTTAAATGCACATGCAATTTGTTGAATGTTGCCAATTGAGTATACCCTGTAACCACCACACCAAGATGGGGAACAGGATCTTCTTGAACCTGGTATCCTTAGTGTACCATACATGGTAGATACTCAATACATGTGTGATTTTGGTTTTTCTCTGCTGAACAGTCCAGGGGGATTTTTAAATTAAGTATTAAAAACTTTGATGTTGACATAGATAAACTAATATGGGAAATTTTAGCTGATGCTCTCCTTTCCTGTCAGAAGCAAAGTTATAAGGATATTAAAAGGTGAATAATCATCTTGGAGTTTTACTCAAAACTGAAAAAAACAAAGTGCACAGCAGCACTTTCTCTTCTTTTTCCTTCTGCCTCAAGGATAGCCCAGATGAGAAAATAAAGAAAGGGACATGGAAACAGGATGAGGAAAAACACTTTTTTTCTCAAGAAAACTTAGACTTGCACCATTAATATGGTTTGTCTGTGTCCCCACCCAAATCCCATCTTGAATTGTAACTCCCACAATTCCCATGTGTCATGGGAGGAACTTGGTGGGAGGTGGTTGAATTATGGGGGTGGCTCTTTTATGCACTCTTCTCATGATAGTGAATGAGTCTCATGAGATCTGATGGTTTTAAAAATGGGAGTTTCTCTACACAAGTTCTCTCTCTCTCTCTCTTTTTTTTTTTTTTTGAGATGGAGTCTCACTCTGTTGCCTAGGCTGGAGTGCAGTGGCACCATCTTGGCTCACTGCAACCTCTACCTCCCAAGTTCACGAGATTCTCCTGCCTCAGCCTCCAAGTAGCTGGGATTATGGGCATGCACCACCATGCCCAGCTAATTTTTTTGTATTTTTAGTACAGACAGGGTTTCACCATGTTGGCCAGGGTGATTTCAAACTCCTAACCACTTTGGCCTCCCAAAGTGCTGGGATTACAGGCGTGAGCCACTGCGACGGCCCACAAGCTCTCTTTTTGCCTGCTGCCATCTATGTAAGGTGTGACTTGCTGCTCCTTGCCTTCCACCATGATTGTGAGGCTTCCCCAGCCATGTGGAACTGTAAGTCCAATTAAACTTCTATCTTTTGTAAATTGCCCAGTCTCAGGTATGTCTTCATCAGTAGCATGAAAACAGACATATACAGTAAACTGATACCAGAAGAGTGGGGCACTGCTGAAAAAATACCCAAAAATGTGGAAGCGACTCTGGAACTGGGTAACAGGCAGAGGATGGAACAATTTAGAGTGTTCAGAAGAAGACAGGAAGATGTGGGAAAGTTTGGAAGTTCCTAGAGACTTGTTGAATAGCTTTGACCAAAACGCTGATAATGATATGGACAATAACGTCAAGGCTGAGGTGGTCTCGGAGGGAAATGAGAAACTTGTTGGGAACTGGAGCAAAGGTGACTCTTGTTATGTTTTAGCAAAGAGACTGGTGGTATTTTGCCCCTGCCCTAAAGATCTGTGGAACTTTGAACTTGAGAGAGATGATTTAGGGTATCTGGCAGAAGAAATCTCTAAGCAGCAAAGCATTCAAGAAGTGACTTGGGTGCTGTTAAAGGCATTCAGTTTTAAAAGGGAAACAGCATAAAAGTTCAAAAAATTTGTAGCCTGACAAGGCAATAGAAAAGAAAATCCCATCTTCTGAGAAGAAATTCAACCTGGGTGCAGAAATTTGCATAAGTAACAAGGAACAAAATATTAATCACCAAGACAATGGGGAAAATGTCTCCAGGGCATGTCAGAGAACTTTCTGCAGCCCCTCCCATCACAGGCCTGGAGGCCTAGGAGAAAAAAGTGGTTTTGTGGGCTGGGCCCAGCATCCCGTGCTGTGTGGAGCCTAGGGACTTGGTGCCCTGTGTCCCATCTGCTCCAGCCATGGCTGAAAGGGGCCAACATAGAGCTCAGGCCATGGCTTCAGAGGGTGGAAGCCTCAAGCGTTGGCAGCTTTCATGTGGTGTTGAGTCTGTGAGTGCATGTAAGTTAAGAATTGAGGTTTAAGGCTGGGCATGGTGGCTCACGCCTGTAATCCCAGCACTTTGGGAGGCTGAGGCGGGAGGATCACAAGGTCAGGAGATTAAGACCATCCTGGCTAACACGGTGAAACCCCGTCTCTACTAAAAAATACAAAAAAATTAGCCAAGTGTGGTGGCGGGTGCCTGTAGTCCCAGCTACTTGGGAAGCTGAGGCAGGAGAATGTCATGAACCTGGGAGGTGGAGCTTGCAGTGAGCCGAGATCGTGCCACTGCACTCCAGCCTGGGCGACAGAGCAAAGACTCCATCTCAAAAACAAAACAAAACAAAAAAAACACAAACCAAACAAACAAACAAAAAAAGAATTGAGGTTTAAGAACCTCTGCCTAGATTTCAGAAGATCTACAGAAATGCCTGGATGCCCAGGCAGAAGTTTGTTGTAGGGATGGGGTCCTCATGGAGAACCTCTGCTAGGGCAGTGCAGAAGGGAAATGTGGGGTGGGATCCCCCACACAGAGTCCCTACTGGGGCACCACCTAGTGGGGCTGTGAGAAGAAGGCCACCATCCTCCAGACCCCAGAATGATAGATACACTGGCAGCTTGTACCATGTGCCTGGAAAAGCCACAGACACTCAATGCCAGTCCATGAAGGCAGCTGGGAGGGAGGCTGTATCCTGCAAAGCCACAGAGGCAGAGCTACCCAAGACCATGGGAACCTACCTCTTGCATCAGCGTGACCTGGATGTGAGACATGGAGTCAAAGGAGATCATTTTGGACCTTTAAGATTTGACTGCCCCGCTGGATTTCGGACTTGTGTGGGGCCTGTAGCCCCTTTGTTTTGGCCAATGTCTCCCACTTGGAATGGCTACATTTACCCAGTGCCTGTATCCCTATATATCTAGGAAGTAACTAACTTGCTTTTGATTTTATAGGCTCATAGGCAAAAGGGACTTGCCTTGTCTCAGATGAGACTTTGGACTGTGGACTTCTGAGTTAATGCTGAAATGAGTTAAGACTTTGGGGGACTATTGGGAAGGTGTGATTGGTTTTCAAATGTGAGGACATGAGATTTGTGATGGGCCAGGGGTGGAATGACATGGTTTGGCTGTGTCCCCACCCAAATCTCATCTTGAATTGTAACTCCCACAATTCCCATGTGTTGTGGGAGGAACCCAGTGAGAGGTGATTGAATTATGGGGTCAGGTCTATCATGCACTGTTCTCATAATAGTGAATGAGTCTCATGAGATCTGATGGTTTTAAAAATGGGAGTTTCCCTATACAAGCTCTCTTTCTGCCTTCTGCCATTCATGTAAGACATGACTTGCTCCTCCTTGCCTTCCACCATGATTATGAGGCCTCCCCAGCCACGTGGCATGGTAAGTCCAATTAAACCTCTTTCTTTTGTAATTTGCCCAGTCTCGGGTATGTCTTTATCAGCGGTGTGAAAACGGACTAATACAACCACTAATAAAGAGTGAGATATGGAAGGTCTGCAGTTCGCTGATGCTCCCTAATGCCTATTTAAGATGAGGCCACAGAAGATAGTGGACAAGAAACAACCTCAGAGAGCAAAACTGGAAGCCTCCAAAGGAGTTTCCCAGAGAGCGCAACTGAAGGTCCCAGGTACTGCCTGGGAAGGAAGTCACTCTTCCTGCCCCATAAGATTTAATATTGCTGTAGATCAGTGACTATAGCAGCCTTTCCTTTCTCCCCTTTCCTAGTGGGCAGTTTCAATGTTTTAATCTTTTTTTTTTTTTTTCCTGAGACGGAGTTTCACTGTTATTGCCCAGGCTGGAGTGCAGTGGCGCGATCTCGGCTCACCGCAGCCTCTGCCTCCCGGGTTCAAGTGATTCTCCTGCCTTAGCCTCCTGAGTAGCTGGGATTACAGGCGTGCGCCACCGCACCTGGCTCATTTTGTATTTTCAGTAGAAACGGGGTTTCTCCATGTTGGTCAGGCTAGTCTCGAACTCCTGATCTCAGGTGATCCGCCTGCCTCAGCCTCCCAAAATGCTGGGATTACAGGCATGAGCCACTGCGCCTGGCCTCAATGTTTTAATCTTGCTCCTACTCCACCTTTGTATGTTGGGTAAGTTGGGGGCAGTTAACTCATTTTTAAGTTTTTTGATTGCTGGACCATGAGGTGCTGTCTGTACCAGATGGAAGGTACATATTTCCCAGAGTTCCTGAACTTTGACCTGGATGCAGTATCTGGATGAAATTTGAGAACTGTATCTCTGGGAGAGATTCATTGTGTTCTGTATATGAGAAAGTGTGTATCAATATTTGGCAATCAAAGAAGTAGACATGGCAGAGAATGTTAATTGCCTAACAAAAATCCATTTCCGTCGCTCTCTTGCAAAGTGTCACTTTTAGCTGGTTATGTGGAAACCAAGCTACAAGGTTCCCAGGCGTGCTGTTAGATATAGCTCTATGACTAATATTTGATAATTGAGATGTAAGTAGAAGTGTTGTGTGGTACTTTGGGTAAGTCTTCCTGAAAGGGAAGTATGTTTCTTGAAATGGATGTGAAATGACTGGGGTGATAGCTATCTTGGATCAGGAGGAGAAAGGCCAGACTCTAGGAATGGCAGAGTGATGTATGTTTGGGAGTGTAGATCTCTGAAAACTCTAGTGAGAGCCCCTTTTGTCCATACCTTTGCTGAGTCATGTGTTATCAAACTTAATGGTCTTTCCAAACTGATGAAATATGGTGTTTTATAGATTTAGTTACTATTTTGCTTTGAGTGAGATGGAGAATCTTTTCATATATTTAAGAACCATTGTGTTTCCTTTAGTGCATTTTCTGTTGGCATGTTGGCCTTTTTCATATTGATTTATAGGTTCTTTTATTTATTCACTTTTTAAATGATAGAGAAGGGGTCTCGCCATGTTGCCGCGGCTGATCTTGAACTGCTGGACTCAAGCAATCCTCCCACCTCAGCCTCCCAAAGTTCTGGGATTACAGGTGTGAGCCACCACACCCAGCCTGTAGATCCTTTTATATTTTACAGAAATTATATCTGTGATATGAGTGGTAGGTATTTTTCCAGTTTGTCGTTTGACTTTGATTAGAGCAATTTTTCTTCCAAGCTTCTCTTGGTATATTTTGTTTTAAATTTTTATTTTATTTTATTTTTGAGACAGAGTCTTGCTCTATTGCCCAGGCTAGAATGCCCAGGCTCAAGGGATCCTCTCATTTCAGCCTCTTGAGTAACTGATTACAGGCACATGCCACTTCACACAGCTAAATTTTTGTATTTTTTGTAAATTTTTGTGTTTTTTGTAGGGATGGAGTTTTCCTATGTTGCCCAGGCAGGTCTTGAATTCCTGGGCTCAAGGGATCCTCCCACCTCGGCCTTCCAAAGTGTTAGGATTACAGGCGTGAGCCACTGTGCCCAACCAAGTTTTTTTTGTTTTTTTTTTTTTGAGACAGAGTTTCAGTCTTGTTGCCCAGGCTAGGGTGCAATGGCGTGATCTTGGCTCACCACAACCTCTGCTTCCCAAGTTCAGGTGATTCTCCTGCCTCAGCCTCTCAAGTAGCTGGGATTACAGGCATGTGCCACCATGCCCAGCTAATTTTTTTGTATTTTTAGTAGAGACAGGGTTTCTCCATGTTGGTCAGGCTGGTCTCAAACTCCTGACCTCAGGTGATCCGCCTGCCTTGGCCTCCCAAAGTGCTGGGATTACAGGCATGAGCCACTGTGCCCGGCCATAGCCAAGTATTATTTTACATCCCACTCTCACCTACTTTTTCTTATTAGAAAAAATAAGTTGCCTGGGAGAAAGGAGAATAAAAAGAGGAGTGAATGAGGGGAGTATCTCCCAAATAATATATTTAAGGTGACTGTTATTTTTTCTCTCTGTGTTTCAGTTTGGATATATTCCTCTGACCTGTCTTCAAATTAATTAATCTTGTTTTCTTTTGCACTGTGAATCCAGCTGATAAATTCTTAATTTCTGATATTGTATTTTACAAATATTGAATGTCTACTTAATTCTCTTTAAGAAAGTTTCTAATTCTCTGATTTAATACTTCATCTTTGCATTCTCATTGTCAATCTTTACCCCTCTTTTCTTTAACATATTAATTGTAGTTATTTTGAAGTCTTTCTAGCTAACTTCAATATCTGGATCATCTCTACCTGCTTCCATCTCTTGGCTACTAGTCACTTAAAAAAAAAAAATAAATAAACACTTTTTTTTTTTTTTTTTTTTTAGAGATAGGGTCTTGCTCTGTCATCCAGACTGGAGTGCAGTGGCACAATCATAGCTTACTGCAGCCTTGAACTCCCAGCTCAAGTGATCCTCCTGCCTCAGCCTCCTGGGTAGCTGGGACTACAGCTGTGTGCCACCATGCCTGGCTACTTTTTTTATTTTTGTTTTTTGTAAAGGTAGGGACTTGCTTTGTTGCCCAGGCTGGTCTCAAACTCTTGTCTCCAAGCAATGCTCCCATCTCAGCCTCCCAAAGCACTGGGATTACACGTATGAGCCTCTGTGCCTGGCTGGCTATTAGTAACTTTAACCAGTTTCTTGCCTGGTAAACTTTTCATGCTAGATATTATGAATGATATTTTATAGAAACTCTGGATCATGTTAACTTCCTCCAAAGAATGTTGAATTTTGTTCTGGCTGGCAATTAAATGATTGACAGACAATTTTAATTCTGATGAAAATTGGATTTAGGCTTTGTTATGGTGGTTTTACATCAGTTTTGACCTTACTCCTCAGGTATAATCCTTACTCCTAGAGGGTAATGTACATTCTTAGAACATGACCTTTTTTGCTTTGTGACTCATCTGGAGGTCTGGGAATTCACCAATATTTCTTTACCCTGGCTGGATTAGAACTCCACCACATTCCCAGCACTGTGTGGCCTCTGAGATTTCCGTTTAGCTCTCCAGCCTCCCAGCAGTTATTCTCTGATAGAACCTGGGTGTCTTACCCTACAGTCAGGTCATATGGCCTGGGCTCAAGGACCTGAGAAGAATGTCTATAAACTTTCAGGGTTCGATCTCTGAAGTCCTCTTCTGTGTGATTCCCTGCTCTGCAGCACCTGGCTTCCAAATCCCAGCCACTGTGGCAGGCACAAATTCTAGTTTCTCTTTCCTCTGCCCTATACAAATGCAACTTTCCACTTGGACTCAACTTCTCAAGCGGGGGGGACATGAAGCTCACTTCGTTTGGTTTCTTTCAAACATCATAACTGTTTTAACTGGTGTCCAATCCCTGAAAATTGTTTTATCTATTTTGGCCAGTTTATGGTAGGAAAGCTAAGTCTAAGACTTACTGTCATGGCTGGAATTGGAAGTTAGAGACAACTTTCTTTTTTCTTTCTTTCTTTTCTTTTCTTTTTCTTTTTCTTTTTTTTCTTTTTTTTTTTTTTTTTTTGAGACAGAGTCTTGCTCTGTTGTCCAGGCTGGAGTGCAGTGGTACGATCTTGGCTCATTGCAACCTCCGCTTTCTGGGTTCAAGCAATTCTCCTGCCTCAGCCTCCTGAGTAGCCGGGATTACAGGCACGTGCCATCACACCCGGCTAATTTTTGTATTTTTAGTACAGACAGGGTTTCACCGTGTTTGTCGGGCTGTTCTCCAACTCCTGACCTCGTGATCCACCCGCCTCGGCCTCCCAAAGTGTGGGGATTACAGGCGTGAGCCACCGCGCCCAGCCTATTTTTTCAATTGACACAGTTGTCAATGACAGATGGAGTTGACGTATATGTTTGGCTTGATCTTATTTTTCTTTAGATTTCTTTTTTGGTTATACTTCCTTTTAAGTAAACAGAGGCTCTAATTAAAAGTGTTGATGTGGATGAGTAGATTATGAGAATTTTTAAATGCTTTGAAGAGAACTCCTATGAGTTATTTTTCATTGAAAAGATCTCTGTAGAGCTGTTAGTTTAATTTCTATTTTTTAAAGTATAAGATTCGTCTCTGAAAGCCTGTAGCTGTAGGAAACTCAGCCTATGTCAATCCTTTTTCAGTTTTTTTTTTTTAAGCTCAGTTGGACCAAAATATGTGACTGTCATTTTGCTTTCTGATTATATCAGAGAATGCATAGATCTAAAAATGATGGCAAACAAAATAGGCCTAATCTCAAATAAAACAACATTTTGAAATACAACATATTAGGACATATGGGGGTGAACCTAAAAGTCTTTTTAATGTTCTGCACGCTACAACTACTTAAGTTTTGGATGGATGCAGTGGCTCACGCTTGTAATCCCAGTGCTTTAGGAGGCCGAGGTGGGCAGATCACTTGAGGTCAGGAGTTCAAGACCAGCCTGGCCAACATGACGAAACTCCATCTCTACTAAAAATACAAAAATTAGCTGGGTGAGGCGGTGAGCACCTGTAGTCTCAGCTACTTGGGAGGCTGAGGCACAAGAATTGTTTGAACCCAGGAGGCAGAGGTTGCAGTGAGCCGAGATCTCACCATTGCACTCCAGCCTGGGCAACAGAGCAAGACTCTGTCTCAAAAAAGAAAAAAGACTACTTAAGTTTTAAATTCTTAAATAACAGAGATAGGAGGCAGAGAAATTCTGGGCAGACAGGGTCGGGTCCCCGGTGAAACCCCACCTTCACCATCAAAAACAAACAAACAAACAAACAAAAAACAGCCTGAAACCGGCAGCCCAAAGTGAGAACTTCTTTGCTGTTTGCCTGTTCTCTCCTGATTGGTTCTTTCTGAATAATGCCTTTTTTTTCTTTACCAACTGAATGTTGCCTTTTTCAAAACCACCTATGGCCCATCCTGCCCCCATCATGTGCCTATAAAGACCCCAGATTTGGTAGAGGGGAAATGGCCTGACTTCAGAGAAAAGACAGCCTGACTTCGGGGAAGACGACCTTCCCTTCCCATCCCCTCTCCAATTCTCCTCTTCGCTGAGAGCCGTTTTCGTGGCTCAATAAAATTCTCTGCCTTCAGCATCCTGCAATCATCTGTGTGACCTCATTCTTTTTTTTTTTTTTTTTTTTTTTTTGAGATGGAGCCTTGCTCTCTGCCCAGGCTGGAGTGCAGTGGCACGATCTTAGCTCACTGCAACCTCTGCCTCCCGGGTTCAAGTGATTCTCCTGCCTCAGCCTCCCGAGTAGCTGAGATTACAGGTGCCCACCACCACACCTGGCTAATTTTTGTATTTTTAGTAGAGACGGGTTTCACCATGTTGGTCAGGCTGGTCTGGAACTCTTGTCCTTGTGATCTGCCTACCTCGGCCTCCCAAAGTGCTGGGATTACAGGCGTGAGCCACCGTACCTGGCCCAAACCAATGTATTTCTTAAATATATTTGATTGCTGTTTTGTGCCTCCCTAAAATATATAAAACCAAGCTGTACCCAGACCACCTTAGGCATATATTCCCAGGACCTCATGAGGGCTGCGTCACAGGCTATGGTCACTCATATTTGGCTCAGAATAAATCTCTTACAATATTTTACAGAGTTTGACTCTTTTTGTCAGCACTGCTATAACAAAATACTACAGAGTGGGTGGCTTAAATGAGAAATGTATTTTCTCACAGTTCTGGAGGCTAGAAGTCTAAGATCAAACCTGTCCAACCAGACCTGTTGACAGTTTTAGTTTCTCTTGAAGTGTCTTTCCTTGGCTTGTAGGTGGCCATCTTCTCACTGTGTCCTTGCCTAGCCTCTCCACTGGCACATGCATCCTTGGTATGCTTTTCTATTTTTTTTTTTTTTTTTTTGAGACAGGGTCTTGCTCTGTTACCTAGGCTGGAGCGCAGTGGCGTGATCCTGGCTCACTGCAGCCTCAATCTCCCAGGCTCAAGCTATCATCCCACCTCCGCCTCCCAAAGTGGGATTACAGGTATGAGCCACTGTACCCAGCCCCTTCCCCTTCTTATAAGGACACCAGTCATATTGGAGTTAGGCACACCTATATAACTTCATTAGCCGTATTACCCTTTTTAAGACCTTATCTTCAAATGCAGTCACATTCTAAGGTACTGGGGGTTAGAACTTAAACATGTAAGCTTTAGGATGATTCTGTTCAGTTTGTAACAATGATCTTGTGTAATCCCCTCCCCTTGAGTGTGGGATGGATCTAGTCACTTGCTTTTAATGAATCAAATATGGCAAAAGTGATGCTATGCCACTTTTGATATTAGGTTACAAAAGACTGTGACTTCTGTCTGATTCAGTCTCTCTCCCTGGCTCTTTTTGCTTGTTCTGATGCCAGCAAGCTGCCATGTTGTGAATTGTCCTAAGAGAGAACCACATAGCAAGGAACAGAGGGTGTCCTTCAGCCAACTGCCAGCAAGGAACTGAGGCCCTCATTCTGACAGCCTACTAGGAATCCTGCCAACAGCCATGTGCATGAGCTTGGCATCAGATTCTTCTGCAGTTCAACCTTAAGATGACTGTAGCCTTGGCTGACACCTTGATTGCAGTCTGGTGAGAGGCTTTGAGCCAGAGGATCCAGCTAAACTGCACTGGCATTTCTGACCCACAGAAACCATGAGATAATAAATGTTGTTTTAAGCCACTGAGTTTTGGGGTAATTTGTTACACAGCAATAGATAGCTATTATTATTGTTTATTGTTATTATTTATATTATTTTATTGTTATTTATTGTTGAGAACAAATAATAGTTACCACTTATGACTAAAGTTGGTCCTTTGTATCCATGGATTCCACATCCATGGATTCAACCAACCATGCATTGAAAACTACAACAAAAACCACCCCCAATAATAAAAAGAATACAACAATGAAAAATAATACAAAATTTTCTAGGCTCTCAGGCCTTCCTGGTAAAATTAAAAAAAAAAACAAACCAACAAATTAAAAAATACAGTATAACAAGTATTACATAGCATTTACATTGTCTTTGGTATTATAAGTAATCTAGAGATGATTTCAAGTACATGGGAGGATAGTACATAGGTTATGTGTAAATATTTTATATAAGGGACTTGAGTGTCCATGGATTTTGGCACCTGAGGGGGTCCTAGGATTAATCGCCCATGGATACTGAGGAATGACTGTATTTATGTATAGTGCAATGCTATATTTTTCCATATATCATTCCCTTAATCTTCACAACAATCTTTTAAAATCCTGTTTACAGACAAGAAAACAAGTCTAAAAGGTATTAGATGTTATGCCCTAGTTCATACATCTAAAAATGATAGATCAGGGATTTGAACCCATAGGCTGACTCCAGACCTGGCACCAGGAGAGTCTACATAATTTATGGGGCCCTGTGAAACGCAAAAATATGGGGCTGCTTCTTTGAACGTTGTTCAAGATGGTGACAGCAGAGCATTAAACTGTGATTAGGGTTATTTTGAGTACAGGGCTCTCTGGGCCTGCACAAGTTGCTTTCCCACTGAACTTGCCCTGCCAGCACTCTTGCTTGCTATGCAATATTGCTTCCCATCTATAAATAGGAAAATATTTCAGATGAGGATCCTAAAGCCAGTTGGAAAAAATGACAGGATCAGGTGTCCTCATTCTAAGCCTACAATTTATTTCTCTGTATCACACTGCCACTCTAGGGCAGTAAACTCACACTCTACCTAACACCTTACCTGGGCTTGAACCTCCTGCAAGATCTTCTCACTGATGGACTATTCAGCCATGTTGCTAGGAACACTGATGCCCTTCCTGCTTGAATGGCCATATTCTAGCACATGTTCTACTGAGGGCATATTGCCTGCATAGGGAAGGGGCACACAGCACCAGGGAGCACTGCAGCCAATTCCAATACCATCTGGTGAGCTCTTTGCTATCTAGGCAACTATTTCCTTGATGGCTTCCTGTCAGTAAAGGCGGGCAGGATGGCAGAGGGCAGTAAAGAGTTAACGCAGCAGGCCTGGGTTGTCCAAACACCGCACATTCCAAATGTCTTTAGGACTGGACCTTGACCACCTGCTGATAAGCTCTAAGCCCTTGTAAAATCCCACCATAAGAGTTTATTTATATACCTGAGGCCATGGGCCATTCTGGATATTATATATTAACAATGTAATTTAAGATGAACACCTGTTTTTGTTGTTGTTTTTTGCCTGAGGGCCTAGGCCACTGCCTTATCAATTTGACCTCTGAGGGCAACTAGAGACTTAAATTGTTAAGGTTAGTCATGTGGTTGCTCCATAAAAGCCCTGGATACCAACCTTTGGGTGAGCTTTTCTAGTAGGCAACACTTCACATCTATTGTCACACATCATTGCTGGGAGAATTTAGCACTGTTTGTGCAACTCCATTGGGAGAGGACAACTGGAATCTTATACCTGGTCTGTGCCCTTTGTTAATAACAACTGAGATTTTTTTTCAGGATTAATGAAAACATCAAACCTCAGATTTAGGGAATTCCCTTGCTGATTTTAAACTCTATCCTTGCCATGTGGGCCTCTCCATAGGATAATTCACAGCATGGCAGCTTGCTTACATCAGAACAAGCCAGCAAAAAGAACCAGAGAGGGAGAGAGGGAGAGATTTAGCAAGACAGAAGTCAGTTACAGTCTTTTGTAACCTAATATCAAAAGTGGTATATCACTTTTGCCATGTTTGATTCATTAGAAGCAAGTGACTGGATCCATCCCACACTCAAGAGGGAATTACACAGTCATTTTCTTGTGAAGATGAGAACAATGACTTCCAAGCTCTTTCAGTGTTGGACTGGAAACTGGAAGTCCCCATTACACTACTAAATTAATACACATTAACTTCTTTGTCTTGTTAAAGAAATATGGATTCTGAGTGGACTCTTCCAGCTTTCAACAGTGGGAGAAATATTTATGATGAGCAAAACAAAACACAAGAATGCAACATATTTGTAGTCTAATTTTTTTTAGCCCTGAATTCAGAGCTTCAAATGTAATGTAATCTTAACATGTTTCTTTTCTTTTTTTTTTTTTTTTTTTGAGACAGAGTCTCACTCTGTCGCCCAGGCTGGAGTGCAGTGGCATGATCTTGGCTCACTGCAACCTCCGCCTCCGGTTCAAGGGATTCTCCTGCCTCAGCCTCCCAAGTAGCTGGGACTACAGGCGCCTGCCACCACACCGGGCAAATTTTTTTTGTATTTTTAGTAGAGACTGGGTTTCACCGTGTTAGCCAGGATGGTCTCGATCTCCTGACCTCGTGATCCGCCCGCCTCGGCCTCCCAAAGTGCTGGGATTATGGGCGTGAGCCACCGCGCCCGGCCAACATGTTTCTTTAAAAAGCACAGAAATAAAACTAGAAGGAAGTATTCCCAAAGATTAACAATGAGTAAATATTGATCTTAATCATGGTATATTGGAGGATATTAGCTCTTTTTTTTTTTTTTTTTTTTTTGCAACCTTAGCATACACCAGAGGATGCTCTTATTTTTGGTTTTGTTTTCTACATTGAGCATATATGTCTTAAAACTTCCAAAAAATGGAAAAATGTGTTTTCCCCTGAAGTTGTCATGGAATAAGGAACAAGGCATCTTAATTTGGGAGCATATGCTTAATGAAATGGCTTATTTTATTTATTTGTTTTTAGAGACAGGGTCTCACTCTGTCACCCAGGCTGGAGTGCAGTTCTGTAATCATAGCTCACAGGGCCCTTGAACTTCTGGCCTCCAGCGATCCTCTGGCCTTAGCCTCCAGAGTAGCTGGGACTACGGGTACATGCCACCACACCCAGATATTTGTTTTTATTTATTTATTTATTTAGTTAATTAGTTAGTTAGTTAGTAGACATGGAGTCTTGCTATGTTGCCAAAGCTGGTCTTGGGCACCTGGTCTCAAGTGATCCTCCTGCCCTGGCCTCCCAAAGTGTTGGAATTACAGGCATGAGCCACTGTGCCCAGCCTGGCTTATTTTACTATGTGGTAATTATTGCTAACATGTTAGGAAATATGCTGAAGAAACATGAGCCTCGTCCTTGTTGTTATAAATTGACCATTCCCTATTGTGTTTGTCTTTGTTATCTCTAATCAGTAGAGTGAATAGTGTGACGACATGAAAAGGTTTGATCTGTACTGGCTGTTTCCCAATCTCCCTGGAAATACCAGCAAGATAAATTCCCCATTGCGCTGGATGATTGTGAGTGAGCTACAAGCAGAACTTGATATGCTGAAACATAACACAATTTGTAAGACATTATTGAACTTCTTAGTCAAAAGCAGATATCAAAGTATATGTTGATTAAATGCATATTGCTGAGATTTTTTTCCCCTGAAATTCACCTACCTAGATGATAAGTAATTGCACCACATCTCCTACTAGTGCCTTGTTAATTCTAGAAGTCTGTAAGAGACGTGCTTTGTGTTACTTCATCTTACTGCTTCTATCCTTTTGTAAATTACTAAAGATCACTATTAATTTGAGCTCATGACATCTTTCTGATATTTTCCTTTGGTACATGTGGAACTGAGTGATAAATGTGGTTCTTTGTCATGAGCGCTATGGTCGTAATAGCTTCCGTTTATATTTGTCCCTTCCTTTGATCTCTTCTTTCGCCTGTGCATGCTGAATCACTTCAGGCCCCCATCTCTCTTTGGCAATCATGATTCCTTCCTGTATTTGCCGCTGTTCTCCCCATCTCATGCCAGCCTTCATATTGTCTTTGGTAAACATCCTCAGACATGCTGTTCACAAAGCTTAGATGGCTCCGCACTGCCTGGCTGTCACGTTCAATCTCACAGAACGCTATGGTGTCCCAACCTGTCCTCATAACCCCATTCTCCACTGTGGCACCTCATCGCAGGCTGCGGTCAAGCTGGAGTTCTTCATATCCCCAGAACCATCATTCCTCTGCATCGTGGCCCTCACTCTTTCTTGGGTCTGGGAGGCCCTCTCCTCATCTCTGCTGACTGAAATCTTACTTGTCTTTATGACCTGCTGCAGCGTGACACACTCATGAGGTCATCTGTGATTCTTGCTCAACCCTCTGCCTCAGGGAAATCAAATTTTCTTTTCTTTTCATTCCTATTATTCTTTTTCTTTATTACTAATATGCTAGTCAGTCTCCTATTTGAGGTACAGTTATTCTCATGCATGCTTATTTCATCCACAAATTTCCAAATCTCCACAAAGATCAAAACTACCATTGTCATCTCTGTCTCTTCAAAGTGCCAGACAGGTGTTGTTGTCATTGATGAATTTAATTAGCTTAGCACTTAATGATTTACAGAGTGCTTTGACAGACGTCTGTTCTCTCATCTGCCCCAGCCAACTCTCACAGGTAGGCTGAGCAGGTATTATTGAAATTACATAGATGAAGCCACTGGGGTGCCAAGAGCTTGGGTGCCAAGAGCTTAGTTGCCAATCGATGTGGACAATAACAATTGGATGACTGCAATTTATCTCATTTAATCTTCATATCAACCATACGGGGAGGGTATTGTCATCTGTGCTTTACAGTTGGGGAAACTAAGGCCCACGGACACTTGGAACAACTTTCCTAATACTCTAACTAGAATGTGACAGAATAGGGGCTCAGAGCCAGTCTGCCTAACAAGTGGCACCTACCTTTTTCCACTGAGGGGTACTCTGTTTCTCTAATTTGGCATTGAAGATAATTAAATATGATTAGCAAGTATGGCTTCTGTTTAACGTTTAGTCTACACCTCTTGGGGCAAACGTGGGTGTCTGACCATTTGGGGACTGTGGACTTTGGAAACATCTCCCCAGGACCTCGGTGTCCAGCAGGGGGAGCAGTAGAGCAGCATCTGTCTGGTAAGAGGTCTGAGCTCCTGTCCTGGTGCTGGTGGCTTTGCTGTCTTAATATCTCACTTGGCTTCTGGCTGGTAGTTCAACATCAGTGGTTTGCCATTGTTTTCCCTTTGTTACGAGGATGGCCTCTGCCATTACTGTTGACCTGTCTTAGATGGCTCAGGAATTGATGTCACAGAGAAATGCTGTCTTTGGTTCCCTGTGCTTCATAGGGCAAATATAATGAGAAGCCACATGGGTTAAGAAGCCGACCTGAGAAAACATGGTAGGACTGTAGTATGTGTTGTCTTGTCTTTTCTGCAACAAGGGCAAGCATAAATAAAAACAGAACATGGGAGATGGTATAAAGTAGTGGGGAGACTAGGCTCCTGACAGGCAGAGTGTAGAAGGCAGATGGTGGAGGTGGGCCAGGGGAGGGGTACAGAAGGCTCAGGAGGCAAGTGGTGAGGCCACGAGGGTCCAGGCGGGTAGCGATGGGCTGAATGACTGAGCAAATGGTACTGCATGCCTTGGAAGCTGGTGGGTTATGTTTGGCCTGCAGAGATATCATTGAAGCAGAGATGGCAGGGATACAGTTGTGGTTGAAAGCTAAGTAAGGATGTAACAATGTACAAAGCTCAGAACTGTGGCTGGAATTGGGCTTTGAGGCAGGGAGCTGGAAGTCTGGAAAGATGAACTGGGGCCTGGCATTGAGCTTGTCAGCATGCGGTTAGGGGAATGCTTATGGCATGTAGGAAGGGATATACTCATAACCCTGAGAAGGCAGGCTGATGCTGGCAAGCAGGTAGAGGTGAACGCATAAGGAGGATGGCACCAGAGAGGACCATGGCTTGGCAGAACTTGCTGCAGGAGTCCTGCACCTCTCTTTTCAAGGTACCCATCTGTAGTGCCTTCTGAATCCAGCTCCCCACATTGTTTGTCCTGTGGTGGGCCTGCAACCAGTTCTGTTCTGGAATTACTTGCTTAGTGATATGCTGGTAGATGACACATTGTACTTTGATGGTGGGGGTGGGGGCAATAAATTTTCGAATTAAAAATTCTTCCAGAGCCAAGGAAATACAGCTTTTTTGGCCAGTGCCTGGATGGAAGGAACAGACACAAGTGCACAACAGTTTCATGTACATTACCTCACAGAGGAGGTATTTTGAGATAGGAGTCATGCTTTACGCCCCCTCAAGTATGCCTTGCTAAACATCCTGATTACTCAGAAGATTGTCATCTGAAGCCGAGGGGTCTAAGATTCCTGGTGGCCACCGTGACTTGTCTCCCAGCAAAATCTGCTTTCTTTTTAATTTCCTGGTCTTCAGCGCAAATGCATTCTTCTCTTGATTTGTGACAGGCTGAGAAGAAATTATTAGGTTCCTGTTCCTTCTATTGTTGACTGGGATTCAGATGGGCATAGGTTTGAGCTTCTCTGATGACCCATGGAATAGTTCCAATTATTTAGTGGAAATGAAGCAACTGTTTCAACATGAGATCCACAGAACTTAAGAAGACATAGTGCCAAGAATTCATTTCCAAGTAGTTAGGGAAACCATTAAGCACTTTTGGTTACTGATGCCAAATTAAGAAACTCACTTAAGCTAAGGCTCATTGTTGGCTTATCAAAATCATAGTTTTGAAAACTCAAAGTATTGAAAAAATGTTCTTTATTAAAACCAAGGAGAAGAAATATGTCTAAATGAATTTTTTTGATGCAAAATCATGATGTGTGTTTAAAAATAACATCCTCCCCCCAATTTTAAAAGTGGTGAATGCTCATGGTAGAAAAAATTGGGAAATGTGAAACTAAAAAATTAATTAAGAACATAGCATCTGTAATCTTCTACTTAGAAATGTCCTCTCAAGATTTTAGTGGATTCGTTCTGGGCTTTAGTTTCCAGTTGTGTGAACTGGCTTTTGTTTTTTTCTCCCAATAATGCTATGTAGTGAGCATTTTCCAATGTCATTCAGAATAATTACAAACCTTTTAAATGGCTGCATAATCACTGTGTGAATGTGCCATTATTTAATTTTTTAATTTTAGAAATTTTCATGTAGAAATAATTTGTCTTACCCAAAGTTGCAAAAACAGCACAAAGATTTTTAGTATACTTTTCAGCCAGCTTTTGCAAATGTTAACATCTTGCATAATCATGTACAATGATCAAAACCAGAAAATTAACTATGATACAATATTTTAATCTTCAGACCTCACCCACATTTCATGAATTGTTCCACTAATATCTAGGACCATGTCATGCATTCAGTTGTAGTGTCTCCTTAGTTTTCTCCATTTGGGGATAGTTCCTTCATTTTTATTTGTCTTTTATTACCTCAATTTATTTTGTAGAATGTTCTTCAATTTGAGTTTGTTTGACATTTTCTCGTGATTAAATTCAGGTCATGCATTTTTGGTAAGGATACCACAGAGATGACGTGCCCTTCTCTGAATCTCAGTGCATCAGTTCAGAAGGTGATGTACCATAATTTATTAAGACATTTTTCTGGACTTAAACATTTAGGTAGTTTCTGATTTTTATATGTAATTCTGCATCTTTATATTCTTTACATCTGATTCTTTTCTTTCCTTCTTTTTTTTTTTTTTTTTTTTTTTTTGATGCAGAGTCTTGCTCTGTCACCCAGGCTGGAGTGTGGTGGTGCAATCTCAGCCCACTGCAACCTCCGCCTCCTGGATTCAAGTGATTCTTGTGCCTCAGCCTCCTGAATAACTGGGATTACAAATGCACATCACCACACCCGGCTAATTTTTATATTTGTAGTAGAGACGGGTTTTGCCATGTTCCTCAGGCTGGTCTTGAACTCCTGACCTCAAGTGATCCGACTACCTTGGCCTCCCAAAGTGCTGGAATTACAGGAGTGAGTCACCACACCTGGCCTATATCTGATTATTTTCTAAGAAGTGATTCTTAAAAATGGAATGACTCAAAGAATGTAACTTTTTTTTTTTTTTTAAGAGACAAGATCTGGCTTTGTCACCCAGACAGGAGTGCATGTAACCTCAACCTCCTGGGCTCAAGCAATCCTCCTGCCTCAGCCACCTGAGTAGCTGAGATTATAGGTACAAGCCACTGCATCTGGTGTAAACATTTTTAAGGCTTTTGCCAGCATATTTCAAAATTTTTTTCCTGAAAAGTTTTATCCATTTACTTTTATGAATGGAATGCCTCTCTCTCTGACCTTGCCATCACTCAATGTTATTAGCAACAAAATAAAATAAAAACTCTGTTAATTTGATTACTATGGAGGCCAATCAGCTTTACATGTATTTCTTGACCATTTAATTACTCTCACACTCTTTTGCACAGTACTAAGTGCTTTGAATATACTGTCTCATTTAATCCTTCTAACCACTCCCTGAGGATAATATGATTATTATTTATATTTCACAGATTAGAAGAACCTTGGGGGGGTCAGAATATTTAAATAATGTTTAATTTTAATGTTTAAATTCAGATAGCTATTAACTGATGGAGACAGAATTAGAACTCAGAACTTCTGATTTAAAAGCACATGCACATAACATTTATGCTATCATCTCTTTTTGTGTTACAAAGTATTTTCTTTAACAATGACAGCTTTTATGTTTAATACTTCCAACATCTTCAAAATGGTAACAGAAAAACCTGTGCTGAGTGGTTTAATTCTTAAAATGTGAAAAGCTTTCAGAAAATGAGAACTCAGAAGGGTTTATTCTTTTCATTAAAAACCTGTGAGTTGCTGAATTTCTTAAAATTGATACTGAGCTCTTTAAAAATAATTGCAGTAAAATTGCTCCTTTAAAACTTTTGGTGTGTGTAAAACTCTGTTTTAAAAGCGCAAAACTCTTCTAATCTTTCCTCCTTCTGTTTTAGGAATGATATCCTCATGAAAGCAAAGAAAATAAATAGCTTAGTTTTTTTTTCTTTTTTTTTTTTTAATTTAAAAGAGACAATAGTAACTCCAGACATTGGTTTCCCTCTTTCGTTTTCGAAACGCTCATAGTTGAATTACCTACCCTGTGAATAAGTGAGGGCAAGTTTTTCTATCTCCTTATGGAAACAGAAGCTGAGAAAGGTTCAGTGATCTCTGTAGTCATACAGCTAGTTTATAGCAGATTTGGTACCAAAATATAGGCTATGTATATATGAGCCGTTTCCACCATATAAAAATAACTTCGGAATGAGGTGTGAAACACTGAAACTCTAAATACTCCTCAAACTTTTATGTCTTTTCTGAGTAAGAAAACAATATCCATTCTGGATACCTTAATTTTGGTATCTCACAAATTATCTTAAGAAACAGGGCTGGGCGTGGTGGCTCACGCCTGTAATTCCAGCACTTTGGGAGGCTGAGGCGGGCAGATCACAAGGTCAGGAGATCGAGACCATCCTGGCTAACACAGCGAAACCCCGTCTCTACTAAAAATACAAAAAATTAGCCGGGCGTGGTGGCGGGTGCCTGTAGTCCCAGCTACTCAGAAGGCTGAGGCAGGAGAATGGTGTGAACCTGGGAGGCGGAGCTTGCAGTGAGCCGAGTTTGAGCCACTGTACTCCAGCCTGGACAATAGAGCAAGACTATGTCTCAAAAAAAAAAGAAGAAGAAGAAACAACACGTCAAAAATGAAACTTATTTTCTCCCTAAATCTATTTTCTCAAAATGTCAGTGAATGCCTCCACCATTTTTCCATGTGCTTAAGCCAGAAACTTGGGAGTCATCCTTAGCTCCTTTTCTCTTTCATTCAATCCTCAAGCTCTGTGGTTTTATCTCCTGAGAACACTCTTATTCCCTTCCTTAGTTTAGACTATTACAGTATGGAGTTGACCCTTCAACAAAATGAGGGCTAGGAGTGCCATCCCCCCACACAGTCTAAAAACCCTCATGAAACTTTTTACTTCCCCCAAACTTAACTACTTATAGTCTACTATTAACCAGAAGCCTTACTAATAACATAAACAGTAGATTAACACATCTTTTATATGTTATATATATATTATATACTGTATTCTTATAATAAAGTAAGCTAGAGAAGAGATAATATTATTAAGAAAATCATAAGGAAGAGAAAGTATATTTACTATTTATTAAGTGGAAGTGGATCATCCTAAAGGCCTTCATCCTCATTGTCTTCATGCTGAGTAGGCTGAGGAGGAAATGGAGGGGTTGGTCTTGCTGTCTTGGGGGTGGCAGAGGCGGAAGAGGTAGAGGGAGCAGGAGAGGCAGGCACCCTCGGGGTGACTTTATGGAAATACATCATAATTTCTGTTCGACTTTTGTGCTTTTACATTTATTTTAAAATGTTTCTATATGATACCGATTCTTCTTCCACTGTTTGCTTCTGTTTTAGTGCCTGTAACATAGCAGAGTCCACGTCTTAAAAGTAGTCCAAAGCAGTCTTGAATAATCAGAACCCTTCTGCCAGATTGTCTAATGTCAATTTGTTTCCTGGCACTGCTTCTACATCTTCCTCATCCTCTGGCACTGGTTCAGAAGCACTCGTCTCCATCAAACCATCTTCTGTTAATTTCTCTAGTGTGGTGTCTATTTGCTCTTAAATATTTCCATGATCACTATCTTGAAGCTTTTCATCACCCACCCTCTCCACCCCACTGTTTTTGTCATATCCAGTTTCTTTCATGATTTCCTTGATTGGCTCTGTTGTTAATCCTGTGACGTCATGTACAACCTCTGGACGGTTCTCTTCAGCAGGAATGTATTGTTTTGGGCCTGATGGCTTTCATGACTTTTTCTATAACAATGATGGCATCTTCAATGGTGTAGTCCTTCCAGGCTTTCATAATGTTCTATCAGGGTTCGCTTTCATAATGTTGACAATTCTTTCCAGAGAGTACACTGTGTAATGAGCTTCAGGGTCTTTATGACCTCCTGATCTAGAGGCTGAATTAGAGACCTTGTGTTTGGGGGCAAGTAGACCATCTCAAGGCCTTCAGTGTTGAAATCCTGGGGTTCTGGGTGGCCAGGGGCATTGTCCAATATCAAAAGAACTTTAAAAGGCAATCCCTTATTGGCAAGGTGCTTCCTGACTTCAGAGACAAAGCATCAATAGAACGAATCCAGAAAAAGTGTTCTTGTTGTTCAGGCCTTTTTGTTGTATAATCAAAATACTTATAGTTGGTATTTATATTTTCTCATCAAGTCTCAGGGGTTAGCAGCTTTTTAGTTAAGAGCAGTCCTGGTCAAAAACCTGACTGCATTTGCACAAAACGGTAGAATTAGCCTCTCTCTTTCTGCCTTAAATCCTGGAGCTCACTTCTCTTCTTTACTAATAAATATCCTTTATGGCATTTCTTTTTTTTTTCCCAGAACAGGGCACTTTCATCTACATTAAAAATAGGGAATCTGTTCAGGCAGATAACCTTCCTCCTCCATGATTTTCTTAATGGCATAAAGGAACTCACCTCTTGGTCAGCAGAGTTTGCTCCTCCTGTTATCCTGACATTTTTAAAGCAAAACCTCTTTCTAAAATTATCAAACCATCCTTTGCTGATATTAAATTCTCCAGTTTTATATCCTTCATTTTCCTTTTGTTTTAAGTTGTTATTTAATGACTTTACTTTTTCTCTAATTATATTCGAGCCCATAGATATGCCTTTCTTATAGCAATCCTGCCCTGCATAAAAGCTGCATTTTCTTTATTTTAAAGACAGAGTCTCACTCTGTTGCCAGGCTGGAGTGCAGTGGTGTGATCTAGGCTCACTGCAACTGCCGCCTCCCGGGTTCAAGCAATTCTTCTGCCTCAGCCTCCTGAGTAGCTGGGACTACAGGTGCACACAACTACACCCAGCTAATTTTTTGTATTTTTAGTAGAGACGAGGTTTCACCATATTGGCCAGGATGGTCTCACCCGCCTTGGCCTCCTAAAGTGCTGGGATTACAGGTGTGAGCCACCATGCCTGGTAAAAGCTGCATTTTCAATATGAGACAGAAAGGTGTTTTGGAAAAAGTGCAAAATTTTTGCACCTACTGGCGTAGCTGAATTGACAGCTTCGCGAATTTCCTTTTCTTGTTTTACAATGGTCCTTACGCTGGATTTATTTATCTTGAATTGGCAGACAACTGGAGTTGCAGATCTCAATCTATGGTGCATATCAAGCAATTCAACTTTTTATTGTAATGTTATGACTTTTTTTCTGCTTTTTGGGAGCATTTCCAGCATGACTTACTAGTGGCACTTTGTATGGGTCCCCTGGTGTTATTTAAGGTTAATGGTGTTATACTTAAGCATGCTGAACCAGAAGAGGTCACTTTTTACTGTGACACACAATTTACTGGAAAGATGAAATGTTCACTCGGAGATAATTAGTGTTACATGGTGTTAAGCACATACTTGTGACACTTGAGCTCACTGCAGTAGCAGCAGGAGGTGGCTACAAAATTATTACAATAGTATAGTATTACTACAGTTAATTTTATGTAGTTATGATTTAATACTACATTTTTATATTTGGTTACATTTGTCTTGACTGTGAATAAGTGTTCACATGTGTTTTGATGGATTTTAACTTTTTATGGTAGATTTGTGTATATTTTATGGTAGTAAATTGTAAAATAGACTAATAACTACATATTCTATGCCTTCATGACATACCTTTTTCTTAATTTTTAAAATATTTCTCAACTGTGGGTTTGTGAGTTTTTTTCAAATTATTGTAAATCTCCAAAATCTTTTCTAATACATTTGTTGAAAAAATCCACATGTAAGCAAAACTTTGCAGTTCAAACCTGTGTTATTTGAGTCAACTATGGCCTTTTTCCTGAGTTTACAGCAGTTACCTAACTGCAATCTACCCCTCCAATCTTGTCCCCTGACCTATCCCATTCTTCCTTATGTGGCATCAAGAATGGCCTGGCTCCAGGCCGATAGCATCTGTCCACCTAGCTGGGACATGGGTAGAGGAGCTGCTCTCAATTGGCCATCCAAGGAAGATATTGTATGGACGGTTACAGGGGGCTTGGGTGTAATTGATATCCTCAACCCATTGTAATATTCTTTTGAATTATATCAAACTACACCATCATGTCTTCTCATATCAAGGACATACTAAGGGAGTTACAAATGGATGGACACATGACAGCTAAGGTCTGACTGTCTCAATCAGGTTTAACTAGGTCCTAGCAAGGCAATTATTCAGAGCCTTCTTAGTTTAACAGCTTTGATCTTCCTGGGAGCTGAATTTGACTAGAAGGAAAACTGCTGATTGTGATTAATGTTATATCCAAGGATTTTTGTGGGAAAGTATATGTGCGTGCACGTGTGTGTGTGTGTCTTAATGCTTAGTCTGTCTAATGATAGTATCTGAATCCTATCAATTTTGTGTTCTGCTGTCATGTAGAAATGATTCACTTGGGACTAAAATTGTCCAGATGGATGAATTCTTTGGAGAACTGAGGATTTACTTCTTTAAACTAGAAAACTGTGTATTCGGCATTTTGAATCAGAAATGTGTTATATACTCCCCCATCAATGTAACCAGTATAAATTGTTGTTTTATTGATTACTCAGGACTTTAAATATAAGTGGGCACAGTGATGTTTCTAGGATCTATTGAGAAATAGCAAGGTATTTGCCCCATCATTAAATAGCCACAGATAGCTATTTTCAACTTTTTGTAGTTTTTCTGTCTCTCTTCTAGTTGATATTTCATGCTGTTGCCACTGAGTTTACCTGTAGCAACTCTTGTTCCCATTTCCAATTTTGTTGAATACTGGAGAAACCAAACCAAGCCTTAGATCGTTGTATGTAACACAAGAGTAAATAGGTCCAGAATAAGAGTGTAGGGGCTTATCGCTCTCTCTGGTCTGTGCCTCTAAGATGACAAAGAAAAGAAGGAACAACGGTTGTGCCAAAAAGGGCTGCAGCCACGTGCAGCCTATTCACTGCACTAACTGTGCCTGATGCATGCTCAAGGACAAGGCCATTAAGAAATTCGTCATTCGAAACATAGTGGAGGCCGCAGCAGTCAGGGACATTTCTGAAGCGAGCGTCTTCGATGCCTATGTGCTTCCCAAGCTGTATGTGAAGCTACATTACTGTGTGAGTTGTGCAATTCACAGCAAAGTAGTCAGGAATCGATCTCGTGAAGCCCGCAAGGACCGAACACCCCCACCCCGATTTAGACCTGCAGGTGCTGCCCCACGTCCCCCACCAAAGCCCATGTAGGGAGCTGAGTTCTTAAAGACTGAAGACAGACTATTCTCTGGAGAAAAATAAAACGGAAATTGTACTTAAAAAAAAAAAAGAGTGTAGGGGCTTAGCTAAGATCAAAGTGTATACATGTCAGAACAGAGGCTTTGTTATATCCATTATTTGAAATTGGTCTTTAAAGACTAATAGTAAAATAAACATCCATATATTACATCTGCCATTTGCAGGTCAAAATGGTAGATTATTGGCAGTTTCATCTGGTTAAACCTAATATATATATACCATGCTCGAGTGAGCTAGGTCAGTGTTTCTCAAATTACTGTGGTTAGCTTTTTTTTTTTTTGTAATTTCCACTCCATCACAGACTAATTCTTTTGCAAAAGACAATAAAAATAAATTGCTAGAAAAATTAAATGAAAAGAAAACATACAAAATAAAAGCCCGTTTATTTTATTAGATTATAGGCATAAAATTATATTTTAATAAAAATAATCAGAACAACCTTATATAGGAAAAAAGATATAAAACTGCACATACTCAATATGTATACATACATCTGATTAATATGGAAATTGCTGTACATGCAAATTTTGTCCTTTTCCATCATAACTAAACACAGTTATAAGGGAAATAATGATTTGTGGTTTTGAACTTATGTTTTTTTAATTCAAACACCACTTAGGTTTCAGCGTTTAGGTGGTTCCATTACTTCCTTAGCTTCTACAAATAACACCCGGGGGTTTAGCACTTGACCATAACTTACAGCTACAAAATCAAACAAACCCAGCATTTGAGGGATCATATTTTGAGAAAAACAGGTACAAACTCTTTTAACCTTTTTCTCTTTGGAATCATTCCCATTGTCATCATTTAGTCAACTACTATCACTACATTCAGAAAAAGTGTGTCTTCTTTGAGCAAAAATGTCCAGTGAAGCTTATTTTGCCATCTGTTTTTTAAAAGGGCTTGACCAATATTTAAATTGGTGTGAGGGGGTGGAGTGGGGGTTTTAATGTACACAAGTCTCTTAATCCCTGGTCAGTGAAGACTGGAGACTCCAGGGCTTGGAGAATGCGTTTCTTAGATCAAGACATCTAAACTGCTCAAATGCTGAATTACTAAGGATCACTCTGCCAACTGTTGACTTGCGACTTATTATTTAGTTATGGTTAATTTGTGAGTCATGTGAATATATCATACATCTTAACATCCGAAAACTGATTATTCACCTAGCTAATACTGTACACTATTGTAAATTATAAAGTGGAATTAATCTATTCCACTCATATAATGAAAACAAAATATTCATAGTAGAGATAAAATATATAAAAACAAGCAAGTTGGATTGAGTGGTTCACCAAGTCTCGGAATATTTTCATTGTGTAACTAAGGACACTTGTCTAGAAGGTGTGATTTACTCTTAGATTGGGGCCCCACAATCTGTGTTTAAACAAGCCCTCCAGTGATTTTGATGTATGCTAATTACTGAGAAATATTGCGTGAAAGCGCACATTCTACTTATCTTCAGTTTTTCTAGGTTGTAGGGCATGAAGAGGAAGGCAGGAGTGCTGTTAACCAGCCTATGGTCAAGTTAGGCTGAATATAGATAACAATATAAGCTGGCTTATCTGGGCATTCTGTCCTCTGTTTCAAAGGCAGTAGGTGTCCAAGGGATAACAGCTCCCCAGCACAGCTGCTTTTTGGTCACACTGCTTCAGTCTGGACTGTTGTCCTCTAAACTTGATACACTGGTATTACCCAGAAACCCCTCTCATTGTTCTACCTTGAGATTACCTTCAATTCTCTCCTCTTTCCTCTACTCCATGTCATCCTTTTCCTTGGCTTATTTTCTTGTTTTGGTGAAGCCCATATACAGTACTTACTTCCCAAAGAATGCACGAGATGTACATTTTTGGAGTCCTGGAATATCTAAAAATGTGTTCATTCTATCTTCACACTTGATTAATTGTTTGGATGAATTGAGAACTGTTGACATGCCATTGCTCCATTCCTTCAAAATTTTTCCCCAATTTTTTTATTGTGATAAAATACATATCACATAAATTTAGTATCTCAGTGATTTTAAGTGTATAGTTCAGTGTGGTATTACCTACATTCATAATGTGCAACTATCACCACTGTCCATCTCCATAACTCTTTTAATCTTGTAAAACTGAAACTCTGTACACATTAAACAACAACCCCTCATTCCCTTTTCTCCCCATCCCCTGGCAATCATCATTCTACTTTTCCTTTCCTTTTTCCTTTCCTTTCCTTTTCTTCTTCCTGATGGGATCTTGCTCTGTCACCCAGGCAGGAGTACAGTGGTGTGATCATGGCTCACTGTAGCCTCAACCTCTCAGGCTCAAGCAATTCTCTCACCTCAGCCTCTCAAGTAGCTAGGAATAGAGGTGCATGCCACCATGCCTGTTTAATTTATTTTTATTTTTATTTTTTGTAGAGATGGGATCTCTATGTTGCCCAGGATGGTCTCAAACTCCTGGACTCAAGCAATGCTGCTCCTGCCTTGGCCTCCCAAAGTGCCAGGGTTACAGGTGTGAGCCACTGCTCCCACCCCCACCATTCTACTTTCTGTTGCTGTCATTTTCACTACTCTACCTCATAGAATTGCAATCATAGGCTGGGCACGGTAGCTCACGCCTGTAATCCCAGCACTTCGGGAGGCCAAGGCGGGCGGATCATGAGGTCAGGAGTTCGAGACCAGCCTGGCCAATACGGTGAAACCCTATCTCTACTAAAAATGCAAAAATTAGCAGGGTGTGGTGGTGTGTGCCTGTAATCCCAGCTACTTGGGAGGCTGAGGCAGGAGAAACGCTTGAGCTCAGGAGGTGGAGGTTGCAGTGAGCCAAGATCACACCACTGCACTACAGCCTGGGCAAGAGAGAGAGACTACATCTCAAAAAAAAAAAAAAAAAAAAAGAATTGCAATCATATAATATTTGTCTTTTTTTTTTTGCTTATTTGTCAACATTTGGCTTATTTCATTTAGCATAATGTCATCAAGTTTCATCCATGTTATAGCATAGGTCAGAATTTCCTTCCTTTTAAGGATGAATAATATTCCATTGTATGTATATGCTGCATTTTGCTTATTCGTCCCTCAGTGGACACTAGGGTTGCCTCCATGTTTTAGCTATTGTGAATAATGCTACTATGAACGTGTGTACAAATGTTCAAGACTCTGTTTTCATCCTTAAAAAACTAAAAACAGAATTGCCATATGATCTAACAATCCCAGTTCTGGGATATAGTCAAAGAAATTGAAATCAATATGTTGGAGGGATATCTCCACACACAGAAAGACAAATACCACATGATCTCACTTATATGTAAAATCTAAAAAAGTTGAATTCATAGATGTAGAGAGTAGAAATGATGATTACCAGAGGCTTGGGAGAGCACTGGGGAGCAATGGAATGGGGAGTTTTGTCAAAAAGTACAAAGTTTTGGCTGCACAGGAAGAATAAGTTTTGAGATCTATTGCACAGCAGGGTGACGGTAGTCAATAATAACGTATATTTCAAAATAACTAAAAGAGTAAGTTTCAATTGTATCACCACAAAAAATGTTAAGTAAATGAGGTGATGGATGTGTTAATTAGCTTGATGTAATCATTCCCCATTGTATATATATGTGAAAACATCACATTATACTCCATAAATATAATTATGATTTGTCAATTAAAATAATATTACTTAAACAATTTAAAAAATAAAATTGCAACCACTTTTCCATCTCCTCAAATACCCTGTTTCAATTCTTTTTTTTGTAATAAAGTTTTCTTTCTTTCAAGTAAATTTTATTGTGTATATTTGAGGTTGACAACTTGATGTTATGGGATACATATAGATAATAAAATGGTTATTATAGAGAGGCAAATTAACATATCTAATGCCACACAGTTACTTTTTTGGAGCAAGAACAGCTAAAGTCTACTTATTTAACAAAAATTCCTAATATGATTTTATTAGAGTCCTCATGTTGTACATTAGATCTCTACACTTCTTCATCTGTGATTGCCACTTTGTAGCCTTTGACTTAACAGCTCCCCATTCCCCATGCACCCCCTGCCCCGGTAGCTACTATTTTCCATTTTATTCTCTTTCTCTATATGTTTGACCGTTTTTTAAAAAAAATTTAAGATTCTACACATAAGTGAGATAAAGCAATATTTTTCTTTCTGTTTCTGGCTTATTTTGCTTAGCATAATGTCCTCTAGGTCCACCTCCTATTGTGGCAGATGACAGGATCTCATGTTTTAAGGCTGAATAATATCCCACCGTAAATATATCTATATAACTCTCACATTTTCTTTACTCATTCATTCATTGATGAACACTAAGTTTGATTCCATATCTTGGCTATTGTGAATAGTGCTGCAATGAACGTGGGAGTGCAGATATCTTCAGGAGGTGGTGACTTCACCTCCTTTGGGTATATACCCAGAAGAGGGATTGCTGGGCCATGTGGTAGCTCTATTTTTAATTTTTAAGGACTCTCCATACTGTTTTCCATAATGGCTACACCAGTCTACATTTCCACCAGAGTACTGGGGTTTCCTTTTCTACACACCCTTGCTAGCATTTATTATTTCTTGTCTTTTTTATAATCTTGTTTTTCATCCTGTATTGTTCTGTTTTCACACTGCTGTAAATATACTACCTAAGACCGGGTAATTTATAAATAAAACGGGTTTCGTTGACTTACAGTTCCACATGGCTGGGAAGGCCTCAGGAAACTTACAGTTATGGCAGAAGGTGAAGGGGAGGCAAAGTATGTCTTACATGGCAGCAGGAGAGAGAGAGGGAGCTCAGGAAAAACTGTCACTTTTAAAACCATCAGATCTCGTGAGAACTCACTATCATGAGAAAGGCATGATCATGGGAAACTGCCCCCATGATCCAATCACCTCCTACCAGGTCCCTCCCTCAAGGGGATTACAATTCCAGATGAGATTTGGGTGGGGACATATCACATATTTTTGACCATATACTGTGAAGTGAAATTGCTGGATCAAGGTAATTCTACTTTTAGATTTTGAGGAACTACCACACTGTCTTCCACAGCAGCTGTACCATTTCACAGTCTTGCCAATAGCACACAGGGGTTCCAATTTCTCTACATCTTCACCAACGCTTGTTTTTGTTTGTTTGTTTTTTTGAGATGAAGTCTCTCTCTCTTGCCCAGGATGGAGTGCAGTGGCACCATCTTAGCTCACTGCAACCTCCGCCTCCTGGGTTCAAGTGATTCTCATGCCTCAGCCTCTGCAGTAGCTGGCACTACAGGCATACGCCACCATGCCCTGCTAATTTTTGTATTTTTAGTAGAGATGGGGTTTCACCATGTTGGCCAGGCTGATCTCGAACTCCTAACCTCAAGTGATCCGCCTGCCTTGGCCTCCCAAAGTGCTGGGATTTCAGGCATGAGCCACCATGCCTGGACTGTTTTTATCTTTTATTTAATAGTAGCCATTCTAATGGGCGTAGGGTGGAATCTCATTGTAATTTTGATTTGCATTTCCCTAGTGATTGGTTATGTTGAGCACCTTTTCATGTACTTACTAGCCATTTGTATGTCTTCTTTGGAGAAATGTCTGTTCAAATCCTTTGCCCATTTTTGAATCAGCTTGTTTTTTGTTATTCAGGGGTTCTCTATGTATTCAGGTTTTTTGTTGTTCAGGGGTTCTCTATGTATTCTGGGTATGAATCTTTTATCAGATATATAATTTGCAAATATTTCCTCCTATTCCGTAGATTGCCATTTTTCTTTCTTGGTAGTATCTTTTTATGCATAAAATCTTTAAATTTTCATGAAGTTCACTTTTTCTGTTTTTTTCTTTTGCTGCCTATATCTTTGGTATTATATTTAAGAAATCACTGTCTGCTCCATTGTTTCTCATTCTTCCAGTATTCTTGCTTATAATGCTGTTTTGAGAAGTCTAAGGCCATTTGATTCCTGTTTTCTTCTTTCTATGTGACCTGTTTGTTTTTTCCTCTTTGAAGCATGCAGAATCGTCTATTTGTCCCCAGAGTTCTGAGATTTTACAAGAATATGCTTGGTGTGGGGAGTCTTTTTATTAATTGTGCCGTGCATTCAATAGGCATTTCACTCTGGAAACTCGTATATTTCTATCCTGGAAAGGTTTCTTGAATTGTTTTGTTGATTTCCATCCTTCTGTTTTCTCTATTCTATCTTTCTTTAATTCTGGTTTGTTGTTACTTTTAGATGTTGCACCACCTGGACCTGTCACCTTTAAAATTTTTTAATGTTTAACTTGCTTTTTGTTCTTGAAATATTCCCTTTTTAATAGCCTTCTGTTCTTGTTTTATGGCTACAATGTCTTATCTCTCTGAGAATATTGATAATATTTTTGAATATAAATGACTTTGGGTTTGGTGATGACATTTTAGATAAAACATGAAAGGCACAATCCATGAAAGAAAGAATTGATAGGCCAGATTTCATCAAAATTAAAAACTTCTGCTCTGTTAAGGACAATGTCAAGAGAATGAAAAGAAAAACCACAGACTGGGAGAAAATATTTGCAAAAGACATGTTAGATAAAGGACTTTATCAAAAATTTACAAAGAACTCCTAAAACTTAACAATAAGAAAACAAACAACCCAGTTTAAAAATGGGCCAAAGACCTTTACAAACACCTCACCAGAGAAGATATACAGATGGCAAATAAACATGAAAAGATGTTTCATGGCATATGTCATCAGGGAAATGCAAATTAAAACAACAATAAGATACCACTACACTGTTAGAATGGGCAAAACCCAGAACACTGACAACACCAAATGCTGACAAGGATGTGAAGCAACAAGAACTCTCCTTCATTGTTGGTGGAAATGCAAAATGGTACAGTCACTTTGGAGGACAGTTGGTGATTTCTTACAAAACTAAACATATTTTATCACATGATTCAGCAATTGTGCTCCTTGGTGTTTACTCAAAGGAGCTGAAAACCTATATCCACACCAAAACCTGCACATGAATGTTTATATCAACTTTATTAATAATTGCCAAAACTTGAAATTGACCTTCAGTAGATGAATAGATAAACTGCAGTATATCCAGACAATGGAATATTATTCAGTGCTAAAAAGAAATGAGCTATCAAGCTGTGAAAAGACATGGAAAAAACTCAAATGCATATTATTAAATGAAAGAAGCCAATCTGAAGAGGCTACATGCTCTATGATTCCAACTAAGTGACATTCTGGAGAAGGCAAAACTACAGGGCAGTAAAAGGTTAGTGGTTGTCAGGAGTTAGGGGGAGGGAAGGATCAATAGGCAGACCACAGTATTTCTAGGGCAGCGAAACTACTCTGTATGATATTATAAGGGTGGAGACATGTCATTATACATTTGTCCAAACCCATAGATTGTATGCCACCAAGAGTGAACCCTAATGTAAACTATAGACTATAGGTGATAATGACATATCAATGTAGTTTCATCAGCTGTAACAAATTTACCACTGTGGTGGGGGACATTGATAGTAGAGGAGGTTGTGCATATGTGGGGCCGGAGGATGTGAATTCTGCTCAATTTTGCTGTGAACCTAAACTGCTCTAAAAAATAAGTCTATTTAAAACAAACCCCAATAGCACAGTTAAATCTCCACATGTATTTGTGTCCAGCATCATTCAGTAGGTCTTTTGCAGCCTTAAACTGAGGTGTAGGTCCTTGAGGGCATTTGCTTTTAACAAAGATTGGTATAAAAATGAAAGCGTGACCTGATCCAGGTGTCAAGTGTTTCTTCATTTATTTTTTTCAATATGGGGGAAATGCCTTTGCAGTTTTTCATCTGCACTTTCACTTCCCTGAAATGGTTATGGTTGTAGAAAACCTAGGGCTTCTTGAAGTCACTAAACCAGCCAATACTTGTAGTAAAGGATTTTCAGCCTCTTTTTGCCCTCTTCAGGATTTCATATATTGTTAAGATTTTCTTTTTAATTGTAGAAGTTTTGCCCCTGGTAGCATCAAACTGACTGGAAAAGGTCACCTAGGAGCCTACACAATTTCCCCATTATACTGGTATCATCTAATGACCAACTGTATTTGAATCCATTTTCATTAAAGAAACATGTGTTATGTCTGAACAGACCATGCACCTCACTTCTGTGGCTCATTCCTGCCCTCAGGACTAGATGCTCTAAAGATCCCCGGGTAGCCCTCAGAACACAGACAATTCCTGCATTGTGCGGGAGCTTTGTTCCTCCCACACTTCTGACCAGACTCCCCAGGTTCTGGGCTGTGTACTTGTGGAATGGTGCTGTGACTGGTTCCCATTTCACTGAAGATGTTGTTTTCTTTTTTCTCTCAAATTTTCATCCTTATTGTTTTCAGAAAAATTTGAGGAGGGCAGTGGAGTAAAATATCATTACCCACCATCTTTATCCAGAAGCCCCCAGGAACAGCAGTCTTTGAGGAAGCTGAACTCCAGGTTAGCTCGCATTTTACAGGTTTGCTTTGGCCCCAGAGAGGAGTCCACACTGGAGACCTGGAGGAAAGAGAGGCTATGAGGATTTGGAGGGAGGGAGAGCATGGAAGAAGCCTTTCTGGAAACAACAGAGGCTATGGTTATTGATCTAATTTAATTGAGCTTGATTTTGGGTTTTGTAGTACTCCCTTTATCTCTACCTTTGGGATCATCAGAATCTCCAGCTCCATCTATGTTGCTGTAAAGGACATGATCTTGGCTTTTCTTTTTTTTTTTTTTGTGGCTGCATAATATTCCATGGTGTATATGTACCATATTTTCTTTAATCCAATCTGCCATTGATGGGTATTTAGGTTGATTCCATGTCTTTGCTATTGGGAATGCGGCTGCAATGAACATACATGTGCATGTGTCTTTATGGTAGAATGATTTATCCTTTGGGTATATATCCAATAATGAGATTGCTGGGTCAAATGGCAATTCTGTCTTAAGTTCTTTGACAAATTGCCACACAGCTTTCCACAATGGCTGAACTGATTTACACTCCCACCAGTACGTAAGCATTCTCTTTTCTCTGCAACTTCACCAGCATCTGTTATTTTTTTGACTTTTTAATAATAGCTATTCTGACTGGTGTGAGATGGTCTCTCATTGCGGTGTTGACTTGCATTTCCCTGGTAATTAGTGGTATTAAGCATTTTTTCATTTGCTTGCTGGCTGCTTATATGTCTTCTTTTGAAAAGTGTCTGTTCATGTCCTTTGCCCACTTTTTAAATGCAGTTGTTTGTGTTTTGCTTGTAAGTTTGTTGAAGTTACTTAAGATGCTGGATATTAGACCTTTGATGGATTCATACTTTAAAAATATTTTATCCCATTATGTAGGTTGTTTACTCTGCTGATAGTTTCTTTTACTGTATAGAAGCTCTGTAGTTTAATTAGATCTCATTTGTAAATTTTTGTTTTTGTTGCAGTTGCTTTTGGTGCCTTCATTATGAAATCTTTGCCACGTCCTAAGTCCCAATAGTATTTCCTAGGTTACTTCCAGAGTTTTTATAGTTTTAAGTTTTACATTCAAGTCTTCAATCCATCTTGAGTTGATTTTTGTATATGGCATAAGGTAGAGGTCCAGTTTCAATCTGCAGCATAAGGCTAGCCAGTTATCCCAGCTCCATTTATTGAATAGGGAGTCCTTTCCCTATTGCTTGTTTTTGTCAGCTTTGTCGAAGATCAGATAGTTGTAGGTGGTGCAGCATTATTTCTGGACTGTGCATTCTGTTCCATTGGTCTATGTGTACCAGTACCATGTTGTTTTGGTTACTGTAGCCCTGCAGTGTAGTTTGAAGTTGAGTATGTGATGCCTCCAGCTTTGTTCTTTCTGCTTAGGATTGCTTTGGCTCTTTTTTGGTTCTGTATGAATTTTAAAACAGATTTTTCTAATCTGTGAAGAATGTCATTGGTAGTTTGATAGAAGTAGTTCTGAATCTATAAATTGCTCTGGGCATTATGGCCATTTTACTGATAATGATTCTTCCTGTCCATATACTGCTTTTGTTTTTCCAAACAATATTTGACTCTATGAAACACTCAATTTTCGTTATCCTTGTGGCTCTTTTTCAAAGGGTAGAGACCTCTAAAGGCTGAATTATCTACTGTGTATAGAACTACCTATTATAGCTCTTAGTCATTATGGCATTTCATAGTTAATTATTATGGCACTGGAATAGCACCTCATTGAGAATTTAAATGTTTGTGGATATGTTAAACAAAAGTTCAATGAATTTATTTCTCAATATATACTTTGTCTACCAAGTCTACTGAAACACCAAGATCCCTTATTTGAATAATTCTGGTCACTTGCCAACATTTACTTCATTATTTCTGTAGTGGGCATGAAACTTACACTTTCAACACAGGTATGTAAGACATGTATTTTTAAAATGGAATATAATTTGTATATTAAGCCCCTGTTTCGTAGAAGCTAAATGGGGTTTCCCATGTCAATTCACACTCTAGCTTCCGGCATGGCCCTCACACCTTCAGGAATGAGCATCAGTCCCAGGAATGCTGAAATTTCCCAGGGTGGGGGTGAGAACAAGCCCACTTGGGATCTGTCCTTACATGGTTGTCATTTGTTCCCAAGCAATGGAATATAAGTCAGGCTTCCACTCATCAGACACAATGTGGCTGGCTGTTGTGTCTGCCTTGTCCTGTTCTAAGACCTCTCCAGGCTGTTCTTACTTGGATCCTCAGACACACACAAAACATGTGGCTGCCATTCTGAGAGATATTTATCAACAAGTAACACTCCTGTTTTTCTGTCTTATGACTCCCTATCTCCCACAGCTAAGATAATCTGTATTTCCTCTAGGATAGCAAAATTTGAATTTTATATAATTATGCATTCTCTCCAATCACTTGATAATGTATACGTTTTGCCATATACTCACAATATTAGGCTGTTATAACTGAGAAAACAATCTGCTGTTCTGTGGAAGCATCTCTCCCTGTAGGCAGTAGATGATTTAGAGTATGGTTTGAATGGAGGAAGAATCATAGGGCAAAAAAGAAATGACTAGAAATGAAAAGAATATCTGTTTAACCATTTGCCCCCAGAATACTCGCCAGTGGCGCTTGAGGCTGCAGCGTTTACCCTGAAATATCTTTGTCACTAAATATCTCGCTTTTATTATTATTTTTGCATCACTCTAGTATATTGACTTTGGAAACAAAAGACATCATTCTATTTATAGCTCTCTCTTTTTAGTAGTGTATTTCCATTTACAAAATATAGTAATTCTCGATTGCTGTAAATGTCAAGTACTAGAAAACGTAGCATTCCCACGCATGATATTAACATCGTTCTCGAACTGTTGTTGGCCAAAGGTTCATTCAATGAATCCAATTTTTTGGAAATAGATGATTCTCATGATTCAGATGATTCTGATGTTAGTTCTGTTTAGAAATAAATCCAAGAACAGTTTTTATGTTTCATTTTCACATTGAAAATCAGTCAGATTTGCTTCAGCCTCAAAGAATGTGTTTATGTAAAACTAAATGAGAGCTGGCAGTAAGCTGCACTTTGTTTTTTCTAAATGGGAGAAAGGTTAATGTATGAAAATATTACCCACAGAAAATTATAATGGAACTTGAAGTATATGATAGGTATCTATTGTGACTTGTGGATTCTTTTTTTTTTTTTTTTTTTTTTTTTTGAGACAGAGTCTCACTCTATCACCCAGGCTGGAGTACAGTGGTGCAATCTCGGCTCACTGCAACCTCCGCCTCCTGGGTTCAAGCAATTCCCCTGCCTCAGCCTCCCAAGTAGCTGGGATTACAGGCACCTGCCACCACACCCAGCTAATTTTTTGTATTTTTAGTAGAGGCAGGGTTTCACTGTATTAGCCAGGATGGCCTTGATCTTCTGACCTCGTGATCTGCCCGCCTCAGCCTCCCAAAGTGCTGGGATTACAGGCGTGAGCCACGGCGCCCAGTCATGGATTCTTAATTTTAGTTTGATGTTCTGTTTTTCCTTTATGAATATTATTTCCATCTGTCCCTATGCGGAAATGGAAAGCCAGTGGTGGTGAGAGATGGATCATTGGCAGGGACTCCCTGTGATGAGGATGTGGCCTTGCAAATCTGATGTAGGGTTAAAAATTGGGAGTACCTGATTTAGTACACATTGTCTTAAAAGGAAGCATGTCTTCTTCCAGGAAGATGGAATATTCACATATCCCCCTATTTCTCCCACTAAGAACAACTACAATCCTGGACATAATAAATAAACCTAAAAAGACTGAAAAGTGAAGAGGCACACCAGCTGGAGACCTCAGAACCTGTGGAATGACACAGTGGTGAGTTCCCAGGCTTTTCTTTTTGTTTCATATATTTCAGACTTGATACTAGAGGTGACAGTATCCAAATAGTTTCTGGAGAATCCAGAAACATCAGTGAATACAAACAAATAAAATGTCCTAAGAAAAGCTTGATTTCTTTAGCCAAAGGACCAGAGAAAGGATGGCCTAGAAAAATAGGAAACTTTGAGATAATAACCACCAGACTCCAGCCAAATATACAGAAAAAACTATGGCCCCACTACTTCCCCCAACATGGGAGGCCAAGTGAGAAGCCCAGCCTTCCACCCCCATGAGGCTATAAGGAGGCACCCAACACCACACTGGGGTAGTGTCAGGGAATGCTTAGTGAAGAGCTGGGACTTTTATCTCTGCCAGGAAGCAATGAGTCCCCTTCCTTCTTTGCCACTGTGGTGCTAGGAGAAACCACGTAGAGAGCCTGGGCTTCCACTCCCTCCATCCTTAAGGAGGTGGTCTTTCCCCTCCCCAATAGGATGTCAGTTAAGCCCTAGTGGAGAGTCAGTACCTTCACCAACACTCAGCAGCAACAAGGCCACTACCCACCACCTCCCCAGCTGTATCAGATGCATCCAGATGGGGAGCAGGCACTGCTTTCCAGGCAAGGTGGTATCAGTGGAGGCCCAGTGGGGAATCTGAATTCCCACCCCTGCCTAGTAGTGACTAGATGCCCCTCTCACCCTGGGTGTCAACAGGGCAAGTAGAGAATCTAGACTATCTTTTCTACCTGAAGACTAAAGACAAAGAAAAATTCTTAAACGCAGCTAGAGAAAAATAACACATTACCTATTACTCATAGAAAAAAAAAGTTTGGATGACAAGCAGATTTCTCATCAGAAACCATGGAGGCCAGAGGGAATGACACAACACTCTTCAAGTGCTGAGAGAAAAGAATTCTGTCCAGTGAAAATATCCTTCAAGAATGAAGGGGAAATAAAGACATTCTCAGATGATGGAAAACTAAAAAAAAATTGTTGCCAGCAGACCTATTCTGAAAGAATGGCTAAAGGAAGTTCTCTAGACAAAAAAGAAATAGTAAAATAAGAAGTCTTGGAACAGTAGGAAGGAAGAAAGAACATGGGATGAGTAAAACAATCAGTAAAAACAAGACTTTCCTTTTCTTGAGTTTTTAAATTATGTTTGATTATTGAAGCAAAAAGTCTAACTGTCTAATGTGGCTCTCAGTGCATGGAGAGGAAATAAGACAATTATATTCTAAAAAGAGGGAGTAAAGTGATATAAAGAGACATAAGGTCTCTATACTTCATTCTAACTGGTAAAATGTTGACACTAGTGGACTCAGATAAATTAAATGTCTGTAATGTAATACTTAGAGAAACCAATAAAAGAGATCTACAAAGAAAATCACTCAAAAGTACTATAGACATATCAAAATGGCATTTTAAAAAATGTTTGAGTAATCTACTAGAAGGCAGAAAAATAAAAGCAGAGAAACAGAAATACAAAGATCAAAGATAAAGTAAAAAATAAAATGGCATATTTAAGCCTTAACAGATCAGCAATTGCATTAAACGTAAATAGTTTAAACATAACAATTAAAAGACAAATTAGCATAGTGGACTTAAAAAAATGACTCAACTATATGTTGTATAAGAAATTCACTTCAAATAGTTCAAATTATACATGTAGGTTAAAAACAAAGGATGGAAAATACACACCATGCAAACTTTAATCAAAAGGAAGCAGATGTGGCTCTGTTATTATCAGATAAAGTAGAGTTTAGATAAAAGAAACATATCAAAAACAGAGAAGGACATTACACAATGATGAAAGGGTCAATTCACCAAGAAAACATAGCAATCCCTAGTGTGTGTTCACCAAACAACAGAACTGCAAAATATATGAAGCATAAACTGATAGAATGAAAAAGAGTTATAGATAAATCCACAGTTCTAGTTGGTGACGTCAACACTCCTCTCTCAACTAGAACTAGTTGTTGATAGAATAACTAGAGAGAAACAGCATCAAGGATGTAGAGAACCCAGCATGATAAAACACTTCATTTAACAATAGTAGAATACATGTTTTTTTCAAGTACCCTTGGAATACACACCATTATCGACCATATCCTGGGTCATAAAACAAATGTCAACAAAGTTAAAAATATTGAAATCGTATATAGATTATGCTGTCTGACCACAATGGAATCAAACTAGAAATGAATATCAGAAAGAAAATTTAAAAATCTTCAAACACTGAGAAACTATAAGCAACACATGTCTAATACATGTGTCAAAGGAGAAGTCTCAAGAGAATAACAAAAATGCATCAAACTAAATGAAAATACAGCATACAAAATTTGCGAGACAAAGCTAAAGCAGTAATGAAAGGGATATTTGTGGCATTAAATACCTCAATCAAAAGGAAGCATATAGATTGTTTAAAGTTCTTCCTGAATAATGATGCAAGCTCTTAGTATAAAAGGGGCAGTGTTGGAGCAAGAATTGAGCTTTTCAGATTCTGGGAGACCTTATGTCATGTGGATATTGTTACCAATAGGCTTGTGCCCTGATTAAAAAGACCTAGGCATAAAGGGAAGCTGTGATCAGACATGCTGTCTGCTCCTGTCCTACATGATTATTGCACTTTCTGCATGTTTCTTATTAAGAGTAAATTATAAGCTATGTTAGTTAAAGTATAGACTAAGGTGCTGTAACAAAGATATCCTCAAATACAGTTGTTTAAATAAGATATAAATATATTTATCATCTAACAGTTCAGTGATTGTTAGTGTTCTAGGCTAGTAAGTCTATTCAGTTCCATGAGATCATTTAGTGACCAAGGTCCCATTCATCTTTTCGCTCCACTAGCCTCTAGGGCAGGGCCATCCAATAGATATTTCTGCAGTGATGGAAGTATATTGTATCTTCACTGTTCAATATGATAGCCACTAGCCACATGTGAAATTGGGGTTCTTACTTTTAAACTTTTTAAATTTTAACTAATTTGAATTTTAAATTAAATAATACATGAAGCTACTGTGTGCCATGTGGACATTGCAACTATGAGTGTTGCTTTCTTCCGTGTGATTGTAGCTGGTTTGCTGCTTCAATCATGTTCTAATCTACAGGAACATAAAAGACTCATAAGGAGGGCAAGCAATTTCTGTTTAGGCCAGTGAAAGTAAATTTGCATCACTTCCACTCACATTTCATTGGTGAAAACTTAGGCACTGTGTAAGGGGTTCCCAAGACCCTCAGAATTGGGGATTTACTGGGAGGGCTCACATGACTCAGCATAGAGTTATACTCATGGCTATGATTTATTGCAGCAAAAGGATAAAAAAGAAACTCAGCAAAAACACACGTGGGTGAATTCAGGAGGAAACCAGGCACAGGCATCCAAGAGTCCTCTTCCAGTGCAATGACACAGGATGCACTCAAATCCTCCAGCAATGGGCTGTGAAAACATGTGTCCACCAGGGAAGTTATTAGCAACTCAGTGCCCAAGACTTTTATTGGGACACCCTCTACTTTGCATGTTTTAAAATTTCAGATTCCCAGGAGCAATGCAAGTGGTTAGTATAGACCATATTGTTTGTACAAATCATGTAGGTGCTTTTATCACTTGGGGAAAGTTTTATTTTGACATAGGGAACCGTTAATTATTCAAATTCCCAGACACAAGGCAAGGGCCAAGCTTATAAGCAGGTCTTCCTAAGGATTGCAATGTTAAGCCTTCTATGTTCTCTTTTTAGCATAGCCACACCTAATTGCAAAGGAGGATGAGAAATGTAGCCTCTAGATGGGCAGCCACATGTCTGTTATTATCATAGAGGTGGTGAAGAATAAAGCTGAAAGGATAACTAGCAGTCTGCTATGGAATTTTCAAACTTTGTGACTTTGCACAAGTTGCTTAGCCTCTCTGCTCCTTTCATTAACACATGTGCCTCTGAAATAACATACATTGAACTGTGCTTGGCACACAGTCAGTTCTCAGTAACAGCTATATCATCGTTATCATTATTATTAATCTTGTCACAGCACATGGACATATTTGGACTTTGGTTTATCTCTTTCTTCCCAACCTTAACCCACCAGAAACTCTGCAGCTGTTATCATAAATGGAGTCTGTACTGCTGCCTCCCTATTGGCTTTCTCAATTGCAAATTTTTGGGTCGTATTCATAGTATAACTTAAGTGTTCTCAAGCCTCTAGCATCCAAATAGAGCATTCAGGGTCTCCATCTGAAGCTGACTGCAAGAATTTCACACTTTCTGGTTGTTGCCTGTCCCTTCTCACCTTGAACTCTTACCTTTGGATTATTCTTGACCACTTTTTGAGGTCTTTGAATCTTTTTGTGATTTTGACCATCCCTCATCAATTTTACCTCCAAACATTGACATGAACATCCCTTTATTTTTCAGAGTTGAGTTAGCACCTGGCTGACAGATACTTGCTTTGTGCTGGTGAACAAAGCTTATGGAAGTTCTGTGAGTAAGGGGGAAGATAAATTAAAATTGGCTACTAGACATCACAGTATCTGGAGTTACTAGGGAACATCTGCTACAAGGAGCTCCTTATTGTCAACTCCTTTGTGTGTGTGTGTGTGTGTGTGTGTGTGTGTGTATGTGTGTGTGTGTGTGTGTGTATGTGTGTGTGTGTGTCTCGCCTTCTTGGTGCTGTGTGCCCTGTTGCTGGAACATGCTGCAGAAAGCTGCACCTTTTCTACATCTTCTCCTCCCTACCTCTAGAGCCCAATCTCCTGACCCTATTCTACCACAAGAAACTGAAAAATCTCTTAACATTAAAAATGAAAGCAGGACTGGGTGCAGTGACTCAATCCTGCAATCCTAGCACTTTGGAAGGCCAAGGCAGCGTGTGCCCCTGTAGTCCTAGCTATGGAAGACTGAGTCAGAAGGATCGCTTGAGCCCAAGAGTTGGAGGCTGTAGTGAGCTACTGTCATGCCACTATACTCCAGCATGGGTGACAGAGGAAGAAAGATCCTGTCTTAAATAAATAAAATATAAAATAAAATTTAAAAATAATAAAAGCAATGGCCAGGCATAGTGGCTCATGCCTGTAATCCCAGCACTTTGGGAGACCAAAGTGGGTGGATCATTTGCGCTCAGGAGTTGAGACTAACCTGGGCAACATGATGAAACCCCATCTCTACAAAACAAACAAACAAAAACCCCAAAATTGGCAGGGCTTGAAGTAGGTCCCAGCTACCTGGGAGGCTGAGATGGGAGAATCGCTTGAGCCCAGTAAGTCAAGGCTGCAGTGATCGGAGATGGCACCATTGCACTGCAGCCTGGGTGACAGAGTGAGACCCAGTCTCAAAAAAATAAAATAAAAAGAAATAAAAGTGAAAGCAAGTGAATAATTTTTTTAAAATACCCCAATTAAAAGCTCTTTCCAAGAAAGTTGCTCTTTGTCTTTCTGTTATATGAACAATTTTATTTAATCTGTTCACTGTGCTCTTTCATGGCTACTTCAGCGTCATTTATAATACTTCCATTTTTGTAATTTAGCCATTTAGGATTTCTTCAGTTCCTCCAATGTGTTCTCTCTTGCCTCGAGCCTTTGGACCTGCAGAGCTCCCCAAGTGGAGCACCTCTCCTGCCTCCAATGGCTACATCCTACACATTCTTTTGCTATAAATTTAAATGTCATTTCTGCTGGGAATCCTTTGTCAACCCTCTGCTTTACATTCGACTCTCCTCCTGTGCACTGCCTTAGTAGCTGTATTAGTTTCCTAGGGCTGCTGTGACTAATAGATCACAAGCAGGATGGCTTAAAACAGCAGGAATTTAATCTTGCACAGTTCTGGAGGCTGGAAGTTTGGAATCAAGGTGTCAGCAAGGCCATGCTCCCTCTGAAACCTATAAGGGGGGATCCTTCTTTGCCTCTCCCTACCTTCCAGTAGTTGTTGGCAACCCTTGGTATTCCTTGGCTTATAGATGCTTCTCTCTAATATTGGCCAGTCTTCATAGGAAAATCTCTCCTGTGTCTTGCTGAGCCTCCTCTCTTCTTGTAAAGCCCACCCTAATGACCTCATCTATCTTGATTACATCGGCAAAGATACTATTTCCAAATAAGGTCACATTCACTGAGGATTAGGATTTCAACAAAGCTTTTTGGGAGACACAATTCAACTCATAACAGTGGCACGCATACTTGCATATGGCAAAGAAGTCATTTTTTTACATCTTTTTCCCTAGACTGTGAGTTCCTTGAGAGCAGAAATCTTGTCTATCTTATTCACTATTGTATCCTCAGGGCTGAATAGAGAAGATGGCACATGGTAGAGACCTACAAAGAGACTTAGACTCCCACACAATAATAGTGGGAGACTTTAACACCCCACTGTCAATATTAGACAGATCAATGAGACAGAAAATTAACAAGGATATTCAGGACTTGAACTTAGCTCTGGACCAAGCGGATCTAATAGACATCTACAGAACTCTCCACCACAAATCAACAGAATACACATTCTTCTCAGCACCACATCACACTTATTCTAAAAATGACCGCATAATTGGAAGAACACTCCTCAGCAAATGCAAAAGAATGAAAATCATAACAAACAGTCTCTCAGACCACAGTGCAATCAAATTAGACCTCAGGACTAAAAAACTCACTCAAAACCACACGACTACATGGAAACTGAACAACCTGCTCCTGAATGACTACTGGGTAATTAACAAAATTAAGGCAGAAATAAATAAGTTCTTTGAAACCAATGAGAACAAAAACACAACGTACCAGAATCTCTAGGACGCAGCTAAAGCAGTGTTAAAGGGAAATTTATAGCACTAAATGCCCACAAGAGAAAGCAGGAAAGATCTAAAATCGACACCCTAACATAATGATTAAAAAAACTAGAGAAGCAAGAGCAAACAAATTCAAAAGCTAGTAGAAGACAAGAAATAACTAAGATCAGAGCAGAACTGAAGGAGTTAGAGACATGAAAAACCCTTCAAAAAATAAATGAATCCAGGAGGTGGTTTTTTGAAAAGATTAACAAAATAGATAGACCACTAGCCAGACTAATAAAGAAGAAAAGAGAGAAGAATCAAATAGACACAATAAAAAATGATAAATGGGATATCACCACTGATCCCACAGAAATACAAACTACCATCAGAGAATACTATGCACACTTCTATGCAAATAAACTAGAAAATCTAGAAGAAATGGACAAATTCCTGAACACATACACCCGCCCAAGAATAAACCAGGAAGAATTCGAATCCCTGAATAGACCAATAACAAGTTCTGAAATTGAGGCAGTAATTAATAGCCTACCAACCTAAAAAAGCCCAGGACAAGACGGATTCACAGCCGAATTCTACCAGAGGTACAAAGAGGAGCTAGTACCATTCCTTCTGAAACTATTCCAACCAGTAGAAAAAGAGGGACTCCTCCCTAACTTGTTTTATGAGGCCAGCATCATCCTGATACCAAAACCTGGCAGAGACACACACACACAAAAGAGAAAATTTCAGGCCAATATCCCTGATGAACATCAGTGCAAAAATCCTCAATAAAATACTGGCAAACTGAATCGAGCAGCACATCAAAAAGCTTATCCACCATGATCAAGTCAGCTTCATCCCTGGGATGCAAGGCTGGTTCAACATACGCAAATCAATAAACGTAATCCATAAATATATCCATAACGTAATCCATAAAAGTAAAACATAAACAGAACCAATGACAAAACCACATGATTATCTCAATAGATGCAGAAAAGGCCTTCGATAAAATTCAACACCGCTTCATGCCAAAAACTCTCCATAAACTGGGTGTTGATGGAACGTATCTCAAAATAATAAGACCTATTTATGAAAAACCCACAGCCCATATCATACTGAATGGGCAAAAGCTGGAAGCATTCCCTTTGAAAACCAGCACAAGACAAAGATGCCCTCTCTCACCACTCCTATTCGACATAATATTGGAAGTTCTGGCCAGGGCAATCAGAAAAGGGAAAGAAATGAAGGGTATTCAAATAGGAAGACAGGAAGTCCAATTGTCTCTGTTTGCAGATAACATGATTGTATTTTTAGAAAACCCCATCGTCTCAGCCCCAGAGCTCCTTAAGCTGATAAGCAACTTCAGCCAAGTCTCAGGATACAAAATCAATGTGCAAAAATCACAGGCATTCCTATATACCAATAACAGATAAACAGAGAGCCAAATCATGAGTGAACTCCCATTCACAATTGCTACAAAGAGAATAAAATACCTAGGAATACAACTTACAAGGGATGTGAAGGACCTCTTCAAGGAGAACTACAAATGACTGTTCAAGGAAATAAGAGAGGACACAAACAAATGGAAACACATTCCATGCTCATGGATAGGAAGAATCAGTGTTGTGTAAATGGCCGTACTACCCAAAGTAATTTACAGATTGAGTGCTATCCCTGTCAAGCTACCATTGACTTTCTTCACAGAATTAGAAAAAACTACTTTAAATTTCATATGGAACCAAAAAAGAGCCTGTATGGCCAAGACAATCCTAAGCAAAAAGAACAAAACTGGAGGCATCACGCTACCTGACTTCAAGCTATACTACAAGTCTACAGTAACCAAAACAGCATGATACTGGTACCGAAACAGATATATAGACCAATGGAACAGAACAGAGGCCTCAGAAATAACACCACACATCTACAACCATCTGATCTTTGATAAACCTGACAGAAACAAGCAATGGGGAAAACATTCCCTATTTAATAAATGGTGTTGGGAAAAATGGCTAGCCATATGCAGAAAACCGAAACTGGATCCCTTCCTTACACCTTATACAAAAATTAATTCAAAATGGATTAAAGACTTACACATGAGACCTAAAACCATAAAAACCCTAGAAGAAAACCTAGGCAATAACATTCAGGACATAGGCATGGGCAAGGACTTCATGACTAAAACACCAAAGCAATGGCAACAAAAGCCAAAATTGACAAATGGGGTCTAATTAAACTAAGGAGCGTCTGCACAGGAAAAGAAACTATCATCAGGGTGAACAGACAACCTACAGAATGGGAGAAAATTTTTGCAATCTATCCATCTGACAAAGGGCTAATATACAGAATCTAAAAGAACTTAAACAAATTCACAAGAAAAACAACCCCATCAAAAAGTGAGTGAAGGATATGAACACTTCTCAAAAGAAGACATTTATGCAGCCAACAAACAAGAAAAAAGCTCATCATCACTAGTCATTAGAGAAATGCAAATCAAAACCATAATGAGATACCATCTTATTCCAGTTAGAATGGCGATCATTAAAAAAGTCAGGAAATAACAGATGCTGTTGCCCCAAATTTTGGTCCACAGCCTTCATTGGGTTACCTGGGGCAAATGAAATTTAGCCATGTAGACAGGCCCCAATTTTGTCAGAAATAATTTAGATCCAGCTACCTTTTATAGGCTGATGAGTTTGTGATGCTGTCTCATGGCTAAACTTCTGAGGTAAACCGAATGGATCTTTACTTGTGTGTGTGTGTATACTTGTTTAAATGTGTTTCTATATATGTGTATATACACGTTATATATTGTGTCTAACATGCTACCAAATCTGCTTATATGTAAATGAATACTCATAGATTAAGTAAGTCCAAAAGCTTTCAAGTTCGCATGACAAATAAATATTTAATAAATAAGCTAGCCTTAAAATTATTGTTTAACCAGGCATGCTGGTGCATGCCTGTGGTCCCAGCTACTCAAGTGGCTGAGGCAAGAGGATCACTTGAGCCCACAAGGTCAAGGCTGAGGTCAGCTGTGTTCATGACAAGGTACTTCAGTCTGGGTGATGATTTTGAAGACATTGTTTTTGTCTTCAAAATTGTCAGTATACATTTTTATCTAGATTTGTTAGTCAAGTGGCTTCATATTTATCTCTGCTATGAATTATAAGGTGTCAAGGTTTGGCACAAAGGTTAGAAAACTGCAAACCTAGCCCCAATGTTTGTTCATGTAATTTTTGATAAATAAAACATTTAATATTGTTGGCTTAATAAGAACAGCTAAATCCTAAGTTATTGGCAAAAAAAAAAAAAAAAAAAGAAAAATACCCATTTATTTAACCTTAAGATTCTGACTTGGGTAAATATATGATATTCATAGGCTATTAAAATGGTTAACAGGGGAATAACTTTAAATAATGACTAGCTTTGTCTAATATCCCAGTTTTCATAAATAACCTAGGTAAACTATGAAAAATAAAATGAATAGAATAAAATGCATATAAATAAACTTGTCATATAATTTAACATCTTAAAGTTATATTAAATTACATAATACATATTCATTAAATGTCTTGGTCATTTCCAATTAAAATTATAGAAAAAGCTTTTTCTATAAAAATTAATTATCAAATGATTCTTATCTATAAAATGCTAATGTAACAGACAATTCAATATTTCTTACTTCCTAGGTATTCACAAAAATTTAACATTACCAAAAATAAAAATTCTAGTTAATACATAATTCTGCATATAAAATGTGCCAAAATGAAATGTGTTTTAAATAAAAAAGTTACAAGAAAGATAAAAAGTGTGTTCTTATTAAAAGGAAAATAATTTTTGTCTAATTCAAAAGTTAAAGATGTTTCATGAAACCAGTAAGTAAAGGAACCAGTAAGTGAAAGAGATGTGAAGAAAGTTATAAAGATATACTTTTAATAAAGAAAATTAAAAAGAAAATAGTTTTATATGAGAAAAAATCTTAGGCTGGGTGTAGTGGCTCACACCTATAATCCCAGCACTTTGAGAGGCCGCGTCGGGGGGATCACTTGAGCTCAGGAGTTCAAGGCCAGCCTGTCCAACTTGGTGAAACCCCATCTCTACTAAAAATATAAAAATTAGCTGGGCATGGTGGCACATGCCTGTAATTCCAGCTACTTGTGAGGCTAAGGCAGGTGAATCACTTGAACCTGGCAGGCAGAGTTGCAGTGAGCCGAGTTTGTGCCATTGCACTCCAGCCTGGCAACAGAGTGAGACTCCATCTCACACACACACACACACACACACACACACACACACACACACAAAAGAGAGAGAAAAAATCTTATATAGTAAAGTTTGTCCTAAAGTAAAATGACTGATTATTTAAGAAAGGGGCATGTTTAGGACAAAACACAAAGTCCAAGCATATCACAAATGGTCTGTGTAAATTGTCATAAAGTTCATAAAAAGAGAATGTATAAAATAAATTTTATGTGTGATTAAGTTGGCTTTAATTAAAAGAAAATTTGTCTTTCTAGAGATTGGGTTTTGATATTAAAAATATACTAGTACAAAACCAAAGAACTGATGAAAACAATAAGATTTTCTTATTTATTTACTCTTAATGAAATTGCAAGAAGTTTCCTTTCTGTTATCTGTTTCTTTTCAAATTTCTCAAATTGATATCTCAGAAGTTCACCTTCTGCTGTACCCTGCTGCTTTCAGCCTCTCTCCCTTTGAAAAGGCCTGGGATGTTAACTCTCTCCTTCAACTTTTGTGGGCTCCTGTAACATTTCTTCCCCCACTCTAGTTCTAAATCTGTTGTTATGGCCTGATGCTGAAATGTTTTATCTTGAAGGTTTTAAAAAGGCAATGTTTTACTGTGATATAAATTAAATCTATATTCTTATTTTTTCTTAATATGTTTTAGGGACCAGAGGCCCTCTGAAGTTTTGCCAAAAAAAATCAACTCACAAAAGATAGATTGATGGAGAAAAAGATATACAAAATTGTTTAGGGTATATATGTGGGAGTTTTCAGAATAAAAGCCTAAGGTACAGAGGAAATTATTCGTTTTTATGCTTAGGTTCAACAAGATATGGACAGCCATATAAAAGTATAATTAAACAAAAGTATAATTTAATGCTAGTAGACTACCCGGCAAGTCCTGTCTAAACTCTTCCTTATCTCCCTGTGCATGCATTTCCTTCCTTCTGGCTATGTGATCTTATGACCTACAGTCCAGCTAGAAAGGTTAGATTATTTGTTTATGGCCACATTCTTACACAGAAAGGCAAAGAAAAGTTAGAGTAATATTTTTTAGGTTTTATGGCTGGTTTTGAGGAAAATGAGTTCAGGTTTCTAGGACCTGCTTTAGGGAAGAGAGATTCTAGTTGCCATGGCCAGCCTTGAGGGAAAATGGGACTGAGAGATGGAATGTCAAGAAAAAGCCAAAGAAAAGCTTTTACTTCTGAGGCTGCTCCTGAGGCTTCCATTTTGGGACATTATTTTTCAGAGCACCAATATATGTCTAAAATGTTCGATACAACCAGGCAAATTCCCCCGCTGTTGCTGAGTCACATGTTTCCCTGTTCAGGGTCTTTATAATATAATGTCTACTCAACCCTGGACATGGTCTTCCTGTTCCTGATGAATTCCTTCTGTATGCATGTCTACGCACACTTTCCTTAAACATATTCTCAATTAACTCCACAACCCCCCAACCATGAAAAATCAGAAAAAATCATCATTGTATTTCAACTGTAAGAACCCAACATCCAAGAAACTCACCCCTTAATAAAAATCATTAACCACTCATTCATTGATGGCACCATCAAATATTTCCACATGGTGAAATTTTGGCTCACTTCTAGGTGTTTGCCCGGTCTGACAAATCATTACAGGACTATTCCTAGCCATGCATTACACATCAGACACAATAACTGCTGTCTCCTCCATCACAAACATCTGCTGAGAGGTGAATTCTGGCTGAATTATTTGGTATCTACGTGCCAACAGTGCCTCAATATTCTTTATCTGTTTATTCTGACATGTAGGATGAGGCCTATACTATGGATCTTATACTCTTCTAGAAACCTGATATATTGGTATTTTCCTATTATTTGCAGTAATAGCAACAGCATTTATAGGTTACATCTTGCCATGAGGACAAATATCTTTTTGAGTTGCAACAGTAATCACCAATCTGCTGTCACTATTCCATACATTGGCACTGACCTAGTACAATGAATCTGAGGTGCATTTTCTGTTGATAAAACTACCCTCACATGATTCTTTGCCTTCTAATTCATTTTACCCTTAATCATTACAGCCCTAGAAGCCATCCACCTTTTATTTCTCCATGTAACAGTGTCTAATAACCTCTTGGGAATTTCATCAGATTCTGATAAAATCCTATTTCAGCCTTATTTTACAATCAAAGACATTTTAGGCCTAATTCTACTACTGCTATTAATTATATTAGTTCTATTTTCACCTGACCTGTTAGGCGATCCAGACAACAATACCCCAGCAAACCCCCTCAACACACCGCCCCATATTAAACCAGAGTGATTCTTTTCTTTTTTGCCTGCAAAATCTTATGCTCTATTCCCAACAAACTATGGGCCTACTAGCCCTCGTTCTCTCCATTCTTTCCCTAGCCATTGTCCCAATAGTTCACATGTCCAAACAACAAAGTATAATATTTTGACCATTAAGTCAATGCCTATTTTGAATCCTAGTAGCAGATCTTCTCACACTCACATGAATCAGAGGCCTACCCATTGAACACCTCTTCATAATCATTGGTCAAACAGCATGCATTGCATACTTCTCCCTCATCCTTTATTTTTTTATATACCACTTACTAGTCTAACTGAAAACAAGTTACTTAAATGAGGAAGTCCTTGTTGTACATTATACATTTGGGTCTTATAAACCCAAAATGGAGGGCCTCTACCTTCCCAGGACAATTTCTGGAAAGAAGCCTTCCACTCCACTGCCAGCACCCAAAGCTGAAATTCTACTTAAATTATTCCCTGAATTCTTTACTTAAGATGCAATAATTTTATTTTAACTGCTATGTCAGTATCAAAGAAACTCACAGAATTAATGCTGTGACAATGGTATTACTATATACATCATGCATTCCTGCTCAACAACATAAATTAATGTAGCAGTACCATATATGGTTAACTGTATGTTATACATCTATGCATTATCATACATTACACTACTGTCCCCATGAATATTAAGCAAGTTTAACTTTATATAACAACTTTATATCGACTTATCAGATATTCTATTAACCTCCCATGAAAAAGAACTCGTATGTATATCTATTGTCCAGTTCAATAACTCCTTAATATTGCATAGTACATTTAGTCATTTATCATACATAGTGCATCCAAGTAAAGTCATTTCTTGTCAACATGCTTATCACCTCCAAACTAATTTCTTGACTACCAAACTTCAAGAAACCAGCAACCCACTCGGGAAGTACTACCCTTCTTGTTCTGGACCCATTCACGCTTGGGGGTGACCGTACTGAAACTATACCTGGCATCTGGTTCTTACTTTAGGGCCATGTTCATTGAGAATGCTCACACATTCTCCTTAAATAAGACATCTCCATGGATTAGTGACTAATCAACTCATGATGACTCATGGGAGCATTGCCAGGCACTTGGTATTTTTTTTTTAATTTGGGGATGCTATGATCCAGCATGGCCGGAGCCTGGACCCAGCCAACTCAATTGTAATTGGACTTAAATTGAAAGTCATGAGAGAGCATTTACTCACTCCATTGTTGTAGAATCTTTCTACAGCTTCTAAGTCATAAACCCTAGTATCATCACCGCCAGACTAATGATTAGATATCAGTTGAGATAATTCCTCCAGCCCCATTAAATAAAAGGTCTTTATCAAATATTGTTAACTAACCCTTGCGCTGTTAAGTTCCAGGGCTTTGACTCCTGGGAATCTGGCTCCTACTGAATCTTAAACATCAATGCTAGTATCTGACACCAAAATCAAGTTAACCAAAGCCTCATCTTTAGACCCAGGAAAAGGCACCAATCAAAATAAACTGCTTTCATGTGACACTAGATCAAGCGTATATGGTAATACAAAGGCATAATATCCCCTTAGTATTTTTGTCTCTATCTAAATTAATGTATTTATTCTATGTCTTCATACTAGATAATTTAAATATTTATCTACCTGTGAGTTTCCTTTCTCCTATCATTGTCAGAGCTAAGCAGTGCTTACATCCTTTTTGTTTAAAATGTTGCTAATTTTATACCTAGTTTACAAAATTAGATAAAACAACAAAGATTCTACCTGCTATCTCCAAAATTTAAAAACGTTTAGAATCCCACTGGGCCTAATCTATTTTCATTGCTAACGCCCTCCTGCTAAAACTGTGTAAACACCTTCCCTCTAGGCCCAGGGACTATTGCGGAATAGGTAGTTGTGTAAGATTATAAGGGCTGTTTTGAGCGATAAAGTTAGTTTAGATTCTCCAAATCAAGGACGGGCACATAGATGCCTGAACAGCTGGAATTTTGCCTCCTGGGCCATTACATGGCCCCTTTCCATCCATTTCAACCATAAAGAATTTCCTGCTTCAGATATATATTAAATTTTTTTTTTAATCAGCCACCTTAGGACAGATTACTAAAAAGACCTCAAAATGCATGGTGATATAATAAAAGTCTCTAAATTCTTTAGCTTAAATAGTTTTAACAAAATACTTTTTAAAATATGACTAATTAGGCCAGTTGCAGTGGCTCACGCCTGTAATCCTAGGACTTTGGGAGGCTGAGGCCGGTGGATCACCTGAGGCCAGCGAGTTCAAGACCAGCCCGGTCAACAAGGTGAAATTTTGCCTCTACTAAAAATACAAAAATTAGTCAGGTGCGGTGGCGCATGCCTGTAGTCTAGCTACTCAGGAGGCTGAAGCATAAGAATTCCTTGAACCCAGGAGGCAGAGGTTGTGGTGAGCGAAGATTGCCCCACTGCACTCCAGCCTGGGCAACAGAGTGAGACTCTGACTCAAAACAAAACAACTATATATATATATTTTTTTTATATATATAACAAAACAAAACAACTATATATATAAATAAAAAATATATATAAAACTAATTAAGCCAAGATTACAGTAGCTCAATTCATTAAATTTATAAATAAGTCAGTTTCATAACCTTGACTTTTGGCTTTTCTATTACTTAAAGGATTTTAAGGTTAATAGATACCTGCCCATCTCCACTCCCATTTTGTCTAGAACATTTAATTGACTATAATTCTTTTTACTCTAAGTTCCTTGGCCATAGGGGTCCCACTGAGGTACATGATGGATCTGGGGCCAGTAGCCACACCACCACACAGTGCTGTGAGACAAAGTAAAAGTTTGACCAGTAACGTTGCCTCTGGCAAATCTTGGCCAGAAGGGGCAGAATATAAACTAAAAATAAAATTCTGGTCCCCCTAACAGACAAAATAGACCCCCTTATTGGCCAAAGGGATCCCAAAGAAACCTGAAAAGCTAGTTCAGGCCATGGCAGGAAGGAGGGGTGGTACATGCCTCATTATATCCTCCCCACTTTAGAGTTTAGACACAAGTGACCAGCCTTAACATTAAGATACAGATCATGACTGGTGCGGTGGCTCACACCTGTAACCCCAACACTTTGGGAGGCCAAAGCAGGAGGATTGCTTGAGCCTAGGAGTTCCAGATTAGCCTGGGCAACACAGTGAGATCCCATCTCTACAAAAAATATTTTAAAAATTAGCCAGGTGTTGCCAGGCATGGTGGCTCACGCCTGTAATCCCAGCACTTTGGGAGGCTGAGGCGGGCAGATCACAGGGTCAGGAGTTCGAGACAAGCCTGATCAACATGGTGAAACCCTGTCTCTACTAAAAATATAAAAATTAGCCGGCCGTGGTGGTGCGCACCTGTAATCCCAGCTACTCATGAGGCTGAGGCAGGAGAATCGCTTGAACCAGGGAGGTGGAGGTTGCAGCGAGCTGAGATTGCACCATTGCACTCCAGCCTGGGTGACAGAGCAAGAGTCCATCTCAAAAAAAAAAAAAAAAAAATTAGCCAGGTGTGGTGGTGAGCACCTGTGGTCCCAGCTGCTTGGAAGGCTGAGGTGGGAGGATTGCTTGAGCATGGGAGATTAAGGATATGGTGAGCCGTGATTGCACCACTGCACTCCAGCCTGTGCAATAGAGCAAGACTCCATCTCAAAAATAAATTTAAAAATTCTAAAATAAACAAGAAGTAAAATACAGACCATAAGACTGACAAAACAAACCCTTTATAACAATAAAATACCAAGTTATAAACACGACCTAAGACCATGCCAGGCAAAGATTAAGTCACATACTCCTACACTTTAAAAGTACACTATATTCTAATTGCCACAAGGTTTTTCTTTTTCACCAGCAGCCAAAAAAACACTAGTCTCTACATAAGCAGACTAACTGACCTTCAGCTCCTGTTCCACCAGCCATAGCTACAACTTTAATTAGACAAGAGATTGATTTCAGTAACTTTCTCTTGATAAAAAGACCACCAACCATGGACTAGTTCTGGCCAGTTTACAGAAATTATACATGTGCATGGCTTTGTGACTTGAAAAGACCTTTTGATGTATATGACCTAATTATAATACATTTAAATATTAAGTCTCCAACACAAAATAGACATGGACTATATGTTACATACATATTTGTTCAATATCCTTGTGTCAGGACCACCTTCATAAATATGCATAGCTCCTCCTGTAGCCTATTAAATATGTGTATTTAGCTAACTTGTCATCTCCCCACAGAAGCTCTGGATACAATTGACAGTGAATTGTCATTTGTATTATAATTAATATTATAATTAATTATATTTTTTATTATTAATTAAATAATTAAATTAATATAATTAAATAATTATAAATAAATATATATAATTAATTATAATGACATGCATTATAATTAAGAATAAATGCCGTATGTACATCCTGGGTAACTCTGAAAACATATCCTCAGCATATAAGACATACACAGGAAAATTAATGCTATGTCTCATCCCACAATGCCCTAAAATCAACGGCTTTCCTCATGATTTAGATCAGGCTTCCCCTGATAAAAAAAGTTACTCATAATTTTAGCCATGATTCTAGAGATAGGTTTATTCCTCCACTGTGAACTATGTTGCTATTACACACTCACCATAATGCTCCAGTAATCTCTTCTGTAAGCCCGAGGACTCACAAATACTTTCCACTCAGGGTTCAACTCCAGGTTCCATTCCATGCCCCCACAACTGCACCACTTTTCAGCAAAAAGTAGCCAAAATAAATATATTATCAATTTTCCATAAAAATAAAATAAAACTTAGGTTGGGGGTGGTGGCTCACGCCTGTAATCCCAGCACTTTGGGAGGCCAAGGTGGGTGGATCACTCGAGGCCAGGAGTTGAAAACTAGCCTGGCCAACAGGGCAAAACCCTGCCTCTACTAAAAACACAAAAATTAGCCAGGTGTGGTGGTGTGTGCTTGTAATCCTAGCTACTTGGGAGGGTGAGGCACAAGAATTGCTTGAACCTGGGAAGCAGAGTTGCAATGAGCCGAGATTGTGCCACTGCCCTCCATCCTGGGCAGCAAAGTGAAACTCTGTCTCTAAATAAGTAAATAAATCTTAACAGAGGGGAGTTTATAACCAGGTATTTCAGTTTTAAAAATATATTTTAATCACCCACTTTTATTTATTTACTTATTTATTATTTTTAACTTTTGTGGGTTCATAGTAGGGGTATATATTTCTGGGGAATATGAGATGTTTTGATACAGGCATGCAATGTGAAATTAGCACATCATGGAGAATGAGGTATCCATCCCCTCAAGCATTTATCCATTGAGTTGCAAACGATCAAATTACACTTTTTAAGTTATTTTAAAATGTACAATTATGTTATTATTAATATAGTCACCCTGTTGTGATACCAAATAGTAATTCTTATTCATTCTTTCTATTTTTTTGTACCCATTAACCATCGTTTTCTGCCCCCCATCCCCACAATACCCTTCCCAGCCTTCGATAACCATCTTTCTATTCTCTATGTTTATGAGTTCAATTGTTTTCATTTTTAGATCCCTCAAATAAGTGGGAACATGTGATGTTTGCCTTTTTGTGCCTGGTTTATTTCACTCAACAATGATCTCCATTTCCATCCATGTTGCTGAAAATGACTGGATCTCATTCTTTTTTTATGGTTGAATAGTACTCCATTGTGTATATGTTTCACATTTTCTTTATGCATTCGTGTGTTGACGGACACTCAGGTTGCTTCCAAATCTTAGCTATTGTGGATAGTGCTGCAGCAAACATAGGAATGCAGGTATCTCTTCGATATACTGATTTCCTTTCTTTTGGGTATATACCCAGCAGTAGGATTGCTGGATCCTATGGTAGCTCTACTTTTAGTTGTTTGAGGAACTTCCAAACTGTTTGTTCTCCATAGTGGTTGTACTAATTTACATTCCCACCAACAGCATACAACAGTTCCCTTTTCTCTACATTCTCGCCAGCATTTGTTATTGTCTGTCTTTTGGATATAAGCAGTTTTGACTGGGATGAGACAATTTCTCTGATGATCAGTGATGTTGAGCACCTTTTCATATGCCTGTTTGCCATTTGTATGCCTTCTTTTGAGAAATGTCTATTCAAATCTTTTGCCCATATTTTGATCGATTTATTAGATTTTTTTTCCTACAGGGTTGTTTGAGCTCCTTGTATATTCTTATTACTAATCCCTTGTCAGATGAGTAGTTGGCAGATATTTTCTCCCATTCTGTGGGTTGTCTCTTCACTTTGTTGATTGTATCCTTTGCCATGTGGAAGCTTTTTAACTTGACATGATCCCATTTGTCCATTTTTGCTTCGGTTGCCTGTGCTGGTGGGTTATTGCTCAAGAAATCTTTGCCCAGACCAATATCCTGGAGTTTTCCTCCAATGTTTTCTTGTAGTAGTTTCACAGTTTGAGGTCTTAGATTTAAATCTTTAGTCCATTTTGATTTGATATTTTTTATATGGTGAGAGATAGGGGTCTAGTTCCATTCTTCTGCATATGGATGTCCAGTTTTCCAAACACCACTTATTGAAGAGACTGTCTTTTCCCCCAGTGTATGTTCTTGGCATCTTTGTCAAAATTGAGTTCACTATAGGTGTGTGGATTTCTTTCTGAGTTTTCTATTCTGTTCCATTGGTCTATGTGTCTGTTTTTATGCCAGTACCATGTTCTTTTGGTTACTACAGCTCTGTAGTATAATTTAAAGTCAGGTAATGTGATTCCTCCAGTTTTGTTCTTTTTACTTAGGATAGCTTTGGCTATTCTAGGTCTTTCATGCTTCCATATAAATTTTAGGATTTTTTTTCTATTCTGCTTCTGTGAAGAATGTCATTGGTATTTTGATAAGGATTGCATTGAATCTGTAGATTGCTTTGAGTATTATGGATATTTTAACAATACTAATTCTTCCAGTCTGTGAACATAGAATATTTTTCCATTTTTTGGTGTTCTCTTCAATTTCTTTCATCAGTATTTTATAATTTTCATTATAGACATCTTTCACTTCTTTGGTTAAGTTAATTTCTAGGTATTTAATTTTATATGTGGCTATCATAAATGGGATTACTTTTTTAAATTTCTTTTTCACATTGTTCCCTGTTGGAATATAGAAATGCTGCTAATTTTTGTATGTTGATTTTGTATCCTGCAACTTTATTGAATTTGTTTATTAGTTCTAATAGTTTTTTGTGTGTAGAGTCTTTAAGTTTTACCATAGATAAGATCATATCTTCTGCAAACAAGGATAATCTAACTTTTTCCTTTCCAGGAATGCCCTTCATAACTTGGATGCCCTTCATAACTTTCTTTTGTCTGATTGCTCTAGCTAGGACTTTCAGAACTATGCTGAATAACAGTGGTGGCAGTGGGCATCCTTGTCATGTTCCAGATCTCAGAGGGAATGCATTCTGTTTCTCCCCATTCAGTATGATATTAGCTGTAGGTCTGTCATATATGGCTTTTATTATGCTCGGGTATGTTTCTTCTATCCTCAGTTTTTTAAGAGTTTTTATCACGAAGGAATGTTGAATTTTATCAAATGCTTTTTCAGCATTAAGTGAAATGATCCTGTGGTTTTTATCCTTCATTCTGTTGATATGATGTATCATGTTGATTAATCTACATATGTTGATCTATCCTTGCATCCCAGGGATAAATCCCATTTGGTCATGAGGAATGACCTTTCTAATGTATTGTTGAATTAGAATGTTAGTATTTTTGCTAGTGTTTTTTAAGGATTTTTGCATCAACATTCATCAGAGATATTGGCCTGTAGTTTTCCTTTTTTGATGTGTCTTTGCCTGATTTTGGTATCAGGGTAATACTGGCTTTGTAGAATGAATTTGAAAGTATTTCTTCCTCCTGTATTTTTTGGAATAGTATGAGTAGGATTGGTATTAGTTCTTTTCTAAATGTTTCATAGAATTCAGCAGTAAAGCCATTAGATCTTTGGCTTTTCTTTACTGGGTGACTTTTTATTACAGCTTCAATCTCATTACTTGTTACTAATCTGTTCAGGTTTTCAATTTATTACTGGTTCAATCTTGGTAGGTTGTATGTATCTCAGTATTTGTCCATTTCCTCTAGATTTTTCAATTTATTGGCTTATAGTTAGTCATAGTAGCCACAAATGATCCTTTGAATTTCTGCGGTATCAGTTGTAATGTCTCCTTTTTTATTTCTGATTTTATTTATTTGGATCTCTCTTTTTCCTTAGTTTGGTTAAAGGTTTGTCAATTTTGTTTAACTTTTTTTTAAAAAAAAACTTTTTGTTTCATTGATCTTTGTTTTTTTTTTAATTTTAATTTCATTTATTTCCGTTCTGATCTTTATTTCTTTTGATATAAATTTTGAGTTTGATTTGCTCTTGCTTTTTTAGTTCTTTAAGATACATCATTAGATTGTTTATTTGAAGTTTTTCCTCTTTTGTGATGTAGGCACTTATAGCTATAAACTTCCCTCTTAGTACTGCTTTTGCTGTATCCCATGGGTTTGGGTATGTTGTGTTTCCATTATCACGAAATTTTTCAATTCCCTTCTTAATGTCTTCATTGACCCACTGGTCATTCAGGAGCATATTGTTTAATTTCTATGTGTTTGTATAGTTTCCAAAATTCCTCTGGTTATTACTTTTTAGTTTTATTCCATTGTGGTCAGAGAAGATGCTTGATATTATTTCAATTTTTAAAAAATATTTTAAGATTTGTTTTCTGACCTAACATATGGTCTATCCTTGAGAATGATCCATGTACTGAGGAAAACGTGTTTTCTGCAGCTCTTGGATAAAATGTTCTGTAAATATTTGTTAGATACATTTGGTCAATAGTGCAGATTAAATCTGATGTTTCTTTATTTATTTTCTGTCTGGAAGATCTGCCCAATGCTGAAAGTTGGGTATTGATGTTTCCAGCTATTATTGTATTAGGACCTATCTCTCTCTTTAGCTCTAATAATATTTCCTTTATATATCTGGCTGCTCCAGTGTTGGGTACATATATATTTAAAATTGTTATATCTTTTTGTCAAATATATCATTTTATCATTAATAGTGACCTTCTTTGTCTCTTCTTATAGTTTTTGTCTTGAAGTCTATTCTGTCTGATATAACAACTCCTGCTTTTTTTTGTTTCCATCGGCATGGAATATCTTTTTCCACTTCTTTATTTTCAGTCTATGTGTGTCTTTATAGGTGAAGTGTGTTTCTTGCAGGCAATGGATCAATGGTTTTTTTTCATCCATTCAGCCAGTCTATGTCTTTAGATTGAAGAGTTTAGTTCATTTACATTCAATGTTATTATTGATAAGTAAGGACTTACTACAGCCATTTTGTTATTTGTTTTCTGGTTGTTTTGTGGTCTTCTTTCTTTCATTCCTGTCTGCCTCTAGTAAAGATAATTTTCTCTGGTGATATGGTTTAGTTTCTTGCTTCTTATTTTTTGGGTATCCATTGTATGTTTTTTGGTTTGAGGTTACCATGAGGCTTGCAAATACTATCTTATAATCCATTATTTTAATGTGGTAACAACAACACTATTTGCATAAACAAACAAACAAGCAAAAAAACTAATAAAAACTCTTAACTTTGTCCCCCAGCTTTTTAACTTTTTAAGAGTGGTTTACATATAGCAGTTACAGTGTTATCATATTCTGTGTTTTTCTATGCACTTACTATTACCAGTAAGTTTTATACCTTCAGGTGATTATTTATTGCTCATTAATGTCCTTTTCTTTCTGACTGTAGTACTCCATTTAGCATTTCTTGTAGGACAGATCTTTTATTTATGAAATCCCTCAGCTTTTGTTTGTCTGAAAAAGTCTATGTCTTCTATATGTTTGAAGGATATTTTTGCTGGATATACTATTCTAGGGTGAAAGGTTTTTGTTTTGTTTTGTTTTGTTTTTCCAGCGCTTTAAATATGTCATGCCACTCTCTCCTGGCCTGTAAGGTTTCCACTGAACAGTCTGCTGCTAGATGTATTAGAGTGCCATTGTATGCTATTTACTTGTTTTTTCTTGCTGCTTTAAGGGTCCTTTCTTTATTCTTTACCTTTGGGAGTTTGATTATGAAATGCCTTGAGGTAGGCTTTTTTTGGGTTAAATCTGCTGGGTGTTCTATAATCTTCTTGTGCTTGGATATTAATATCTTTCTCTATGTTTGAGAAGTTCTCCGTTATTTTCCCTTTGAATAAGCTTTCCACCCCATCTCTTTCTCTACCTCCTCTTTAAGTCCAATAACTCTTAAACTTACCCATTTGAGGCTGTTTTCTAGATCTCATAGTTGTGCTCCATAGTTTTTTATTCCTTTTCTTTTGTCTCCTCTGACTATGTATTTTCAAATAGCTTGTCTTCAAGTTCACTAATTCTTTCTTCTGCTTGATCAATTCTGCTATTAAAGGACTCTGATGCATTCTTCAGTATGCCAATTGCATTTTTCAGCTCCATAACTTCTGCTTGATTTCTTAAAATTATTTCAATCTCTTTGCTAAGTTTATCTGACAAAATTCTGAATTCCTTCTCTGTGTATCTTGAATTCTTTGAGTTTCCTCAAATAGCTATTTTGAATTCTCTGTCTGAAAGGTCACATATCTCTGTTTCTCTAGGATTGGTTTCTGGTGACTTATTTAGTTCATTTGGTGTGGTCACGTTTTCCTGGATGGTGTTGATGCTAGTAGATGTTCTTTCATGTCTGGGCATTGAAAAGTTAGGTATTTATTGTAGTCTTCATTGTCTGGGCTTATTTGTAGCTATCCTTCTAGGGAAGGATTTCCAGGTATTTGAAAGGATTTGGGTGTTGTAATCTAAGCTGTTTCTTCTTTAGGGGGCACCTCCCACCCAGGAATGCTGTGGTTCTTGCAGATTCATAGAGGTACTGCCTTGATAGCCTTAGACAGGATCTGGGAGAATTCTCTGGATTACCAGGCAGAGCCTCTTGTTCTCTTCTTTTACTTTCTCCCAAACATACATACAGAATCTCTCTTTCTGTTCTGAGCCACCTAAAGCTGGGGGTGAAGTGACACAAGCACCCCTGTGGCCACCACCACTGTGACTGCACTGGGTCATACCTGAAGCCAGCACAGCACTGGGTCTTACCCAAGGCCTGCTGTAACCACTCTCTGGCTACTGCCTATGTTTGCTGAAGGCCCTGGGGCTCAACAATCAGCAGATGGCAAAGCCAGCCAGGTCTGTGTCCTTTCTTTCAGCATGGTGAGGTCCCCAGGGTAGGTCCAGAAGTGCCATCTGGGAGTTAGGGACCAGAGTAAAAAACTTAGAAATCTACCTTGTAGTCTATTGTCTTGTGACTGAGCAGACACTCAACCCACAAGATGCAGTCCTTCCCACTCTTCCCTCCCCTTTTCAAAAGCAGAGAACCCTCACCCTGTAGCTACTGCCCACCCTGCTCCCCAATGGCCTTGAGAAGTGCTACCAGACCACCATGGATGTTCCCTTAAGGCCCTAGGTCTCTTAAGTCAACTTGTGGTGAATGCTGCCTGGCCTGAGACTCACCCTTCAGGGCAATAGGCCTCTCTCTGGCCCAGGGCAGGTCCAGAAATGCCACTCATGAGTCAAAGCTTGGAATCAGGGACCCCAAGATCCCACTTGGTGCTCTACCCCCTTGTGGCAGTGTTGGTGCCTAAGGTGCAACAAGATACAACCCCGTTTACTTTTCCCTCTGCTTTTCTCAAGCAGGAGGAGTTTTGCCCCATAGCCGCCATAGCTGGTAATGTGCTGAATCTCACTTGAAGCCAGAAAGTCTCAGAGGCTCACCCAAGGCCCTTGATGTAGTACTTGGGTATCGCTACTGGTTATTCAGGGCCTAAGGGCTTTTCAGTTAGCATGTGATGAATGCCGCCAGGACTGGGTCCTTTCATTCAAGGCGGTGGGTTCCCTTCTAGCCTAGGATGTGTCTAGAAATGTTGTCTTGGAGCTTGGGCCTGGAATAGGGGCTTTGTGACTGACTAGTGCCCTATCCTGCTGTAGCTGAGCTGATATCCAAGATGTAAGGCGAAGTCCTCCCCACTCTTCTGTCTTCTCTCCTCAAGCAGCAAGAAAAAGTCTCTTTTGAAGCTATGACTTGTGCAGCCCAGGATTAGGAGAGGGGTGAAGCCAATACTCCCTTGGCTGCCTCAGCTGGTATCTCGGTATGTCACATGTCCCCTCAGTCCACTAGGTCTCCGGGCCTTGTTCAGCCCTAGGACTTGCCTAAGAGTTGCAGTCCTTATGGCCTAGACTGCCTTTCAAGTTTGGCCCTCGGTGGTGAGGTTTGTGGCCACTCAAGTTTGGACTGCTGGGATTGACAATTCCCCTTGTGCTAGGGATGGTTTAAATGCTCCCTCTGTGAGTGGACATCAGCTGAGTTTAGTCTGGTTTTCCTTTCTCCTCTAACAGGACAGTACTGAGTTCAATGCCCCACAATTGATGTGTTCTCCTTCTCCCAGCACCCAGAGACATTCTCCTCACCACATCACTGCTGCTACGGATAGGGGAGGGGTAGCGTCGTGATTCAGGACTGTTTTTTAATTTCTTCAGTGCCTCTTTCAGTGATATGAAGTTAAAACCAGGTACTATGTGTGCTCACCTGAGTTTTATTCTTATGAAGGTGGGTTTTTTTTTGTTTTTTTTTTCTGTGCAGATAGTTGTTAACTTTGTATCCTTGCCGGGGGAACCATTGGTGGAGCTTTCTATTCTGCCATCTTGCTCCGCCTCTGACCCACTTTCTTTTTCTTCCTTTTCTTCCCTCTCACCTCTTCATTCTTTCCCTCTCTAGACACTCTCCTCTGGCAATGTATGCTTATCTAATTATACTCTTGCTTTAAAAATCCCAGAGGCTGATCTTTAAACAAACGAGGCAGGGAGCCCCCATTGCAGAATCCTCCTGGTTAGAAGGAATCATGAAGCTGAAGTTAAGATGATGTCAAACAGACTTCTAGACAGGCGGTTACCTGAGATAGCCATCAGAACAAGACATACAGACCCTACACCACGCACCACTCCCACATATCTTCCATACCAAGTTTCTCTATAAAAACTACTGTGATAAATTTTAAAATTCAAGATGGTACTTTAAAATGCTAGCTCACCATCTTCTTGGTTTACTGGCTTTCTGATGAACTGGCTTTTCCTCCCACCAACCTTGTCTCTCATGTCTGGCTTTCGAGTGGTGAGCAGCCAAACCAGGATTCACTTACATTATCCGTGCCTTTAGTATGGGTTCTCAGCACAGCCCACATTTCTTTTTGGAAAACTCATCACACTTACATTCTTTATTTAATGTCTATTTTCCCTTCCATAGTGTACTGCCCAAGAGGGCAGGGATCATGTCTACCCTTTCACCTCTTTCTCAGGAGCTTTCCCTGACTTATCTATGATACTCAACCCATTTTTGTTTGAAGAATGAAAGCATCAGTTGACCGCAATTTCTCTTTGTTCTTTGACTTGACCCTAAGTTTTGGGAAGCCCACTTGTGATGCGTGGTTTCTAGAAATCAGAGTATGTGGCTCTTTTCTGGCTCAGCTCCTCTCAGTTTTTGACCTTTGTGGACTTTCCCTTACCCAGAAGAACTCCTCCCCTGGAGGAAGAAGTTTGTAGCGGGTAGAGTGGGGAAAAGCTTACTAAGGAGACAGAACTTTTATATTGCAGGGGTTAGAAAGGGGAAATCTGCACCAAATTCCCAGTGTCGTGTTGAGATGGATAAACGAGGCTGTGTTAAGTTGTCCAGATTGCCTGTCTCACTACCACTGTAGGTGGGGGAGGGGAAAGGGCAGATGAAGATTATAGCCAGTGGCAAAGGAAATGGAGGTAGGTGTACATGCACTGGCTATTCATTGCCTTCTCTGAAAGTCCTTTGAGTGTTTCTTTCTAATTCTTGCTATTTTTCCTGAAGATGAAGATACATAAACACACAGAATTAGTGATTTCCCCTAACACTATATGCCTACAAGAATTGAGGTGTCTTCTTATCTTTCTTATCTTTGATCATCTATATATTTTTTTTGTTCAAAAAATATTTACTGGGGCCTTCATTGATCAGGTTTGGGGCCATGGGCACAGGATGCAAAGATTAATATAGGAAAGAGTCTTTTTTTTAAAAAAAACTATTTATTTATTTTTATTATTATTATTATTTTTTGAGACAGAATCTCCCTCTGTTGCCCAGGATGGAGTGCAGCCCCAGGCTCTACCTCCCAGGCTCAAGCGATTATCATGTCTCAGCTTCCTGAGTAGCTGGGATTATAGGTGCGCCACCACGCCCAGCTAATTTTTGTATTTTTAGTAGAGACAGGGTTTTGCCATGTCGGCCAGGATGGTCTTCTGACCTCAAGTGATCCTCCTGCCTCAGCCTCCCAAAGTGCTGGGATTATAGGCGTGAGCCACTGTGCCCAGCTCGTCTTTTCTTCCCTCCTGAAATTAGTTTTAGGTCATGAAAGGAGTCTGCTTTATTGAGGCATCCACATGCTGGCTAAGAAGAAAAAAACCATTGATTTTAAGGTGTGGTACAATGTGGTAGATGCTTTGACAGGTAGATAGGTGCAGTGCTTTAGGAACCCAGAAGAGGGAGGCAGAACTTCTAGTTATTATTTGGAAGCTTGTACATTGTTACGCTTTACACAGTGGTTGTATGGTCCTAAAGACTTTGATTGCATGTTTATAGATATTCCCTATATTAACATGTTTTGGGATTTTCTACATCATCCCTCAGTTCCTGGGAGGCAGTGGGACCTACAGGTTAAGAGTAGGGGACCTGTAGGTAGGTAGACTTGGATTTCAAATCTGGGTCCCTGCCTGACCTTCCAACTGGGTGACTTAGATAAATTACTTAGTCTTCCACAACCAGAAAGGAGTGTGCAAGTGCTGGGGTTAAATGACGTGATGGATGCAACATATTTAATGATGCCTGGCATGTAGTAGGTGCTTATATATATACATATAGTGATTGATTACAGCTTTTTTTTGGTGGTGGTGGTGGTAGTGACAAGAAACTTGTTGCTATTAAGCTTCACATGACACACACAAAGTTGCTGAATTTTTTACAATGCGATTTATTGGTATAAAAACCATTTATACATTACATAAATACAATATAAATATTTCTTTAAAAATATGTATAAGTTAGCCATTTATTTGAGGTAAGCCTACACTTTCCAAGAAATGATCTGGCTCTGAAACAAAGGATATTCAAACTGCATAGCCACTTTCCATTATTATTTCAAAACTAATACATAAAATATTTCAAGTGGTACTTCATAAAATATAAATATCACTTACATAAATTAACTCAGCTTCACATATTTAAATATTAATAAATTAAAAATAATAAAATAGTGTCCTAACGCTCATACTTTTAGTTCTCCATAGAGAACAACATAAGTTCTGTGCCCAGTGGACAGGTTTCTGACCAGAAGAAGGAATGCCCATTAACAACAACAATCTGAGGTGCCCATGCTACATTTGCCGAAGAGCCCTCAGGCTGGACTGCAGGAACTCCTTAAAGCTGCGCAGAATGAGATGAGTTGTCATGTCCTGCAGCCACTGGTTCTGTGCCTGCAGCTTCGTCAGCAGGCTGGCATTCGTGGTTGGGTCAGGGGTAGTTATTGCATCTAGATTCTTTGCCTGAAGGAAAATGAAAGTAAAAAGGATTGTTTAAATGTTGAATAAATCCTTTGCAGTGGAGGGATGCTCTGGGCTATGGGATGATGTTCAAATGTGAAATGTGGGTGAATGAGATTAACTGGGGTGCCTGCTCTGAGTAGGACCCTTCCATAGCAACAAACTTCTTTTTTTTTTTTTGAGTCAGGGTCTCGCTCTGTCACCCAGGCTGGAGTGCAGTGGTGCACAGCAACCTCTGCCTCCTGGGTTCAAGTGATTCATATGCCTCAGCCTCCTGAGTAGCTGGGTTACAGGTGTGCGCCACCATGCCTGGCTAACTTTTTTGTATTTTTAAGTAGAGATGGGGTTTTACCATGTTGACCAGGCTGGTCTTAAACTCCTGGTCTCAAGTGATCCACCCACCTCAGCCTCCCAAAGTGCTGGGATTATATCAGCACTGTGCCTGGCTCACAGCAACCACCTTCTAATCATCCCCTTGCTGTTCTGTCTCCCATTAGACCACAAGCATCCTGAGGGAAACACCACTATCTTTTTGTTTGTTTGGTTTTGGTTTTTTGTAGAGATGGGGTCTCGCTATGTTATCCAGGCTGGTCTTGAACTCCTAGCCTTAGGAGTTCAAGGAGTTCTCACCTTAGGCTCCCAAAGTTTAGGGAATACAGGCATGAGCCACCAAGCCTGACCAGCATCACTATCTTATTTGTTTGTATTCTGTCATATGAAATAATGCCTGGTACATAGTTCATATTTAGTATATGAATGAAGAGCCCATACTTAAAGGCATTTTAATATGGGTTCTTCAGTGGCCTCTAAATCTAATACTTTTCTCCAGTTTCCCTCTCACCATCCCTTTAGGGTCTGTTGAAAGACCACTGATCCAGTGGTGTAAAGAGGACTGGGAAACACTTTCCATAGACCCACCATATGGGATAAGTAACTTGTGGAAGGCCTTAAACCTCCAAGTGTGGTCCTGGAATTCTGCAGCATCACCAGGGATATAAGCCTGGTAGAAATATGACCCTCAAACCCACCCAAGTCTTGCTAAGTCAGACTCCACACCGCAACAAGATGCCCAGAGAATTCCCATGCACGTTAACATATGAGAAACCCTGGCTTAAGTAGAAATGGCAGAGGCAGGATCAACACCAAGGGTTTCATTCTAGGCCCCTTCTTATTGAACTTTGGCTCCTCCACATGCTAGCCAGCAAGTCTTTACTCCCTGCTGTTTGAATAGCCAGCTACTGGTGGCCAAAGCCTTTGGTACCTCTTTCCAGCCTTGAGTCTCTGACCATTTCTCTGAACTAACTCTCTGGTAAAAGGTAGGAAAAAGAATTGAAACAACCACAATGAGAAGAATGTCACTTGGCAATGACTAAAATCTTAAAATCATTTTGTGCTCCTTGGTCTTTGTTTCTGTGGATCACTGGCTGGAGTTGGATGTACTTTTTTCTGCCCCCCCCCCCTTTTGTTTTTAAATCTCTTGCACTGTTAAAAATTGATGTTAAAATCCACCTCAGTTAATATAGTTTAAAATACAGTTATTGACGTCCTTTGCAGAAGAGAGCCAACCAACCAAACAAACAAAAAAAGATTTAACAATAACAATCAGAAACTATTTCTCAGACTCTTTTTTTTACATGTAGCCTTCTCTTTTGGAAGTGGCATTGCATCCCTGAGTTGTCCAGGGCACTGTCTTTGAGCCTGTCTTCCCCCACACCAAGTTGAGGGAATGAGGACACACCCACCTTTTTCTGCAGGAACTGGATCAGGACTTTTGTACTCATCTGCACAGCTCTGGCTTGTTCCTCACTGCTCTCAAACCTGTTCTGGAGGTACTCTAGGTATACCTCAAACTCCAAAAGACCAGTGATGATTTTCACCAGGCAAGTCTCCTAAGAGGAAAGATGGTGGGAAAATTGGTTATCGCCAGGAGATAGAATCAATTTGAAAAGTTAAAATTGCCACAGTTTGACATCTTTTCCCTCTGCCCCTCTAGAGAACTTCAAGTAACTCTTAGGCAGCATGTTTTGGGACATTGGACAGCACCATTTCAAATAACTGGACAATCAGAGGCCACATGTAATTAGTTTTATCCAAAGCCCAACAGATGCTAGAATGTGGCAATGGGGATCCTTCTCTGATTCTCCCCCTTGATGTTCTTCCTGCACTCTTGCCCTTGTCAATGCTGGGCTGGAACCTCCTTTTATAAAATAATCAGAAGTCAGTACAGGTTATCTCACTGTGGAGAATGAGCTGGGCAGGGAGGGAGGGCAGACCTGGACCCTGCCAGGGGCAGCCAGAGAGGGAAAAGACCCTGAGACTACCTTACCCAGGATGAACTAATTAAACCTGTGGGAGTTTTAAACATTTGACAGTTGTTAAAATCTCACCACAGTGGCGCCATCTCTGGCCATACCTGTCCAAGAATAAACTACCTTTAAAAAAGCTTGAAGTTGGCCTCCTCATGAAATTTACATAACATTCTTTATATTTACCCACTTTTTATTGCTGGCTGGATCTATATGTATACAGGCACTGCATGCAAGAGGGAGAAGTTTTGCCTAAGGAATAGTGAATAGTGAGTGCGACAAGTTGGTACCTCATTGAATCCAGATTGGAAGCATCCATCTTTTTCAGCCATCTTTGGAAGGTTCAGGTTGTTTTCTGCCAGTGCCTCTTTGCTGCTTTCACACATGTTACTCTTGTTACAAGTCTGGGAAAGAATACCAGAATTATCACCTAAGTGCCCCTAAAACAAACACCACTAGAGGGCCTTTTCATTGTTCAACCACAGCCAGGAAAGTCTCTAAGAAAAATGAAGCTACAACTCATTGGCATCCTGGCAAGCAAATTCCAGTGGAGTGGGGGCACACTTGGGTTCAGTTCCAAGCTAACCTGTGACTTCAGGTGTGTTACTTAATCCTGAGTCTCAGTTTCCTTATCTCCAAAAACCTTCCTTGCAAATTTGTTTTGAAGATTAGACACAATATTTATTTAAAGTGCCTGGCACATAGTGGATACTTAATAACAGCAATTTTGACAATAATTAGGTGAATATAATTCAAGCCATAGAATGTTCCAGCTGGAAGAATCTATGAGATCACCTAGTCCACCCCCAATTTTACTGATGGAGTCCAGAGGTGGTAGGGAATTTACCCAAGATCACAAGGCTGGTTTGGCAGAACCAGAATTCGAGTGTGGGCTCCCAATCTCCTCCCCTGTGTTCTTTTCTTTCTGCCAAACAGGACCAAAATACCTTGCATTGAAAGTGGGGAGATGCTTTAACCTATTTATGATTCGCCACTTTGGTGGGCTCTGAGGTATGAATCTTAGCTGGAATGGCTTTGAGGAATCCTAACCATTGAGTTTACATAACCAAAAAGTACTGCAACTGCTCTGAGAAGCTGAACATGCCTTTCAGGTGGCACTTTTCTAGTCCTTCCAAAGCCCAAGGGACAAAAAGGAGCTTCACAGACCTTATTTTTTGGTAATGGAAAAGGAAGCCCTGAGAAGCAATAACCCTCAGCTCATGCCAAGGGTGGGCATGGATTTCAGAACCATTCTGCATTTTCCAGAAAGGAAAGGAACCTCCTGACACCAGCAAAGGATAAATACAGAAGTCAGTCTAGTCGGCCCTGTTGGCCTCAAATCTACAGTGCTCTAGAACCCAGCAAAGACCTCCTAATGCAGGCAGCCCCCGGCCACACACAGGGGCAAGGGGAACGCATGCGCACCGGGCCCTTCAACCCCATCGCCAAGCCTACCCACCTCCTTTCTCAGGGCTGAGATGCCGTCGAGGATGTACCGAATTTGTTTGTCAATTCGTTCTGAAGAGGTGAGTGGCTGTCTGTGTGGGGCGGCTACATCTTTGGAATCTTCTCCTGGTGGTACTGGGGCAGGTAAGGCAGCAGGCAACACCAGGAGCAGCCCCAGGGAGAAGGCAACTGGACCGAAGGCGCCTGTGCCGGAGGGGAGCGAGCGCAGGGGTGAGCTGACAGCACAGCTGGGAGCCTGCCTCTGCTGCTGGCCGCCCGCCAGCCCTCCCTGGGCCACACACCCCTCCCTCACACAGGGCTCGACCGCTGCTGGCAGTTCCAGGGCTAGGGATTTCCTGCACTTACTTGTGGAGACGGAGTTCATAGCTGGGCTCCTGGAGGGGAGATAGAGCTTCTCTTTCGTTCCTGGTGGGCTCGAGGGCAGAATGAGCCTCAGACATCTCCAGTCTTATATTTATTGGGGGTTGAGACTCTAATATTGAGACTCATGGGAAAATCCCACATTTGATAAATCTTTGTTGGAGGGTGAGGGTGGGGCCAGAGCGGGTGGGGCTGATTGGAAACCTTATTAAGATTGTGCAATGTGACGTCCTTTAGCATCGCAAGACACAACTAGGGGGAAAAGTGCAGCTTAGGTCGTCACTGAGGCTAGCGCTAAGAAGCAGAATCACTCTTCCTTTACTTTCTTTTTTTCTTTTATTAGTGACTCAGCACTTTGGCATGTCTTGACAAAGAGTAAAGCTGAAGTCATGCACGAAGTTTTACAAAGAGAAAAAAAATAAGCTAAAGCTATGTTTTTTGAAAAAAAAAAAAAAAATTCAGTGACCAGATTAACAGGCTAGAATTTAGCGTTCCAGTTAATTTGTATTTGTAAAAACCAAAGATGTTCTGAACTGAGTTTCCTCTGACTCTATCGCAGCCCCCCAGCCTGCGGTTATGAAGAAGATAATACTACCAGTCATCTGAGTTCTTCTGTGTTCTGGCTGTCCCTGTGAGCAGCTGTTGTAGAACTGCCTGGCCACCCTCAAATTTCGTGCAGTTACTTCAAGGCGTCTCCAGGTGGAGTGTGTGACTCCTTTTTGCCACCACGTGGCTTCTACCACTTTCTTCACCTGCTTCAGCCCACTTAGAGGAGGTTGGCTGCTGCCCTGCCTTCTCCCAAGTGACCCCTTGGGAATCCTCCCAGTGAGGACTTTGCTGTCTGTGCCAGAGGCTTGCCTTGTGCTGCCAGTGCTCTCTCCATTGCCACTGAATCTCTTCACCACTGTTTCACTGGGGCACCTGCATGGGCCCCAGGTCTCCTGGAGCCCTGAAATTACTGAAGCCCACTTGGTTTGGGGCAGAAAGGGGGAGAATACTACTCACCTCTTTGTTGGGGATGTCAAAGGAGGACCTTGTGGCATCTTGTAGAGCTTGTGTTTATCGCTCCCTCTCCCTGTAAGGCTTGATTTGAAATCAAAAGAAGCTAGAAGGAAACTACGGACGCAGGCACGGCTCTAGGCTCCGAATCTGCTTCCCCGTTGGCACCCAAGGATTTCTTATTGGGTCAAGCTGGTTCAGAAGCCCTCTTCCCTCAGGATGGTGTCTCTTGCAGGAGGATACTTGGTCTCATGCAAATGGGCTCTAGACTAGGTTGTCCCTCCAGTCTCCAGAGACCCAGACAGCTCTGAGATGGCTTCAGGCTGAAACCAGACCCTTGCACAACACCAAAACACTTGTTTACCAAACACGGTGTTACCTTCACAATCGGTTTCTTTGCTTTGCTAAGAAGAGATCTCTTCAAGATCGATAAAACAGTGACCTCTGTTGGGCATTTACTCAAGTTTTGTTTCGTGCGTAACATTTCAGGACCCGCCTGTTGGGGAAAGTGAGGTCATCCATTCTTCACCGATTGTCTAAACAGAGAGACAGTGGTCTTCTGCCGCGGTGGGATTTTTTGGTGTGAAAATGAAAATGGGGGAGGATGGCTGGATGGTTTCATTTTTAGTGCTCTCCTATCTTAAGCAGCGTAGACACTCCTGAACCAAGTTCTCCTTCCTGCGTGAAAGGAAGCCACTGCTCCCAGCTCCGCAGCCGTGCACTGTGATCCATCTATGTAATGTGAGATTGCTTTTACTCAAATATCTATTTTTTAGAAAATACAATTCAATAAATTTCAAGTACTTGAACTGAGTGACACAATACAACACACAGATTTATCTTTTCAATAAAAAGTGTTTTTTAAATGGGAAGTTCGTGTTCAGGATAAAAATGTTCAAATAGGACATCAGGGCATGCAGGGAAAAGTGTCTCCTTCCTCTCCTGGCTCCTTTTCGCAGAGGTAGCACCTAATCGCCTGTATTGTCAACCAAACCCTCTGTTATCCTAGCCTGGGAAAGGTTTTCTCGTCTTCCCAGCTGTTTGATCCTGGCTGTTATATCAAGGATCTGTGCCCTTGTTTGTTCATCTATAATACGGCGGTAATAATAGTTCTTCCTTTCTAGGGCTGTTGTGAAGATGGAAGGTGATGCAGTGTAAAAAATTCCTGGCGCATAGTAATCCCACAATACATGCTAGCTCTTTGAACATTCCTTGGCTCAGAGTCTCTGCCTTGGAGAACTCTTCCAGCTCGGCTATATCAGTTCACCTGGTGTCTTGCCTATGAAGGAATTATGAATGAGCCAGGCCTCTGTGCCAGCAATGAGCTGGTCTCCCAATCATTTTCCCTCGAAAGAAATGAGATTCTGTGTTTTGTTGAAAATGTCTTATGGCACAAAGTGCAAAATGAAAAATAATAATAATTTTCTTTTTTGAGAACATTAAGATCCCCAAACCAGGTCTCTTGTTTTAGATAATTAGTCCAGCTTGCGTCTTGCTCCTACTAGACTTTTTCCAAGCCTTCCACTAAGTGTTTTTATGTCAGAAGTCCACAGCCTTCCCTGTGCATGCTGATTGCCATTAATTCAAACTCCTGATAGTGGCCCTTGAGGGTGAAGGGGCCTGATGATTCTGGGGTCAAAAAAGGGCGAACTGTGGGAAGGCATGTGTGTAGGGAGCTTGGAGACACTGTCTGCCCCCTGCACATCGCAGCATGGCACTTTATTAGTATCAATGCCTTGGGCTGGAATTTGCTTGTGGGAGAGATGAGCTCTCCCTTGCTCCAAAAACGTTAATGTAACTAACATGTGCAATTCTGCAATGATAGCTTCCTTCCTTTGCATCTCAATGAATTTTTCACGTGGAGAGCTCATTCCTTGTTTTTTCTTCCTTTGTTTTTTTTTTCTCTTGAGAAGGAGTCTTGCTCTGTTGCCCAAGCTGGAGGGCAATGGCATGATCTTGGCTCACTTCAACCACTGCCTCCCAGGTTCAAGCAATTCTCTTGCCTCAGTCTCCTGAGTAGCTGGGACTACAGATGCATGCCACCACACCCAGCTATTTTATGTATTTTTAGTAGATACGGGGTTTTGCCATGTTGGCCAGGCGGGTCTTGAACTCCTGACCTCAGGTGATCCACCCGCCTCGGCCTCCGAAAGTGCTGGGATTACAGGCGTGAACCACCGCGCCCAGTCCCTTGTATTTTTTAAAGGGCAGTTTTAGGTCATAGCAAAATGGAGAGGAAGGTACAGAGATTTCCCATATATCCCTCCTCACCCCAACTCTCCCCCATATTTTAGTATGAATACGTGACCAGAAAAGGCTGTGCTGTCAGCATTTATTAACTAATACTTTAGTTGCTGGATTGCATCATAGCTGATATGAAGTGAGCGCCAGCTGAAATCAAGGGAGGCCAGACAAATGGGAGTGCACAGGGAGGAAGCAGCAACTTGGCTTCCTATGCCACCAGTGTAGGGCTGGCATGTCCTATCTGGGTCTCCCAGAATTACCGCCCGTGACTGCTTTCCTACATGGTGGTGGAGTCCAGTTCAGAATCTAGTAATACATTTGAGACCAAGGGGGAAAAGTAGCTTCCATTTGGTACTTAAGCTCTCAGGAGGAGGAGGGTTCTCCACGTTTCAGGAGTTAAGATGTAGTGTTGTGCTCTTTCTCTATATTCTGGGGGTTGGAGATGGATGAGTCTGTGATTTAACAGGAGGGAGTACAGCAAGAAAAAACGGGAAGTCTTGGGTACTAGGGAACTTGCAGTTGCTGCCAGAATGTAGTTTCACTTGTCGCCAAGTCGTATGAAGTTTGTAAACTGAAACAGTGGGTGATTTAACAGTTTCTTCTGGGGTTGAGTCCCACTGAGCAGACACCAGGCTCGAAGGCTCTGGGAAGTGGCCTGCTTTGATGGTGGTATTACTTGAAGAGAGAATATTAGAGACATGTGGTGTGTCAATTTGGAAAGAGTCAGCTGATGTTGGAGGGCAGCCAGGCCTGGTGACCAAAGCTCTTGACAGTTTCCCGCCTGGTCTGGTCTCAGTCCTGGCTTTGCAGCCTCAGCTCTGATGTCCTGTTGTAGCTCCTTGGTCTGGTGAATCCTTGGTCTGGCCTCAGCTTTTCTGAGGGGGAGGATGTGCAGGGGCTGGACCTAGCTCCTCCTAGACTAGGGAAGGGGCACATCTGCCCTGCTGTGTTTCTCATTCAAAACTCTATAGGGAGGTCATCTGTTCTGTGCTCTCATTATTTTGCTATGTGACTTACCTTCCCCCTGCTGAAGTGGAAAATCCCAGGCATCTTGGGAGGGAAGTAGCCTCTCCGGGGGCAAAAAGTATAGACTCTCTTTGCCTTGGGACACCCCTGTACCCCTTTCCGTGGGTCTCTAGGCTTGGGAGAGTGTGCCCTGATTGCAAACTTCTCTGAAGCTGGTTTGCTGATGAGAAAAATTGCTTTGCTGGTCCTGAAGAAGCCCCATTTGGCCCTGCCCCCATGGCTGGGGAGGTCCCTTGGACTGAGTTTCAGTGCTTTGCCTCTTCTCCATCTGTGGGGTAGGCTTTTTATGGTGGTGGCCACTGGTTCTGCTTTATAATTAGGAAACTTCAATTTGTCAGCTAGCAGTAATACGTTCATTTATTATCACGAGTCATTTGAGCCATCTTTGGTTTCTCCAAAGATCTCAGTTCTCTGAGTTCAGTGTCATCGGCAGAAACTAAGCATGCAAAGCATTGGCTGGTTTCCTCTACTCTTTTCCCTCAAAATTAAGGTACTAAGAACCCATTTGAAATCATCACATGTAATGGCCAGACCAGGGGATTCTACTGGCCTGGTTGTGACGTCTTTTACCTACCTTCCTTGCCCTTTTGGTTAGTTATTTGCTAAAAGGAGAGTGTCTTAGTCCCTCTGAACTAAGCCTCCTTAGCAAGCTGAATCCATGAAGAGAGGCCATTCTAGTCTTCATGGTGGAATAATTGCCACGAAATGCTTTGGACATGTTGAGGACTCTGTAATTCTGAGACATTGGGGTCCATTATTTCTGAAGATGGGTACACCTGGGTTGATTTAAAATGTTACAGAAGAATTCAGATCCAGGTAAGCAAGTCAAAGAATCATAGGCAATTTCTTCAAGCTATTGAATTCTATGTTATGTGTACCTATGTATGTGTGTGGATGTCTGCAGCACAGAGCGGAGCCCTTGGTCTATAGACCTACCATAGATATTGTTCCAAGGGGTGCTGCCTGCCTCATATGAGTGTGGCCTTACAGGCCTGGGTACCCAGGAAGGCTGAACCGGCCATCTGCTGTCACTTTTCTCCCAGGCCGGCAACCCTTCCTGTGCTGCTGGATCTGTACAGTGGTCTATGTCTGAGCCACATTACTGTGTCCCCCAACGGCACTGTAGGATTCCCTATATCTCTCATCCTGGAAGCCATATTTTCTATGTGCTACTTTTCTGTGGGTGAGACGGGGGTCGGGGAGAGGTGGGGACAGGAGGGGAGGCATCCATCAGCTTGGCAAGTGATCTGGATGTGTGGAAATGGCTTCCTATTGCCAAAGGCTTGTTTGGGGGCTTGCTGCCTAAGCAGTTGCCACCAAGTGCCTCAGATCCTCCTATCTCTCTAGGACAACCAATAGAGAGGCTGTCGTGCACATTCTTTCTCTGTGTTAAGTTTGTTCACCATGGGTCCAGTAAAACTACTGAAGACACCAGGTATGTAGTCAGGGGCAGGTCAGGTGTCAGAGGGAAATTTGAGTCCTGGGCTGATTCTGTCTGACATTGTGTGGGTAATCAGTTGGCCAGGCTTGTAAAAGTCCTGTTGCCCTTCTTGACTTGATTTAGACTGCAGGATTCAGAAGGAAGTGGGGGTTTTATACTGCCAGCAAAAAATTTTGGCCGAATGTAGGGTTTCCCTGAATTAGGTTTCTCTTTTTACTGCATTGCCAAATCCTCGGCTTCTTGTGTTTTGGGAGTGTAACTGTTGGCAGATGAAAGTGTTCAGATGACGATGAACTGAGGATTTGGGGCAAAGTACTCTCCCACCTTAGGGATTTGCTGAATTCCCTCCTTGCTCCGGGATTCTGTGAGTCTATGGATCTTCATTAGCCATGCTTATTAATCAAGAGCCTATTCTTAATGGGACTAAGTAATAGGAGTCTCTAAATTAAGAAATACTTTTTGAAAACGCAAAAGCCTCATGCTGTCTTCTAGTTCCCACCCAAGTGGAAGTGCTTTGACTGGGCAGGGTACCACCCATTTTGACCTGCCCAGATCTTAATGGCTTCAGGGAGACTAAACTGATTCAGGAGATGCTAGAGGCCTGGTAAGGGCTGCTACCTGAAAGGAGGTAGCAGATTTCTTAATTATTTCTTAATTATTATACAAGCTTAATTATTATACAATTAATTATTTCTTAATTATTATACAGGCCAGACCGGGCTTCCTGGGTACCCAGGCCTGTAAGGCCACACTCATATGAGGTATTCAAATTAAGTGTTTTTAATTTAAAAACAAGTAATACATTTTCAATGTAGAAAACAGAAAAGAGAGATAAACAAAAGGAAAAAAATTGTAAAATACGTAATCTTAGTACCCAGTAGTAATCATTGTTATCACTATGGTGTAATCATTCTAGTCATTTTTACATTTTTTCATATGTATCTAGGTGTAATGGGAAAATGCCATCCATGGCGTTTGATAACCTGCTTTCCCTATTTATACTCCTTTGTATGCATAACATTCTGGATAACTCTGAGTGGAGGCGAGGTAAATAATAGCTATAGGTATACGGATCAGAGTTCAGAGGGGAAACATCAAGTGAGGTTTACGGATGACTCCTGCATATGCACACAGTTCACTTGTTAAGGCACGGGGAAAGAGTTCATATCTTAATGGGGATAAGATGCATTTAAAATAATCACTGAGTTTCCTGGAGGGTTAACTTACCAGTTGTTCATGGAGCAGTGTAATCCCTAAATCAAGTTGTGCAAATTGTTTGGCATCATGAAAATAAGTTTGCAGTTCAGCTGAACTTTGCTTTTCAGCTGGTTCTGGGACATAACAATGCTTTGGTTGGACCCCACAATGGGCATCAGTAGCTCATTGCTCTTCCTTGGTGGCAGGACATATGGAGAGTTGTCATGAATGATGGCATCATCATCTCTTCTCATCTTGTGTGGTCCGTTGCCTCTAATACATTGACATCTCTTATCAAGGTCTGTTTTGCAAGGCAAAAAAAATGTAAACCTTTATAAGGACTTTGTAGTCTTGCAACATTTCTCTCCTTTCCATCTCCAGGTCTGGTTGTATCTCCCTCAGGTGACCTCTCACTTATTGTGATTGTGTTACTTGTGCAAGAGAAACTGCATTTCCTGTGGGAGCAGAAGCAAGACCCACCACAAAGCAGAGAGCTTCTTTTGATAACGGTCAGGGAAGGAGTTTGAGTGTTTGGCCATGGTCTTGCTTGAGGATTCTGAGATGCTAAAATGAGCTACTGTTGGGTTTTTTAGCATTTCTTCTCTCCCTAGAACTCATCAAAAATATAATAGTAAGCACGAATGTGGAATAGTTTTGAGGTACTGAGTGAAGTCCTTTGAGGATTCGTGGCCTTTGAATTCTATAACTACACCATTGTTTTCCTTCTAAGGTACTTTGAGTAATTGACATGTAGGATTAATCAGGTATTTATTGGATGCCAGGTGCTGGACTAGAGGCTTTACACACATTAATTCATTTAAACTTCACTCTATGGAGGTGACTATTTTATTCTCACTTTATGGATAAGAAACTGAAGTTCAGAGAGGTCAAATGATTTACCTAAGATGATGCAGGAACCCAGAATCATGAAAAAGTTCGTTGGTCTTTGGGAGAAGAGGTAAAATGGGTGGGTTAATTGGGGGTAGGGTTGTCAGAAGAACAGTGACATGATGAAAGTATTTCATCTGAGTGAGCAGGAAGAAGACCCCGGGGGATTGTAGTCTGGGAGGTGGTCTCAGAGGCTGTTGCAAACATCTCAGCATGAGACCAGATGGAGGAGCCCAGGCAGGGTTGTGCAGGAGCTGGCCGGTTCAAGAGAGCCAACTGTACTGATCTCTTCCCAACTCTACATTAAGTGACTCCTGATGGTAGCTTGAAATTAGGGTGGAAACATTACGCCATGGAAATTGGCAAATGCTACAATCAGAGCCCTCCCTTCCCTCTGTTCCTTAGCTAGTTGTTAAATATCTTCCAGCACATAAGTGGGCCCAAGGAAATAAAAGGATATTTTGAAGGCAAAATCAATCCATTCCAGAGATTAGTTATATTGTATGAGTTCTATTTGGGGAGTGTAAGAAAAGGATGTATCAAAGGCATTAAGGATTATTTGATCTTCTCTCATTTCAAAGGCAATTGATCACAAAGCTTTTTAAGGAAAGAGATTGTTCTGGTCAAAGTATGCTGCTTCTATACCTCAGAATAAAGTCTGCCACTTTTATAAACAGATAGGCACAGGCTGCCACCTGAATGAGGGAGAGTTAGGATGTGTGCAGGACACACCTTGTCCTACAGAATTATATGCGCTCAGATTTTCCCCAGCCACCATGGCTTGATGGATCAAGGCAGAGGCTGAGCCCAGCTTTTTTGAGCCATGGGATAAGTTAGAAGCAGAAAATTAGTCACAGTGAGGGAGTTTGCTGCTGCAGAGCAGCAGCCCAGGGGCCTAGGGATTTCTGCTTTGTCACTGTCTGTCCCATCCAGAGCTGATGAATGAAGAGGCTGGCTTTGGGGCCCTGAGTGGAAAGGATGAGGACAGCCCTGAAGAGTTCTCAGGGTTTCTAAAGGATTGCTGCTTCTTGGATCATAAGTTTACTCTTAACTGTAACAGAATGACAGAACGTCACTTCTCCTAATATTATTCTTGGCATAGCATCTTGTGCTGCGTCCTTCTTATGATTCATCTCCATTACAGTTCTGTTACATATTTCTACGATGTTGCATTAGAAGAACAAACAGTGTTGTTAAATCCAATTCCCTGTCCTCTTCTAACAGTACCCACTGATGACAGGAACCTGGTTGATACTTAATTGTGTGATAGCTAAACTTCAGAATATTGAGTAAAATGTAAAACTCCCTGAAGGAAATTTGGTTCCATTGCATGGCACAGCTCCCAGTCAGGTCACAGGAGACTCTATGCTACATTTTTTTTTTCTCTCCAAAGCAGGCCAGTCTTTTTAGAGCAGTTTCAGTGCAGGGTAGAATGCCCTGACGTCTCTGTGTTCTGAACTTCTGTCAAGACTCAGATCATGCCTCGATCCTCCCGGAAGCCTCTGCTGATCAATTTCCAGGAATAGTGCAGGTTCTCCTCTGGGCTCTCCCGCAGGGGCATGTACTGTACTAATCTGTTTCCGGGCAGTGTTGTGATGGCACAGGCTCTGGAGCCAAACTGCCTGGGTTCAAATCCTTGTTCTGTACTTTCTAAGCTGAGGTCCACTGGGAAGTTATTTAACATCTGGGCTTAATTGTTCTCATTTTAAAAATGGAGGTAGCAATTGCACCTTGTGTCACAGAGTTGTCAGAACCTATGTAAAGTGCTTAGCATCTGCCTGGCACATTGTAGGGGCCCAGTAAACATGAGCTATTGATACTGTTATTATTTTCTCCCCAGTTGATTGAGAGTTTCTTGAGGGCTCTATCTTTCTTGTGCTAAGGAATAGCATGAATTCTAGTACTTGGTTGGTGCACAGGATGGTAAATGAATGAAAGCTGGGATCTCCTTGGAATTTATGTGTTGGAAATAATCATCAAAGGTTTAGAAGTAAAGAACAGTTTAATTTATAAAATTTTCTTTGTATATGTGCTTTCTAAAAGCCATATAAAATATTAAGCTTATTTGATTTACAAATTAGAAAAAAAGATGGTCATACTTTACTCAAAAGTCAAGAAAAAAATACGTGTACTTATTCCATATCACAGACAGTATGGTTTACTAGAAAAAACATGGATTGCAGAGGCCGGCTTGGTTTAAATCCCAGCTCCATCATTTACAGCTTGTGTGGGTTTGGGCAAGGCACTTCAATTCCCTGTGCCTGCGTTTCCTCATTTGTAAACTGTGGCAAATGATACTTAACCATCTGGGGGTGGTTGTGGGGATTAAATGAAATCCTATCCATTAAGGACAGTTATTGGTATATGCTAAATTGTTGGTAGATGCTAATTGTTGTTGTTTAGTTGTTGATGTGTTAGACAGAGGTGGGGTAAGGGAAACAGAGAGGAGAAGGAAAAAAGAGAGAAAAGCATCAACATAGATAAAGCAAGAAGGGGAAAGACAGCTGAAAAAAAAAAAGCAAAACCCAAAATGACCACCAAAACAAAAAAGGCAAATAAAGTGGCTCATAGATTTCATTTGGTTTTGAAATGTTTTAAAATTGTTTTTTGTAGAGACAAGGTCTCACTATATTGCCCAGGCTGATTGTGAACTCCTGGCCTCCTAAAGCACAGGAATTACAGGCATGAGCTACCACACTCAGCCATTGTTTTAAAATGTTATATGTTAAGTTTCTAGTTTTTACATAGGTAACACATACCCATGGCACAAAATTCAAAAGATAACAAAGAGTACTTAGTAACAAAATTACAAAAAAAATTACACTTCCACCATTTGTGAGCCATTAGGGGTAACTACTGGGTTCTTGTGATTCCTTCTAGAAATACTCCATGCATGTATTAGCAAAATATTCATATTTCCTAGGATTTATTTTTATTCTTCTACATAAGTGATGGCACATCAGTTACACTGTTCTACATTTTGCTTTCTTTATTGAATGTATTTTAGCAATCATTTCTTATCAGGAGATGCAGAATTGCTTCTTCCTTTTTAGCCTTTGCATTCCATGTATTTAACCAGTCCCCTATTAATGGAATTTTAGGTTGTTTCCAATCTTTTGTTATTACAGCTAAAGCGACAATGAATAATCTTGTCCATGGGCGATTTCATACATGTGAGTGTATTAGTGAGATAGTTTCCTAGAAATCGAATTGCTGACTCAAAGGATATGGGCAGTTTTGAGATAGAGACAGAGAGAGGTTGTACAAACTTAATATTCCCTCCAGTGATGTATGGGAAGAGCTGTTCCTCATATGTTTGTCAGCACATGATACTATCAGTTTTCTTGATCTTTGCCAGTTTGCAGAGGGAAAAACATATGTCAGAGTAGTTTTAATTTGCATCTATCTTGTATAAGTAGGATTGAGTACCTGGTCAGGTATTCAAGAACCATTTTTATTTTGTTTTCCATGAATTCTATGTTCATATCCGTTGTCTATCTTTCTGTTGGTTATTGATCCTTTTCCATTGATTCAAAGCCCTTCTTGATATATTCCAAAGAGCAAACGTTTGTTTTTCACATGTCTTTTAAAATTTATCATTCATCTTTCTGCTTGGTTTATAGTGTTTTTGCCATGCAGAAAGTTTTGATTTATATGAAACAGACTATATATCCTTTCTTTTATGCTTCTAGATTTTGTGACATACTTAAAATGGCCTATTTAGTCTACTTTGATACAATAAAAATATTCTTCCAGGTTTTCTTCAAGTTTCTTTAAATAATAGGTTTTGAAATATTGGGCAAATTCAGACTATGCTTGTCACACGACAAGATGAACTATCCTTGTTACACCTGATATAAATACACATACACAGGAAGAAATGTAGTTATGTCTGGAAGGTAGAATGAGAAATACTTCTTTTCCTCTTTGTAGTTTTCTTTGTTTTCCAGGTTTTCTGCATTGATTATGTATTATTTTAGTACTCATAAGAATGTTAATTAAATGCAAGTTTATTTTGACCATTTTAAACCTTTCTTTAAGATCCTTGGTCCCTGGATCTCTCTGAATGCTAGTGTTGCCGCCTGTTTTGCTTTGGAAACTGTTTGGCTTCTACCCAGAATAGCTTTGACCCACTCCAAATGACCTTTTGTGGCTAAATCCAATGAAACATTCTAGTCCTAAGCTTGCCTTACCTGTAGCCCATCTGAAGCTACTGACCACCCCTTCCTGCTTGGCCTGCCTCCCTCCTCTCTCCCTGCATCTCCACCTTCTGGTGGATATTCCCCGGGCCATTGCTCTAGCTGAGCCCTGTACAGTAATAGGGAACATTTCAGAGGGTTCACTGTGAGCTAGGTGCTCTAAGTCTGTGTATATTGTCTTATTTAGCCCTCATCACAATAAATATTTCTTTTATCTTTTCTTTTCTTTCTTTTTTTTTTTTTTTTTTTTTTTGAGATGGAGTCTCACTCTGTTGCCTGGGCTGGAGTGCAGTGGCGAGATCTCAGTTCACTGCAACCTCTGCCTCCCTGGTAGCTGGGACTACAGGCACCCACCACTATGCCTGGCTAATTTTTGTATTTTTAGTACAGATGGTGTTTCACCATATTGGCCAGGCTGGTCTTGAACTCCTGACTTTGTGATCTGCCCACCTTGGTTTCCCAAAGTGCTGGGATTACAGGCGTGAACCATCGTGCCCAGCCTCTCATCACAATATTTCTAAGGGAGCTATGGCTATCAACTGGGTTTTTCAGATGAGAAAACGGAGCATTACAAGAACTGGGTAACATGCCCAAGAGCAACCAGATAGAAATGGGTGGAGCCAAGATTTGAACCCAGGGACTCTGATCGTAGCCCATGCTAAACCAGGCTCTCTTCTCTCTGTGCCTTCTGTAGACCAACCCATCCTTGTGGGACTTTACCTACCTTTTCTCTTTTACACAGATGACTCCCAAGTTTATGTCCCCAACTCTGAGTTCTCTCTTGCATTCTGGACAGCCCAGTGGCTGATCCACTTGCATGTGCCACAGACACCTTAAATTCAGCACATCTATATCTCCTAAGATTTTCTGGAGAGATGGGGCTGTTATTTTTCACAGTGTCTGGTAGAAGAGGCTAGAAAATGAGAACACAGGGAACTTGACTCAGGTGTTCTATGAGGTTAGTGCTTTGCTTTAAAGTTAGATTCAATTCATCAACCTATTACAGGTCTTAATCCCTGACCTTAAGGAGTTTTTAATGATTCAGTGTGATTTGCATATCCTTGTTCTTTTAAGACCAGTATAACCTTTTGGAAGATTAGTTACCTTTTTCCCACAGCCCAAAGTAATTTGCTTATCCTGATGGGAAGGCCAATTCATTTCCTAAAAGTGAACGTTGCTTACTCTCAGAGAGCAATTAGCATTGAAATTCTGGATCCGTTTAAATCCTCTGAGATTCTGTGGTTCAATCCATTGTAATTAATAATCACAGAACACTCAAGATGGGACGTTAGATTTAAAAACAATTGTGTTCCAGCAAGAAGAGGAAACTTCAACTGGGCAAGGAATCTTCTGGCTTAAAGATTGGTTTTTATGCCTTTGCAATTGAGAACAATCTCTATGAGAAAAGCACTAGCAATTCCAATTCTCTAGGATAGTGTTTTTCTTTTTAGCTTTCCTATTAATTAAAAAAAAGTATAAAAGTAACACATGCTAAGTGTAACAATGGCAAGATTGCCAGCCCCTTGAGTGAGCCGACCACTGTTAACAGCTTGCACCACTTTTGGCACCCTGCCATGGGCTCACACAGTAGGGTATCGATAGGCATCCTAATTACATATGTAGAGTCGAGGTTGGTTTGTTTATTTTATAGTAATAAGATCATACAATTGTTATTACTCTACAAGTTTTTTTTTTCTCACCTAGCTCTAGACCATGGATACTCCATGCAGGTCAGTTAACATAACTTTATTCTTTTAAATAGCATGTAACATAGCAAGTTACATGACTTATTTAGCCAATTTTCTCTTGATGGACATCCAGGTCATTTTTTATTTTCTACCTCTGCTGGCAAGGCTGCAAGAGACATTCCTGTACACATATTTTTATATAATAAAGCATCTGTTTCTAACAAGTCCTAAAAGTAAGAATGCTGAGGTCCAGGCTTGGCTAATTTCTAAAACTACATTAATATATGAGCTGAGGAAGGGAAAAGGGAAGTCATGAAGTCATGTACTTCTGTCTGCCAGGTACTACAGTAGGTACTTTCCATAAGTTGTTTAGTTTCATCTTGGTCTCCTGTCTCTAGTTCTGCCTCAATCTCTCCTCTACATAAGCACAGATAAGCATATCAATCTGCTCAAAACCTACATAGTTCACATGATCTTTATGGTAAAGGCCAAGCTACTAATATTGCCCACAAGGCCTTCCAGAGTTTGGTTTTGTCCACCTCTTCCCTCTGTCTCTTGTCCCTCTCCCTTTCTCTTTACATTCCAGTACACCTGAACTGCTTGCAATTACCCACCTTACCTGGCTATTTCAGCCCTCTGGGCCTTTGCTCTGTCTCCCTCTCTGTTCTGATGGTCCTTCCCCACCTCATCCCCTGACTCTTCTATCACTCATCAGTCAATACCCACTCAGTCTTCTGCTCTTTCAGAATGCCTTTTGCAGGTGGGCTTATGAATTCCTGAGGCTATATCATGCTGTGGTGACTTCAAATACAGAAATCTTGGTGGCTTAATACAATTTTTTGCTTGGCCAGTCAAAGTCTGCTGAAGGGCTGGGTCATTCACTGGGGCAACTCCCTTCATAGACTTGCCTGATGGAGCTGATGGAAGCTCCATCATTCTGTAATTGTATCATCCAGAACACTCAGCTTCCTTGTTTGCTGTGGCAGGAGAGGAGAGGATATTGTGCTAGCAATGAAGTGTATTGGCCCAGAAGTGACCGCGTTAGTCCCATTCTCAGCCCACTGGCCAGCCCTGTTCCGTGGCTCTGCCTGACTCCAAGGGGCAGAAGTGTAATCCTCTCATGAGGCTGGAAGGAAAGGAGATTGGACATAAGTGAGCACTAGAAGCCTCTACCACAGGTGAGAAGCTACCACTCTCTCTATGTCTATTAGAATTGTTATATGGCACTAGAATGATGACTTATGTGTGTCTTCCCCACCAGAGTGGACGCTTTGTAAGGTTAAGGTGTTTTATCTTCCTCTCTCCAGTATCTGGCACAGTGTATGGCATATAGTAAATGATGAAGAAATATCTGTTGAACAAATCCATTCACACAAGTCAACAATCTACATTTTATAGATGGGGACACCAAAGTTCAGAGAGGTCAATTAACTTACCTGTGATCCCACAGCTAGAAGGTAATAAAGCCGATTCACACTCAAATCTATCAGATTGCAAAACACATACTTTTAGGAAACGTTTTAGAAGTTAATATTCCGAGGTCTGATCTGGGACATAAAGAGTTCACCCATAGGGAATGAATTCAATCTTGGAGACACAAGAATACTACCAGCCTCTTTAGCACACCGTGTCTGGAATGCCCAGGGTGCATCTGCCTGGGTCCTCTCTTTGTGTTTGGGGAACCAGTGGTGAAAAATAGGCAGATCTTTATGATTCGACATCTCTCAGGTATGGACTTTAAAACAAAACAAAAAAGTAAGAAAAACCAGTCCTAGCCAACCCAAAGTACATTCAGGTCTCTATCATAGCATCTCTCTTTCCTCACTTAATATATTTGAATTTAAATAAAACCCCTACTTTCATAACTTATGTAGCTACAGAGTGCTCTAAAATATGGGGTTTGAAATTGAGTTTGAGGTCCAACTCCCATGCCCCAGGCCTATCACTGCACCTCACTGAGTCTCCCTTTCCTTATCTTATAAAATAACACCAACTATAAGAAGACCCACTTCCCTGTAATTTGGGGTAGACCACAAAGTTCTTACTGAGCTCAAAATTCCAATAGAACTTCAGATAAATACCCAACCTTCTTCTTGCATTTATAATTTGTACTGTCTGTTAATCTTCTCATGCTGGTGTTCCTTCTATGTTGCTATTTTGTGTTGTTAAAAAAACCTTAAAGGAAAAAGTACTGAAAGTAGAGTCATTTTACTCTCTAAAGGTATTTTATTTTATTTATTTTTCTTTTGAGACAGAGTCTCACTGTGTCACCAAGGCTGGAGTGCAGTGGCACAATCTCAGCTCACTGCAACTCCTGTACTCAAGTGATTCTTGTGCCTCAACCTCCCAAGTTGCTGGGACCACAGGTGCGCACTACCACATCCAGCTAATTTTTGTAATTTTAGTAGAGACGGGGTTTCACCATGTTGGCCAGGCTGGTCTTGAACTCCTGACATCAAGTGATCTGCCTGCCTCGGACTCCCAAAGTGCTGGGATTACAGGTGTGAGCCACCGTGCCTGGCCCTCTAAAGGCATTTTAGAGTGAAAATTAATTGTTAAGAGTCCAGGCAGGGCACGGTGGCTCACACCTGTAATCCCAGAACTTTGGGAGGCTGAGGCCGGCGGATCACAAGGCCAGGAGCTCGAGACCATCCTGGCTAACGCTGTGAAACCCTGTCTCTACTAAAAATACAAAAAATTAGCCAGGTGTGGTGGTGGGCGCCTGTAGTCCCAGCTACTCGGGAAGCTGAGGCAGGAGAATGGTGTGAACCTGGGAGGCAGAGCTCGCAGTGAGCCGAGATCGGGCCACTGCACTCCAGCCTGGGCCACAGAGCGAGACTCCATCTCAAAAATAAATAAATAAATAAATAAATTAATTAATTAATTAAGAAAAAAAAGATTCCAATAACAATTCAGTTCAAGATAATCCTTACCCCTTTTCATTCTGTTTTCCCTTACCCTGGTTTACTTTTATCATCGCATTTACCACTAGCTAAGGTTATATTATTTATCCATTTGCATGCATGTTCATTGTCTATCTCTCTCACTAGTATAGAAGCTTCTTAATAATAGGGACTTTGTTTTATTCACCACCACCATATCCTGTCCTTATAAATGTTCCCAGTACATAATAAGCCCTCAAAAATATTTATGAAATGAATGAATGGACAGCCCCTTATGTAAGGAATCAGTTCTGATACGTGTTATGCAAGAGTTAATCTGATACTGCTGTTTCAGTGACATTTAAATGTGATAAACTTGAAACATTTAAGTCCCTTTTGGTTTGGATGTGGAACTGTAGAGTTCATCAATAAGAAATAAAATAGAAGAAATTGGTTTCTAGCAAAGTATCATTTAGAATTTTATGTAGAAATAGGGTATAATGAGAAGTGAGACTATTTAATTTTGAATTACGAGTGCTTCTGGTGAGGTCTATTTAAAACATTTTCACATTTTCTATTACAAAAGCAATAAGGTTTACCACCTGCACATCCACTGACCCCAGTTCCGCTTCTCAGAGGCAACCTCTCCTAAGAGCTCTGGGAGTTTTATGTAATATGTTTTTGCATAGTGGGTCACGGATTAATTCACTCCCTACACTTGGATACACAAAGGGCAGCACCTCTGTTTTGCTCTAACTGATAGGTTATCTTTCTTCTTATAAGTCCTTCCTTTTGGGCAGCAGGGAAGTCCAGCCTTGCTCGCTAATGGGAGCCCAGTCCCTTCTGCTTTACTGTCTCCTTTCGCTTTGACACAGCTCCTTTCGAGGAAATGCTGCATCTTCAGCGCTCCGCTCCTCCACATTCTCTTTCCAAACCTGGCACTTTGGGGAAGTTATCCAGACACTTACTGATACCTGTGGCGGAACGCAGATCACACTGTCCTGTGGTCAGCCTGGTGGCATCTGCTCTTACTGTCTTCAGCGAGTGGCCTTGAGGCCTGTACTCTGTCAGCCTGCTCAGACTGGGTCCACCTGTGATTCCCCGGGGGGCAGGCCTGGGCGCTCTCAGCAAGGTTGGGTCAATCTCACTCCCCCATGCCCTTTCCCTGGAGACCTCCTTTGTAAACTGATCAGCGAACACTACCAGACCTCTTTTGTACCTCTCCCCAGGGAACAAAGGAACTTGTGCACACTCCCATGCCACCAGGTAGCTTAAAGTGTCCTCAGCCCCTACATCCAGGCCCTTTTCCTGCCTCATCACACCTCAGAGGATTTCTCTTCCTGATGCAATGGCCGGGCACTAAGAGGGGCAGTATCTTTCATGCGTGTCCGTGTGAAGAGACCACTAAACAGGCTTTGTGTGAGCAAAAAGGCTGTTTATTTCACCTGGGTGCAGGCAGGCTGAGTCCAAAAAGAGAGTCAGGGAAGGGAGATAGGGGTGGGGCAATTTTATAGGATTTGGGTAGGTAAAGGAAAATTACAGTCAAAGGGGTTGTTCTCTGTCGGGCAGGAGTGGGGGTCACGAGGTACTCAGTAGGGGAGCTTTTGAGCTAGGATGAGCCAGGAGAAGGAATTTCACAAGATAATGTCATCAGTTAAGGCAGGAACAGGCCATTTTCACTTCTTTTGTGGTGGAATGTCATCAGTTAAGGCAGGAACCAGCCATCTGGATGTGTACATGCACGTCACAGGGGATATGATGGCTTAGCTTGGGCTCAGAGGCCTGACAGTATCTTCCTGGCCAGTGAAATGAAAGGAGCAGGAGCCCGGCTGCTTTCAACTTTCCCCTCAACCTCACACGTCCCCTCTGGAATTTTGACTTGGGAGGCAGGATTTCCATAACCCACATATCTGACCCTCTGCAAGCCCTCTGGGTTTCCTCTTCTCTCCAGAGCCCATCCAGACTGAAGGTTAGGCTTTTATTTCATTTCTCCTTCCTCTCTGCTAGAGACTTCTCCAGGGCTTATCTTTTGTCCCAACTCTAGTGCAATGTCTTAGTCTAAATGCTAAGTACAAGTTCAGGGAGAGAAATAACCTTGCTGATACAGAAACAAACATTGAGAAATACTTCAAAAATGACCTACAGTGATCTATTTTTTATTAGTTTAACAATCAAAAGTGAGATCATATTATATATCATGCTCTGTTACTTCTGCTTCCATTTAATATTTCTTGAAGATTTTTCTATATTCATGTACACATATCTACCTTATTCTTTTTTTTTAACAGCAGCATAGAATTCCATACAAAGTAATTTATTTAGCAGGTCTCCTACTGATGGACATTTAGGTCATATCCGGTTTGCTATACAAACAATGCTCTAGTGAACATTACTAAATACAGCTTTGTGGTGTTTTGCATATTTGTGTGAGTATATCCTTTGGCTATATCTCTAGCAATGAGATTGCTCGACTAAGTGGTATGTGCATTTAAGATTGACTAAAAAGGGCCAGGAGCGGTGGCTCACACCTGTAATCCCAGCACTTTGGGAGGCCGAGGCAGGAGGATCATCTGAGGTCAGGAGTTCCAGATCAGCCTGGTCGATATGGTGAAACCCCGTCTGTACTAAAGAAATACAAAAATTTGTTGGGTGTGGTGGCATAAACCTGTAATCCCAGCTACTCAGTCAGCCGAGGCAGGAAATCACTTGAACCCGGGAGGCAGAGGTTGCAGTGAGCAGAGATTATGCCACTGCACACCAGCCTGGGCAACAGAGTGAGACTCTGTCTCAAAAAAACAAAACCAAAAAGATTGGCTAAAAAGGTTTTAGCACTTTATCTCATCTACTGATATGAAGTTATGGTTTTCCCTTAAGAGAATGGGTTTTTATTGTTGTTTTAAAATTTTTTTAAATTTTTTGTGGAGACAGGGTCTCACTATGTTTCCCAAGCTGGTCTGGAACTCCTGGCCTCAAGCAGTCCTTCCATCTCAGCCTCAGCCTCCCAAACTGTTGAGATGACAGGCATGAGCCACTGTGCCCAGAAGGGGAATGGTTTTTATAACTATGCCAATGATTAATAGAACATGAGAATACATTTGGAAGAAAAAGGGGAAGAAATAGGAAGGAAGGAGAAATAGGAATGACCACCAATGCATTGTGACAGATAAGATTCATGGGTATTGAGAATCCTATAGACTGGGTGGGAACTCTAACTCTGCCATTTATTAGCTGTGTGACCTCAGTTTTCCCACTTACATGGGCTGCTGTGAAGATAAATCACTTAATGCATATAATGTACTTAGAATTCCGTAACTGCTTGCTCTTAGTACTTTTATTATGCACCTAGTACTATGCTAAATAATTTAACATGTCCTTGGCACTGATGGAAATAAAAAACGGAGTACTAGACTTTATTCTAGACTAGTTGGGAAAACACAGCAAGCCCATTAGAAACTATCAGGAAACAACACAGACCCAAAGCTCTAAGTGCTCTACAAATCCAGGTCTCCTTTGGATTATTTTTGTGTGGCTAATTTATGTGGATTATTGAGGTAGATAATTTTTTTAAAAAATCAGTTCCAACAAAATAACTTCGTATTTTTTCTTTTTTTGAGGCAGTCTCGCTGTGTCACCCAGGCTGGAGTGCAGTGGTGTGATACCAGCTTACTGCAACCTCCGCCTCCCGGGTTTCAGTGATTCTCCTGCCTCAGTCACCCAAGTAGCTGGGATTACAGGCACACGCCACCATGTCCGCCTAATTTTTTGTATTTTTAGTGTAGACAGGGTTTCACCATTTTGGCCAAGCTGGTCTATAATGCCTGACCTCAAGTGATTTGCCCTTTGCGACCTCCCAAAGTGCTGGGATTACAGGTGTGAGCCACCACACCCAGCCCCAAATAACTTCTTTTTGTGTGTTTGATGTCTTGAAGAGCTCTCTTTAATTTTGCATGGGTTTCTTGAAAGCATTTCATAGGTCATATGACAGGTTGATATGTCAACCTTATTTTTTAAAAACTCAATTATATGTTTGTCACGGTTTCTAGAGAGTCAACATCCTGAAATTCTTTTAAAAATGTTATTAGTATATGTGTTAAAAAACAGCTTTAGAGTAAAGTTGAGGTAGATTTGGTTCTCCCATTTGGCTTCAAAGGGAAATTTTAGGCTTGTTTGTAGGATTTTTTGTTTGGTAAAATGTGAGAGTCCTGTGTGTGTCCCTGGTTGAGGATGTGGTGGTGCCTGCCCTGGGTCAGTAGAGGAAATGATGAAATAATGAAACTTAACTGTAGCACTCTCCAACTAGGAGATAAGCGGACAGCTACAGCTTTTTCCCAAGCCTGGCCCGCTTACATGCTGAAGTATCACTGGCGATGCTATGGAAATTCTGTTTGGGACCTTCTCCATTCACTCCTCTTACTCATATCTTACAGTTTTAGAGTGAGTCAGACCTGGATTGGAGCCCTCATTTTGGCTCTACCTGTACCATCTTAGGCAACTCTTTTAAATATATGCCTTTTCATTATCCAGTGCAGACAATTGTCCATATATGTGCATGTTCACAAGCACTTCAGGAGATTCTGATATGGGAGGAAGGTGTGAGGGACCTTTCAGGGAACTGAGATCCGCAGAGGTGAACTGACTTGCCTAACACCACAGAGCTCATCAGTTTCCAGGTGCAAGTCGATCCAGAGTTTTCCAACTTTCTCTATTGATCCTCTAGTGTTGTCTCCTACTATAAGAGTTCAAAAGTTCTTCAGCAAGAAACACCCTAGACGGACCCATCATTCAGCTCAAAGGTGCACCAGCTCACCTGCCTGTCCTCCTTCCCAGCTTTTGCCAGCGCTACTCTCTTCCTCCTTAAGCCCCAGTAAAAACCTGGCAGTCATGGATTCCATGGATTCCTTCTCCTGTACCCCATATGTAATCTTCTGGAAGTCCTGTTTTTTTTTGAAATAGAGTCTTGCTCTGTTGCACAGGCTAATGTGACAGGCACAAACTCTGTCGCATAGGAGTGGAATGGCACGATCTTGGCTCACTGCAACCTCTACCTCCCAGGTTCAAGCGATTCTCCTGCCTCAGCCTCCTGAGTAGCTGGGATTACAGGTGCCCACCACCACACCCAGCTAATTTTTGTATTTTAAGTAGAGACGGTGTTTCCGTGTGTTGGCCAGATGCTCAGGTAATTTTTTGTGTGTGTGTATTTTTAGTAGAGACAGGGTTTCACCAAGTTGGTCAGGCTGGTCTTGAACTCCTCACCTTGTGATCCGCCCGCCTTGGCCTCCCAAAGTGCTGGGATTATAGGTGTGAGCCACTGCACATGGTGTCCTGTTGGTTTTAAACTTGTAAATAACTTTCAGATTTATCTACTTCTCTCTGACTCCACCACCAAGTCTCCATCACCTCCCATGTGGACGATAACTTTCTATCTGGTCTCAGGGCAAACTTTTCACAATGTGAATCTGCTCTCTCTCCATCACCTGTTTTAAAACTGTCAGCCTGGGTGTGGTGGCTCACACCTGTAATCCCAGCACTTTGGGAGGCCAAGGTGGGTGGATCACCTGAGGTCAGGAGTTTCAGACCAGCCTGGCCAATATGATGAAACCCTGTCTCTACTAAAAATACAAAAATTAGCTGGGCATGGAGGTGGGTGCCTGTAATTCCAGCTACTCGGGAGGCTGAGGCAGGAAAACCGTTTGAACCCAGGAGGCGGAGGTTGCAATGAGCCGAGATCTCGCCATTGCACTCCAGCCTAGGCGATAAGAGTAAAACTCTGTCTCAAAAAAATAATAAATAAATAAATAAATAAATAAAAACCTTCAATGGTTCCCTATAGCTGTTAGTTTGGAAATACAACATGATATAGCCTCCCATGTCCTGCAAGGTCCTGCCCTTCAGTCTTAACCTCATCCCATTCTCCATTATTCTCCCCTCTGTGTGTCTTCTTCCAGCTCTCTGAATGTGTCAGCTCCTCCCTGCCACAGGGCCTCTGCGCATGACACCCACTTTCTGGAATACTTCTTTCTCTCTTCCTCCTCCTTTGCCCAGTCAGCTCCTACTCATCCTTCAGTTCTTACCTCAAGGCTCCCTTTCTTAAGAAAACCTTTTTAACTGCTTCCAGTTTGTTGGGTTCCCGTTACAGGCACTCCTAGACACCCTCCCCCACTTTTTCTATATACATGCTCATCACAGTCTATAATTAATACACTCATTTGTGTAACTACTTGATTAATTTCGGTCTTTCCCATCATATTATATATTCTACAAAAGCAAATAATGGGACTGATTTTGCTCAGTCCCTGAAGTATGAGTCACTGTTGTTCCCCTAGCGTCTAGAACAGTGCCTGGCACATAGTAGATCCTCAATAAAAATATTGTTTAATGAATGAATGATGTTTATGTCCAATGCTTCCCTAAATCTCCCTTGATGTATCCTATCTGGCCCCCGTCACCCAAGGCTCATCTTTCATACATTTACACTTAGTTGAGCTATGTTAATACATGTATATCTTTTATGTTCTCTTTATTGTAAGGTAACTTCTATTTAATATATTCCTCCTTGGCCATCCTTATTGATACTTTCTAATCTGAGTGTCTCAGATAGGAAATAGCAGGGACCTCGTGACTGTGAGGAAGGGAAGTACTTACTAAATTACCCTTCCTCTCTCTCTTTTACTGAACTGCTGGGGAAATCCCTTTGATCATTAAAACCAGAAACAGAGTCAGGCTGGAGGCCACAGACTGTCATGATTTGCATCAAAGCTTGAGCCCTAGATAATGAGGAAAAGAAAATGGAAATCTATAGCTCTTCATAATCCACTGAATTCCTTTGCCTGTAAGAATCTTAGCACTAGGGTGCTCTCTGAGACCTTTGGATTGATCATGTCACGGATTTCATACTATTGTAAATCATAATTGCAAATTGCTTTAGGCTATAATCTATGCCTAGACAGACTCTAAAATTAGTAGATGGTTAAATCAGGCCAAACTATTGGCCTGAGGGAGAGATGGAGTGGGGAGGCTCTGAGATCTTCCTTGGGGTAGCTGGGAGTGTCCCAGAGAACCAGAAAGTTGGCATTGTGATATTAGGGACTATCCGAGATAAGGTATGTGGTGCCTTTGCACTTCATGCTTAGAATGTGCTGACAACTCTAGAGAGCAAATAGGCACTTATGTTTTAGTTGGGAAAGAAATAACCTGCATAGCTCTCTTTTTCTCCAAAGCATAAGCAAATTGGAATCTGCCTACTTGTTTATTAACGTATTCCAAAGGTCTGTCATACCTTTAGAAAAGGGGACATTTATTTTATTTTATTTCCTCTTTTTTTTTTTTTTTTTAGACAAGGGTCTCACTATGTTGCCCAGGCTGGTCTTGAGCTTCTAAGCTCAAGTGATCCACCAGCCTTGGGCTCCCAAAGTGCTGGGATTACAGGCATGAGCCACTCCACCTGGCCAAGGGACATTTCTTTAAAAATGCAATCCTGAGTAGAAGATTCTATAACATGCACTCACTGTTGGCAAAGAGAGGGAGCTTTTTCTGAGTACCTTTTGTTGCAAAACCATTGAATTCCTGCCTGTTGAACTCTAACAAGTTTGTGACATGAGAAAAGACACAAAATCGATTGAACCCACCAACTCTGTTGGCTGCTGCTTCTGTTTAAGTTACTTCAGTACTAGAGCTGGGAAATCATGATCCAGAATTTAAATATAAGCACATTCCCTATTGTAACCTTCATTATACTTTTACTCTTCCTTTATGGACCTCATTACAATGTGTAATCATTTGTTATTTGTGTCTTTTTGTTTGTTAGTTTGTATTAAGAGAACTGAATTGTGCCTTTTCTACTAGACCACGGGAGCAGGAATCTCTATTTTGATGACTTCTGTATCTGTTTGACCTAGAACCATCTTTGTATAGGGAGATGCTCAGTAAGCATTCACAAGTGTCAACCGCTGAGTCCCTGCTGCAGCCTGAAGGCAGTCATCATGATCATCTCCATTTTATAAATGAGGAAGCTGAGCACAGAGAGGTTAAGTAATTTGCTAGTCACTAGTGGAGCCAGGATTTGAACCTAATAGTTTGGATAGATAATTACACTCTTCTGCCACAAATAAACATTTGTTAAAAGAATGAAGGCTCCACGGGGGCAGATTTGGAGTAGCCCTGGCTATGCTATGTGTGAATCACTCAGGCAGACATTTTTCAGTGAGCTGGGAAGTCCTGATTATGGTGTGCCTGAGCTAGCGGGTATTAGGTGGGGGACTGGGTAGGGTGTGGTAAGTGGAGCAGGCAAGTCTTGTCAGAGGTACTTCAGAAGCCAAGGAGGTCTGGCCTAGTCTATTTCATACTACTGCTTTTTTTCTGGATCAGGAATTAAAGTTCAGGCTGTTTTTATTCCTGGAAGCAGAACGGCCTAAGTGGGAGAAACCTTGAATGTATTTTCAAGGTTCCTGAAGCTAGACATAAGAGCTTGTGTGCTTTCCCATTGTGTAAGTGGTTCTAACCCTCTCTGATACCATTGACAATCTAGAGTAGGTTCAGGGAGATTCACGCTGACTTGTGACATGCTCTCTTTCTTAAATATGATTTTATTTTTTTAACTAGGTCTTTAAGATTTTTTTTAAAAAACTAGGTCTTTACAATTATTCATGCTTATAGCTTTTGAAAAAGAAACCAACCAGTACAGAAGGATACAAAGTGAAAGAAAGAAAAAAAATACTCATCCTCATTTATTTTTCCAGATGTCTTTTTTGTACTTATCAGTACATACCAACCACTGTATAGTCTCACATTGTTTTCACATAAATGGGAACATACTATGTTATCTGTTCTGAATTTTTTTCTTTTTTAAAAATTTGAGGGGACTGCTGGGTTATGGTAGCTTGAACACATAATTTTGTTGTATTCCAAAAACTCCACTAAAACTACAGAATGGAGGCTGGGCACAGTGGCTCATGCCTGCAATTCCACCACTTTGGGGGGCTGAGGTGGGTGGATCACTTGAGCCCAGGAGTTCAAGACCAGCCTGGGCAACATGTCAAAATCCTGTTTCTACAAAAAATACAAAATTTAGCCAGGCATGGTGGTGCATGTCTGTAGTCTCAGCTACTCAGAAGGCTGAGGCGGGAGGATTGCTTAAGCAGAAACACATAAAGATATGGACCCTGTGCCACCCAGATCAGTCTACGGTGAAGGTCAAAATCAGTGAGCCCCATCCTCAAGCTTAAAGTTTCCAATCAACATAGACAACCAGCTATGTAAGGACAGCATCTAACACAGGAAAGTCCAAAATAAACAGAAAAGTAATTTGTGCAGGTAGAAGAAACATGACATTAATATCCTCAGAGAAAATATTTCTTCATGCACAAGACTACACCCTAGAGAATGTGACCTGTGCTAGCAGAAACACATAAAGCTTCAACAATTCAATAATAAATTCCCAGAAAGAAAGAGAACAGAGAACATGGAGGAGATAACATTTTTCAGAACTGATGGGCATGGATTTTTAGATTAAAGGGTCCCAATGATTTTCAGTGCAATGGGTGAAAAAATACCTCCAGCATAATGTGAAATTTTATCACATTAGGAATAAGGAAGATTCTATAAGCCCCCAGAGAGAAAATAAAAACAAAACAACAACAACAACAAAAAAAAACAGGTCACACACAAGAGATCAGCAACTTCTTACCAGCAGCACTGAAAGCCAGAAGACAACGGACAATGCCTTCAAACATGTGAAGGACATTTATTTCCAACCTAGATTTCTATTGCAAGCCAAACTATGGATTAAGTGAGAAGAGAAAACAAAACAACACAAAACAAAAAGATAGTTTCAGGCAGGCAACTCTAAAAAAAATTTTTAAGTCTTCTTTCTTAGGAAGATCCTGGAGGATACATTTCATATAGATGAGTAAATAAGCCAAGGAAGAGGAAGGCATGGAATACAGAAAGCAGAAGATCCATCGCTGTGGAGAAGGGAAAGGGAATCTCCTGGAGAGTGGTGAAGGGAGATCCCAGGATGATGATTACACATTAATTGAAGAGGGCAGTCAGTACAGATTGGAACATCGTGACTCAGGAGGTGGCTTGAGTACTGTCATTGCCAAACCTTCTGCCATTATACTTGTCTTTTTAAAAACTGGTAGGAAGCACATAACATAAAATTTAATATCCCCCAAATCTTAAATTGTACTGTTCAGTAGTGGTAAATATATTCACATTGTTGTGGAACAGATCTTTAGAACTTTTTTATCTTGCAAAACTGAAAGTCTATACTCATTGAACGATAACCTCCTAGTCCCCCTCCCTTTAGCCTGGTAACTACAATTCTACTTTCTGTTTCCATGAATTTGACTATTTTAGATACCTCATGTTAGTGGATCCAGACAGTATTTGCTTTTGGTGACTGACTTATTTCACTTAGCATAAAGTTCTCAAGGTTAATCCATTTTGCAGCGTGTGACAGATTTTCTTCCATGTGAAGATTGAATAATATTCCATTGTATGTACATACCATATTTTGATTATATCTTTATTCACTGATGAACATTTAGGTTGCTTCCACCTCTTGGCTATTGTGAATACTCTTGCTATGAATATGGATATGCGAATATCAATTTGAGATTCTGCTTTCAATTATTTTGAATTCATACTCTGAACTGGGATTGCTGGATTATATGTTACTACTATTTTTAATTTTGTGAGAAACCACCATACTGTTTTCCTTAGTGGTCGCACCATTTGTAATCCCAGCAACAGTATACAAGGGTTCTAATTTCTCCACATTTTCGGCGACACTTATTTATTTTTTTATAGTAGCCATTCTAATCAGTGTGAAGTAATATCACATTGTGGTTTTGATCTCCATTCCTCTGCTGATTAGTGATGTTGAGCACCATGACTGTTGGCCATTTGTATGTCATCTTTGGTAAATGTCTGTTTGAGTTCTTTGGTCATTTTAAAAATTGAGTTATTTGATTTTTTTGATGCTGAGTTGTAAGAGTTCTTTATACATTCCAGATATTAATCCCTTACCAGATATATGATTTGCAAATATTTTCTTTCATTTTGTAGGCTACCTTTCCATGATGTTGATTGTGTCCATTGATGCACAAAGTTGTAAAGTTTGTTGTAGTCCCATTTGCCTATTTTTCCTTTTGTTGCCTGTGCTTTTGGTGTTATATTCAATAAATCATGGCCAAATCCAGTGTCATGAAGCTTTTTTCCAAATTTTCTCTTCTTATTGTTTCTTTTCTTTCTATTTTGTGGGGTTTTTTAAAATTTGTTTTCCATATCCTTTCTTCTAGGAGTTTTATTGTTTTGGGTCTTATTTTTAATCTTTAATCCATTTTGAGTTAATTTTTGTAGATAGTGTAAGATACTGATCCAACTTCATTCTTTTGCAGGCAGATATCTTGTTTCCACAGCACCATTTGTTGAAGAGACTATCCTTTTCCATTGATTGGTCTTGGTACTCTTGTCAAAGATCATTTGACCATATATGTGAGAGTTTATTTCTGGGGTCTCTATTCTATTCCATTGGTCTGTATATCTGTCTTTATGGCAGCACCATACCATTTTGATTATTGTTGATTTGTAATATGTTTTAAAATCAGGAGTTGTGAGTCCTGCAAATTTGTCTGTCTTTTTTTTTTTTTTTTTCAAAATTGATTTTGCTATTTGGGGGTCTCTTGAGGTTTTATATGATTTTTAGGATGTGTTTTTCTAATTCTGCCAAAAATTCAATAGGAATTTTGATACAACGCATTGAATCTGTGGATCACTTAGGGTAATACAGACATATACTACTAGAAGATTAGTTTGATTGGAATGAGGTTACAGGCCAGGTGCAGTGGCTCACGGCTGTAATCCCAGCACTTTGGAGGCTGAGGCCAGTGGATCGGATCACTTGAAGTCAGGAGTTTGAGATCAGCCTGGCAAACATGGTGAAGCCCCGTCTACTAGAAATACAAGAATTAGCCAGCTGTGGTGGCACACATCTGTAATCCCAGCTGCTTAGGAGGCTGAGGCAGGAGAATCGTCTGAATCTGGGAGGCAGAGGTTGCAGTGAGCTGAGATCGCGCCACTGCACTCCAGCCTGGGCAACAGAGTGAGACCCTGTCTCAAAAAAAAAAAAAAAAAAAAAGAGTATAAAGCAAGCAAGCAGAAGAGGGGAGACCACTGGAAATTGATAAATTGATGGGACTGACTAGTGGAACACTGCACTGAAAGGCCATTTGCTGGTGTGGAAGAGTTAGTATAATAGGTATAAAGATTCTCAAGATAAGCTTAAAAAACAGGGCAATTATTAAATTCAGGGAAAAGAAGCAAGAATAAACATTTTCATAGCACACTACAATGCTTGCTGTGATTAATATTTGCACGAGAATATAATGTAAATACTGAATATTTAGTTAATCAAAAAAATAATGTATTATAAAGTCATAAGGAGAAAGTACAGTCCTAGGAGAGCTAGACCTTCATTTACCCATTGTAGGAAGTCAATAATGAATCAAAAAACAGCAGAATTCTCTGTTTAGAGCTGTGTTATCCAATATGATTGTCACTAGCTTCAATAGCCATATGTGACTATTGAGCACTAGAAATGTGGCTGGTCCAAATATGTTGTTCGTGTGTACTACTCACTGAATTTTGAAGATTTAGTAAAGAAGAAAAAAAAAGAACATAAAATATCTCATTAAGAATTTTTACCTGGGCACAGTGGCTCATGCCTGTAATCCCAGCACTTTGGGAGGCTGAGGCAGAAGGATTGCTTAAGCCCAAGATTTCAAGACCATCCTGGGCAACAAAGTGAGATCCTGTACCTACAAAAAGTAAAAAAAAATAGCAGGACCTGGTGGCATGCGCCTATAGTCTCAGCTGCGTGGGAGACTGAGGCTGGAGGATTGCTTAAGCCCAGGAGGCTGCAGTGAGACATGTTCATGCCACTGTACTCCAGCCTGGGGAGCAAAGTGAAACCTTGTCTCAAAAAAAAAAAAAAAAAAAAAAGGATATTTATATTGATTACATGTTGCAATGATATATTTTGAATGTATTAGATTGAATAAAAGATATTAAAGTTCATTTTACCTATTTCTTTTTTCTTTTCTTTTTTTTAGACAGAGACTCACTCTGTCACCCAGGCTGGAGTACAGTGGCACAATCTTGGCTCACTGTAACCTCAGCCTTCTGGGTTCAAACTATTCTTGTGCCTCAGCCACCTGAGTAGCTGGGATTATAGGCGTGCACCACCACTCTTGGCTAACTTTTGTATTTTCTGTAGAGACGGGGTTTCGCCATGATGGCCAGGCTGGTCTCAAACTCCTAGCCTCAATTGATCTGCTGGGCTCTGCCTCCCAAAGTTCTGGGATTACAGACGTGAGCCATCATTCCCAGACCTATTTCTTTTAATTATTTTAAATGTGGCTACTAGAAAATTTAAAATTATATATGTGGCTTGTATTATACTTCTATATTTTGTATTTGCCAAAAAATTCATTTAAATAAATAAAATCACATGTGTCTCAGAAACAACAGTACTGGTTTAGAAATAAGGTGATGAGTAAATGCTAGAAGATATCACAGCTAAGATAGTGAGACGAGAGTGTTTCTGGGGAAGTAACCAGGGAACTGGGGAGAACAGGGAATTATATTTCATTTTAAGAATCTTAATGTCATTTGACTTTTAAAATAAGTTCCCATATATGACTATGAAATATAATTTAATTAAAATATATTTATGACTGGTTTCCTGATCTTTTTAAGGAACTACATAATACTTTACGATGTGAAGTTACCATAACTGCTATAATTAGTCTCTCTTTTTGATGGATACTTAAATTGTTTCCAGATTTTTTTGCTATTTCAAATATTGCTTTAATGAATATCTCTGAATATGGATCTATGCCATATTAAATCTGCAAGATAAATATCCAGAAGTGAGCTTTCTGGGACAAAGGGTATGTGCATTTACAGTTTTGATAGGTCTATCAAATTTCTCTTATGAGAAATTGCACTGGTTTATACTCCCACAAACAATAGATGCTTCTCCACACTTTGATCAACATTGAATATTATTCATTTTTTAGTCCTCACTCTTTTGCTGTTATTCGTGGATATTGAGCATCATGTGTACAGTGTCCCCTATATGTTGATATCCTTTGTTTTTCTTTGGCCTGCTGTCTTTCTAAGTGATTTGTAAGAGTGGATAGATAATTTCTTAGTGAATCCTGAGGGCTGTTGTAAATGTCAAAAAATGTTTGTTCTCCTAAAGAAAGACAAATCCAGGAGTGTCTGATGAGCACATAGGTGACAATGCTAATGTTGGCCACATTTCACATTTGGCAAAAAAAAAAGTCATTTAAATACATAGGACTACATGTGTCCCAGAAATAAAAACAACCAACCAATCCTGCTAACACCCCAGCAAATTATTAGGGTGATAAAAATTATTTTGAGGGAGAAAGTAATTTTGTGGCAAGAAGCAAATTGATTTTTAGTTTTTAGATCTGTTACCTCTTTCCTGACCCACTGTTTAATTTCATCCTGAGTTTCCATAATTTGTCTTCAACCCCAACCTTATAAAAGTACTGTCTCTTCCAGTTTGAATATTTACACACATGCATCCCCATTTTTATAAAAACTAAGAAATGGTTTTCCCACTCCACGTTATTCTTTCCCTTTACTCCCTAGCAGTCTTCAGGAGCAGCAGCTGCTTCCAAGACAGGGTTTGGGCAGTTGAAGATATTCCTGGTCCGCTGAGGATACATGCAGGTGTTAGTAGTCCTTAGCATTCTGTCAAGGGAAAGAGTGGTTTCTGATATAGCAGTAGCTAGGGATAACTTACTTAGATAACTTCTCTTTCCCCTACATTAGTAGTAAGATAACTTCGTAAAAGTAAAGAAGAGAAATGTGCCATAGGGTGGAGAGATATGTGATGGATGTTTGTAACTTACACCTATCAACACAGATAGGTAATAACTAAGAATCCAAAAATAAACCTCTCTCCATTGTTTGCAGAAACACAGGACCAGAAAGCCGCATATAATGTCATAGAGTACATATCTTTGTCACTAGGGAGGTTTCCCCTCCACTACACCAGACAGTGGGTTGGGCATCCTCCTGCTCTTAAATATCTCTAGGGGAGGAAGAGCTCCATCACCATTTTCAGAAAACCCCTTGGGTGCCAAACTCTCCTGCAAGTCGGAAGGTTCTTGATTCATTTAGTTGAGATTATTTGCTCTTGTATCCTATTGTGAACATGGAAAGAGACCCGACTACTATTCATAACCTAATAATCTTCCACTGGCTTCTTTTATCACTTCTATGCTGTTTCTTCAAACTAAAATAATCCTCTTCTGTGACGCACTTTTTCCCCTCTACATTCGTGAATAATGTCAAAGCTCTGTTCTGACTTATCTCTCCATATGACACCCAAATTATTCTCCTTTGGTGTTGAAATTAGCAATGGAACATTAATTATTTTAACATAATTGGTGGTAGAAATGGATGGTGATGATGTTGTTCTGTCATAACTACAAAACTTTATTTTTTGTCTCTCCTGCTTCCAACCTCCAATCTTCAGCTCCAGCCATTAGGACAAAAGTACCACCTGTTTAAAGGCCCTACAATATAAATTCAACAGAATTTATGAGTGGGGGCCAGGTGTGGTGTCTCACACTTGTAATCCCAGCACTTTGGGAGGCCAAGGCGGGTAGATCACTTGAGGTCAGGAGTTCAAGACCAGCCTGGCCAACATGGTGAAACCCTGTCTCTAGTGAAAATACAAAAATTAGCCCAGTGTGGTGGCGGGTGCCTGTAATCCCAGCTACTCGGGAGGCTGAGACAGGAGAATTGCTTGAACCTGGAAAGCAGAGGTTGTGGTGCGCCAGAATCGCACCATTGCACTCCAGCCTTGGTGACACAGTGAGACTCCATCTCAAAAACAAACAAACAAAACACAAAATTTATGAGTGAGTGCTGGCATTGTGCCAGAATCTTTTTTCTTATAGAACCCTCAGAGATAGAAAATTCCATTTTTTTTTTTTTTTTTTTTTGAGACAGAGTCTTGCTCTGACCCCCAGGCTGGAGTGCAGTGGCTCAATCTCGGCTCACTGCAAGCTCTGCCACCTGGGTTCACGCCATTCTCCTGTCTCAGCCTTCCGAGTAGCTGGGACTACAGGCGCCTGCCGCCACGCCCAGCTAATTTTTCTGTATTTTTAGTAGAGACGGGGTTTCACCGTGTTAGCCAGGATGGTCTCAATCTCCTGACCTCGTGATCTACCCGCCTCGGCCTCCCAAAGTGCTGGGATTACAGGCATTAGCCACCGCACCTGGCCAGAACAGTCCATTGTTAAAACAGCATTCTGTGAAGGTCTGTGAATCCAGCCACCAGAATGTTGATGTGATGTCAGGTAGAACTCATCTAGACTTGTAGAGGAGCCACTATTCCTAACCTCTGAAGGCAACATGAAAGATCATGGGGGATTGAAGAAGCATATGCCATGGAATTAGAACTTGATATAATTTACTCTGCAGTTAACTTCCACATAATTATCTATAATACATTATTAATGATTTGCAGTAGGGTACTGATACCAAGTTCCTATTCTTCCTTAACTATGGCACTGGTGAACCAAATTCTTGCTCAAAGATAGTTATGAGAATTGCCTCCTTTTCCTCCTGGCTCAAATCTCTTCTTGCATTTCTGTGTTTATGCTGCCCTGTTCTTGTGCTGTGCTAGTCAGGGTTGGGGCAGCCAAGTTCTTGAGTGAAGAATCTCATTCTCACCCTTTCGAAGTTTTTTAGAGTTTTTGCCAGCTGCATTGCTAAAGAGACAGCCTTTCATCAAAGGAGTGTGCAGTAAGCCAAATGTTTGTCCCTTGTTACTGAGAAAGGACTCCTCCTTCTCTCTTTATTTACATGCTTGTTCTGTTCTGTTCTCTTTCCCTCCAGCAATCTGATGCTGTGTTTTGTTTATTCCTTGGCTGGAAAAATGCTTCTTGGTTTTTTCCCCCCTTTTTCTTAAGAACGAATGTTGGCCCCCTATTTATAGAACATGCTCAACAGAAAAAATTTGGAAAACACCAAAAAGCACAAGGGAAAAACTATTCATAATCTTAGTACCTGGAAGTCATCACTATTATTATTTTAGCATGTCTACATTTATCCATTCATTTATCTATCTAATCTTTCTAGGCATTTTTAAATTTATTTTATGAAAGAGCTATCATACCATGCTTCCTATTCTATACATTTTTTTTTTTTTTTTTTTGAGACGGAGTCTCACTCTGTTGCCCAGGCTGGATTGCAGTGGTGCCATCTCAGCTCACTGCAACCTCCGCCTCGGGGGTTCAAACGATTCTCTGGCCTCAGCCTTCCAGGTAGCTGGAATTGCAGGTGTGTGCCACCACACCCAGCTAATTTTTGTATTTTTTAGTAGAGACGAGGTTTCACCATGTTGGCCAGGCTGGTCTTGAACTCCTGACCTCAGGTGATGCGCCAACCTTGGCCTCCCAAAGTGATGGAATTACAGGCGTGAGCCACCGTGCCCAGCATGTTCTATACATTTTTAAATTTGGCAATATGTTAAATTCATCTCTCCATATTTTGATGTCAAGAACATTTTCTGCAACACTATTTTATTAAGCTTAATAGATTTTATTAGCTCAATTTTATAAATGTAGATTATTTTTATTTTTCTATCATATAATATTGCAGTGCGTATGATTGTACAGACACCGTTGCACTCATTTGACATTTTCTTCAGTATAAATTCCTAGAAGTGAAGTCGTAGGGTCAAAGGGTATGCACATTTTAAGACTTTGGATGACATTGCCACAATGCCCTTCTAGAAGGTGGTACCAGATTGCTTTCCCATCAGCAATCAAGGGTCCATTTATCAGTATTATGGCCAAGACTGGGCACTTAACTTTTAAAAATTTTTGTCAACTTGATAGGTATTAAGTAGTATCTCAGTGTTTAATATGGCATTTCTTTGCTTATGAGTCTGAATATATTTACATGCGTTTCATGGTCAGTTATACTTTTTGGTGATTTGCTTCTTTAAGTTGTTGTGCTTTATCTATTTTGTTTGTCTTTTTCTTATTTTGTTGTGTTGGTAGATAAACTCCACTAACTCCCTGGCAACATGGCAGAAGTGATTATCAGCCTGGAGCCGCACTGCCTGGGCCCAAATCCTACTATACCCTTAAGAGCTGTGACCCTGGGTAAGTTACTTAGCCTCTATCAGTGCATAAAACACAAGAAAAAAATTAGTAAAATTAGGTCAAATGTTAACTGCTGTCATGTGGCAGCTGTGTTACTGGGGATTAGGCAAATTGTCTATCATTCTGAATTTGGCTTCCTCTTTTGAAAATAAGGATTACAATATCTACAGAAGTTACAAATTTCATTACTCTATGAAATCCAAGAGGAATATGAAGACTATATACATATATAGTCTTAACTCAGTAGCTCTCAAATTTTAAGGTACACAAGAATCACCTAGAGTGCTTTCAAAAATACAGATTCTTGGGATCTACTTTCAGAAATTCCTATTCAAAGAGGGTGAAATGGGGTCAGAGATTTATAGTTTAGAAAGAAGAGAACCACAAATAAATAGTGGTTGTTACATCAGTCAACCATATCTCATAACTATTTGGAATATGGAAATTCTGCTCAGAGCTAATACAACAAGGCACTCCTGTTAGTTGTTCTAAGGTACTATTCTTATACAGAACAGTTCTCCAAGGTTAATCACCAAGCCTATTTAGTTTGTTTAAATTGAGGAAGAAGAAACTGGTGTTCTGGCTGAGTTGGAAAGCAAATCTTTTATTGAATAAGATATTGCTGTCAGCATCTATGATGTTGAAGGAATAAATTTTTTTAGTCTTTTGCTAGGACCCACATTTTATTCAAAAGTAATTAAGAGTTTCTCCGATATTTTATTCTTTGTTTATTGCTGCTTCAACTAAGTTCTTATCTGAAATTCTCTCTTTTCCACATGGTTTAAGCCTACAAACTTGGGTAGTTTTAAAAGAAATTAAGTATTTCTTATTATCTGGTTATATTATAAAGTATATAAATCACTACATCTTCAGTTTAGTTGAGAAGACATGCTTCGCATTTATATCTAGGACATATTTATTCTAGTGGCATTAAGTAGACATGAACTGAGTACATGTGAAAATGATTGACTACTTGATTTTAATTAATTATGTGGTCTTACCTATGTGCTATATTAGACTACAATTTTCCTGTTAGAGAACTGATCTTCTCATATATGGTAGGTTGGGTTTATCTTCCCTATACCTGTCCCATATTTTCAAACATCAAATAAAAGTTATCACCATTTCAAGATTATGGATTTTATTGTAGTTTTTGGAAAGCAGCCCCAAGTACATGCTGGCAGCAGAAGTTTTTCACCCTGGTGGGGCCTCATGAAAGGGAATTTTCATTTACTTCAAAAGACATCTTTAAAAAATCTCCAAATACAATGTACCTTAATTCATACAAGTTGGAAAGCAGAATGTAGAAGAAGCTGTGAAATCAATCACTAGCGTAGTGCCCAGGTGTAGAAGGACTGGAACAACTGAGACTGATACTGATGAATTGATTCCAATACTATACCAAGTAGATGCCTAGATGGTGCAATTCCAGGTTCCCAAATAATTCTTAGGTCAAGTGTCTTAGAGCCTAAAATTTACCCTTAGAGAAGACTTTTCCTCATTACATGGACCTGTTTCACAATTCCAAGAGATGGTTTAATTAGTCTCTAATTCCTTGGTTTATCAGAAGGATTTCTGCCGAGATAAGACAAACAAGGAGAAAGGTAGTGAAAGATGAAGAGCTGAAGAGAAGAAAGAGCCCCCTGAAAGTGTGAGAAGACCATGCTTGACAAGCATGTCATGCATGACAAGCTTGACAAGTTTCTCCCAGCCAGACTTTTAGGAGTTTCTGTCTCCTCCTCTTGTGTCACTTGACTCTGCTATTCTGTGTCCCCTGAACCAGATGGTCATTTACAAAAGGTTTTCTGAATTCCTAGAAGAATTTTTCACAGATTGATTAAGCTTCTGCTTCCTCTCTGGGCATGTGCAGGTTCTCGTTTTCATCTGGGTCACTTGGAAACTTTGAGGAACATTCTGTGCAGGAAAGCAGGTGTGATGATGATGATGGTGATGATGGTGATGATGATGCTTTTTGAATCACACTCTGTTTGATACAGTAAAACTTGGGGACACTCCACCCACGATGACAGGACATTGAATATAATGCCATGGTCAATTGGCCCCCACCCTCATTTCAACTCTACTTCTTTGGTAGGGGCTGGGAAGTGACTTCTGTCTAATCATTTGACACTTGGTCAGTTCATTTGTAAGTTTGTTGCCTAAACATCTAGTAAGTACAAAAGTTTTAAAATTTAAAATATTATTTTTCAATAGCCTTACAGTATTATACTTCTGCACTTTACAGCATTAAAATGTTTGGACTCCATTTACCCTACTACAGTATAGTTTAATTGTAAGTTTGCCCTGAGACCAGATGAAAGTTATTGTCCACATGGGAGGTGATGGAGACTTGGTGGTGGAGTCAGAGAGAAGTAGATAAATCTGAAAGTTATTTACAAGTTTAAAACCAACAGGACGCCAGGTGCAGTGGCTCATGCCGGTAATCCCAGCACCTTGGGAGGCCAAGGTGGGCGATTGCTTGAGCCCAGGAGTTTAAGACCAACCTGGGCCACATGGCGAAACTCTGTCTCTGCAAAAAAATACAAAACTTAGCTGGGTGTGGTGGTGCGCACCTGCAGTCCCAGCTACTTGGCAGGCTGAGGTAGGAGGATGGCTTGAGCCCAGGAGGCAGAGGTTGCAGTGAGCCGAGAATGTACCACTGCACTCCAGCCTGGGGGACAGAGCCAGACTCTGTAAAAAAAAATTGTAATCTGATTAATCTGATGTTTTCCTTAGAATTTAAACCCTTCCCTGGCATTTTCCTTCCTTTCTTCATTCCTTTCTTCCTCTCATTCCCTAGCACTCACTGCACCACAGGCACTTTCCTTAAGAAACTCCTAGTTGGGGTGGGGATGTTGGGAGGAAGTCTAACTGGTTTATTATGATTGATTGAATGGCGTAGAGGGCTGTTGAAGCAAAGCAGAGGTGACCCAACACCAACAATTCTCTCTTCCCTCTCAAAAGTGTAACACTAACCTTTAACTTGTTTTTTTCACCTAAAAGCCCCATTTCTCCAACACTATCATACCCTACACCAGGTGCTTCATTCCCCCCTTCACTCTCATCAAAAAATCTTCATGAATCACTTGAGTGGTTTGTTACTATCTCAATCTGCCATTTCATTTCCTTGGCCACTTCCCCAGATGCTTTGGGGTCTTCTCCTGCTTCTCCTGCTCTCTTTTTAAGGAGTCTTAGTGACCACACAGCAGAAGCTTCTATTATTCAATTCCCCTGGAGACCTCTTCAGTTCTAATGCTCCTCCTTTTCATTGCTGCCTCTCACACCAACAGCCCCACCTTGGACTTTGCCATCTAGCAGGGGTGCTTCACCCTGCTGACTCCACCCTGATCACAGCTTTGTTACTCCCTTTTTCATTACATCACTCTTGGATCCCCCTGGGTTCTCCAGTTCCTTCCACTTCCCTGGATTTCAAATGTATTAATCCTCTTTTGATTTCATTTTCTTTCCTGGGCATACATAGACCTTATTTTGTAGCCATCTGGGGCATGTGTGTGTGTGTGTGTGTAGGAATGTGTGCTATATTTAATTTGTTTTAGATTACTTATTTTTATTGATAAGGAATGTATACACCTTAAAATGCACAAGTCTTAGATGTACAGCCTGAAGAAGTTTTACATATTTATCACCTATGTAACCACCACCCAAATCAAGATCTAGAACATTTCCATTACTCCATGCAACTCTGTCTAGCTCATTTCCAGTCAATAACTGCCCTCCACGTGTAACCACTGTCATAATTTCTAATAGCAGATATTAGATTTTGCCTATTCTTGAGTTTCCTAAGAATTGAGAAACCTCTGCTCCATAGAAATCAAGATGTGAAGAAGTTACATGTTACTGCTCTTCACATGGTGGGAACTGGGCTTTGAAATGTGTTCATTAGCTACACTTGCACACACATACATGGCTATTATAATAAAGGGGAGGAAATCCCTTTCTCCATGTCACTGAGATATTTGTCCTTTTCTCTGAGTTGTGAGTCCCTAGAGCCTCACCTCTATCCCTCTTGATATCTTGTGCCATTTAGCTCATTGTCTTGATGCTTATATCCTTCTTGCCTCCCTTTGCACCCACCCCCACCCCCACCTCCCTGCCATGCAGCTCCAGAAAAGGGAAATAGTCCTTCTGTGTCTTTCTCTGACTCTACCCTTACTCACAGAGTAATGTATCTGGGCTCAAGCAAAGACAACTATGCAAAAAGCCGCTGTGAAAACAACACCACATGGGTGTAGGGCAAGCATGCTCTACCTTGATTTGAGCATAGAAGGAAGCATAGTTTGCTGTAAGTTTTTACTTTGCATACTCCTTTAAGCCTTCCAGTACAATAATGTACAAGGTATTATTGGTCTAGTTTGTTCATATCTATGTTGTATGAAAGAGAAGAAACAATGTCAGGATCCAGAGGCGGAGCCAACCACATTTGTTGTTTGTTTCAAACTGTTTGTAGTTTCCAGATGACTTGCTTTTGTGTTCCCAGAAATCCATCCTGGGTCCTCTCTTCTCCTCCCTCCCCTCACTCTCCCCGGGGAATTGCATCATCATCTGCTGTGGTTTCAGCCATTACTTTGTATTCTCCATGGGTGTGACTCCCAAATATGTTTATCTCAACCCAACCTTGGACTGAGCCCTTGACCCTAGTCCACCCTTCCTTGATCTCCCCACTTGCATGTCCTATAGGCATCTCCAAGTCAACAGGTCCCAAACTGGACTCAGACTCTGCTCACCCTCCGTAGTCTATGTATTGATGAGGCAATGTCTCTCCTCACCCTTGCCAGTGAGTTCTGCCTAATTCTCCTCGATCTGTTCCTTTCCCGCCACTTGCATGGTCACTGCCCTAGTTTACACCCTCATAACCTGCCAGATCTTGCCTTAAATCCTTTCTGTTTATTCCCCTACATCTGTTCTGCTCCCATTGCTGGCGGTGGGGGTGGGGGTAAGAAGGGAGATCTTTCTGACACAAGATCTGTTCATATCAGTCTCTGAGTCATAATACTTCAGTGGGGTTGTGGGGTAGGGAAGACGTTGGTCAAAGGCTACAAAATTTCAGTTACGAGGAATAAGTTCAAGAAATCTCTTGTACAACATGGTGGCTATAGTCATTAACACAGATTTTTAAAAATCTCTAAGAGAGTCGATTTTAAGTGTTCTCCCCACAAAAATATGTGAGTTAATGCATATGTTAATTAGCTCAATTTAGCCATTCCACATTGTATACATATTTCAAAGCATCATGTTATACATAATAAATATATACAATTTTTGTCAATTAAGAAATTAATTGAACAAAACAAAACAAAAACCTCAAATTGCTCCAGTGGTTCCCCATTTCAAGCTGTTAATCTGGCATGCAATCCTTTCATAATCTGGCCTCTGCCTACTTGATCAGACTTACTACCACTGTGTCTTGAAACTTTGAGTGTTAGTAATGCTGAACTACCAGATGTTCGTATGTCTGATACTAATACATTGTATGCTATGCCCTTGTGCTACTGTTTACTTTTTCTGAAATGCCCTCTTCCTATCCACCTGGGAAGAGTGGAACAGCCTCAATGCTACCTCCTTTGTGAGTCTTCCCTGCCTCCCTCTCCCTTAAGCATAGGCTCCTCAGTCCTACAGACGCAAGGTAATGAATTCTGCAAACAACGTGAGCGAGTTTAAAAGCAGCTCCACGGAGCAAGTGTCTTCCTGTACTGTAATTGCCTGCGTTCACTGTCTCTTTCTCAGCTATAAGTTCCCAGAGGTCAGAGTCTCTCATTTAGCTTTGAACAGAGAGATGCTCAGTATCCATTTGTTGAATGGATGAATGAATAAATAGAAAGAATGTAGCATTATGCTGGGTACTTCCCAAAAGTAGGACACCATTTTTACCCTCTTTAGACTTATCTGTGGAAAGAATGATGAAAGCCAGCAAGGTAAGAGACCAGCAGTAAACAGCTACTCTTTGGGAATACTTGCCTCCATTGAATGTGTGGTAGGGTATGATTCCAGGAAACTACCTTCTCTTTCTGATTAATTGGTGGAGCTATGACAACTGATGGGGCTGGGGCTTCAGGTACTAGGGCCAGGGTGTTAGTGAGGAAGACTGTTAATAGGGTGGGGATGGTTTTTCCAGGAATTTGGGTGTGTTTTTGGAAGACTCCTGTGCATGAGTAGAATGTTGCTAGGAAGGCGCTTATGGCAGATTTGCCCAAGCAGTGACAAGTTGTTAGGAGAGGAGTGAGATAAGCAGTGTGATGGTGAGATAATTCAGGGCTCACTGACTGAGAGGCACAGTCCACGTTGCTTGGGCTGAGTTCCCTTCAAGTGTGCTCAGATATTCCACCCTTGGGGATCACATCTCATTCATCTGTCTTATCTTAAGGGCTGACCTATTGTAATTGTCAAATAACTGATTTCTTTTCCCAGCACCACTGAGACAGGAATTAAGTTAGGGGAAGCTGAATATGTGTACACACACACACACACACACACACACTCACACACACACGATCATTCACAAGCTCATGGTATTTCAACTGAGAAGAAATGTAGGTCACAGTTTTTGAGACCATATTGGGAGAGGTCATTTGATATCATCTGTAAGGTTTTCATTATTCTCTTCTGGGGTACAGGCAGATTAATGTGTAAGTGCACACGCATCTTCAAACATACGTGTGTTGAGCTATATAAAACACAAAGTTTGCAAATTTCCTGATGGCATTATTAGCTCCTTATAAAAGAAGTAATTGAGGGCCAGGCACGGTGGCTCACGCCTGTAATCTCAGCACTTTGGGAGGCCGAGGCGGGCAGATCACTTGAGGTCAGTAGTTCGAGACCAGTCTGGCCAACATGGGAAAACGCCGTCTGTACTAAAAATACAAAAAATTAGCCAGACATCGTGGTGTGCGCCATGATTTAATCCCAGCTACTTGGGAAGCTGAGGCAGGAGAATCACTTCAACTCAGGAGGCGGAGGTTGCAGTGAGCTGAGATTGTGCCACTGCACTCCAGCCTGGGCAACAGAGTGAAACTCCATCTAAAAAAAAAAAAAAATAGTAACTGAGGACTGGAGGGGTCAAATGACTTGCCTTTGATCACAGAATAATAATTTTGGACAAGTTACTTAGACTTTATGAGCCTTCAACCAACTGCAGATTGACAATAATTTGGAAATAAGCAATGGTTTCACCTGTACTGAACATATACAGACCTTTTAATCTTGTTATTATTCCCTAAAAATATAGTATAATGACTATTTACATAGCATTTACATTGTATTAGCTATTATAAGTAATATAGAGATGATTTAAAGTATATGGGAGGATACATATAGGCTATATGCATAATCCTATACCATTTTATATAAGGAGCTTGAACATCCATGGATTTTGGCATCTGACAGGGTCCATGAATCAAGCTCCCACAGATACCAAGGGACAACTGTACTGTGATTTATTTATTCATGTTCCTACCGATAGACACAGACTATTTCCTGTTTGTTTCTTCAAGTATTGATGTACTTCATTTATTACGTATTTATGTTTAGTGAATATTTCTTCATCCACTTTAATGAATATATCTTCAGAATAATTTTTAGCAGTAAAATTACTGGGCTAAAAGTTATTTGCATTTAAAATTTTGATAGAATGATCAGTTTTCCCACAAAGAGGTTACACCAATATGAAGAAATTTTCTTTTATAGCTGCCCACAAGTGGAATGGGGGAGATTTGGGGTAAAGGTGGCAGATTGAACATACCTTTCTAGTTCTTTCTCTCTCCCCAAACCACTCAAACTAAAATAAAGGTTGTTTTTAAGAGGCACAGACCCACAAGGATAGGAGAATGAGACAGGAGGTCAAGCAAAAATATTTTGAAGGTAGCAAGTGATGAACAAATGGTAACCGACTTAACACATCTGGGCAAGGTGAATGTTAAGCTGGTAGTGGGAAACGTTGTGAAATCCTTGATTTTAACTTTGAATCTCTCAAAAACTTTGGAATTGGTGGCACCAGCTACCTATCTATGGAAACAGAGTAAAGAGAAGTTGAGAAGTAGTTGGAGTGCTGGGCCTCTCCTTCCAACAATTCAGCGATGCTAGATCATTGCTCCATCCCCACTTCAACCTTAGCAGAAGCCTGGAGGGTTTTTTCTCTAGAAATGATAAAACATAGTCTTTGGACTGTGGATTCAAGCATAGGTGAAGGCAGTGGCCGAGTTATTATCTCAAAACACCCTGAGCTCTTAGACTCTGTCATGCAGGACTCCAGTTTCCAAACAGAAGAACAGAAGAGCATACCCTTCCATATCTGACCAGCCCAAGAAGAAATACTTGATGTTTCTGAGGTTGGAGGTTCCCCCAACAAACAGCTCAGCTAGATTACCCTTCCGTGAAGCCAAAATTGGACAGCCATATTCAAAGATCAGAGCTTCCAATCAGCTTTTTAATCCCTCTATTAAAGAGTAGACAATCAAGGAATAGCAGACCACTGATAATAACCTCAAATGAAAGATAAAGACCAAAACATTCAAATAAACAACGAGAGAAAGCTAACTCAGAGCGGGGAAAAAGGATTATGCAGGCAGAAGAAACCTTCAAGGAAAAAAATTATTAATATTTTTATAGGTAGAAAATAAAATATTTTAACTGCAAAATGAAAATAGGATGCTAGAAAACATAATTAGCAAAACAAAAATAAGCTCTTAGAAATTAATAATGACATCAAAAATGAATATTTCAATAGAATGGCTGGAAGGTAATGTTGAGGAAACATCTCAGAAATTAGAAGAGAAAGAAAGAGAGAAAACAGGGGAAAATAAGTAAGATAAAATAATTAGAGGATCAGTACAGGAAGTACAGTATTTGAATACGAGTATTCAAAAGAGGAAACAGAAAACTGAAAGGAGGAAATCATCAACAAAGTAATTCAAGCACATTTCCCAGAACTGGAAGACATGAGTTTCCTGACTGAAATTGGAAACTGAATGTGGTGCTGAATGCCGACCACAATGCAAGAAAATAGACCCACACCCAAGATAGCATTGTGAAATTTCAGGACACTTAGGAAGATATTGAAACCTTCAAGGAGGCCGGGCGCGGTGGCTCATGCTTGTAGTCCCAGCACTTTGGGAGGCCGAGGTGGGCGGATCACCTGAGGTCAGGAGTTCGAGACCAGCCTGACCAATATGATGAAATCCTGTCCCTACTAAAAATACAAAAATTAGCCGGGCATGGTGGTGGGCGCCTGTAATCCCAGCTAGTAGGGAGACTGAGACAGGAGAATCACTTGAACCTGGGAGGCGGAGGTTGCAGTGAGCTGAGATCGCACCATTACACTCCAGCCTGGGCAACAAGAGTGAAACTCGGGCTCAAAAAAAAAAAAAAAAAAAAAGCTTCAAGGAAGACAAGACAGGTCATATACAAAGAACCAGCTACCAGAATGACTCTAGACTTCTCAATAGCAACAAGAGAAGCTGGAATACAATTTTGAATCAAGTTATCGGTAGAATAAAGACATATCTAGCCTTGAAAAGATTTAAAAAGTTTACCTCCCACACAGCCTTTCTCAGGAAGCCACTCTAGCACCACTAAAACAATGGAGAAAACCAAAGGAGAAAAAGACTGGAGATACAGAAAATGGGAGAAGGGTAAAGGGAATCTCCAGAAATGGTAAAGGAAAATTCCCAGATGGTAACTCTGCACCAGGCTTGGAGGTAATCAGTTCACATTAGAATAGGCCCAGAGGCTCTGAGAGAGGCTTCTTCAAAGAGGTGAAATGGCTTGAATATCCGATGTGTCTGAATGTCTTGAGAGGAAATTCAGACATTTGGCAGAAAATTGAGAGTTTGAATTACTGATAAATACTTAAATAACTAAGTGAAGACAAAAAGTAAGGTTCTTCAATTAATTTCAGGGAAACACAAGAGTTGTATAGAAGAGGAGAAATAATTATGATTTACCCCATGACTCAGCTCTGAATAGTGTTTATGTAGTTATAATAATGTGAACACTGAATACAGATCTAACCCAAATCAGTACATAAACTATGTTGGAATAATAAGAACATGGAGAGGGTGTGTGTATTGTGTATGAGGAATGAAAGAATGAAATCTTCATCCAACATTGTGGGTGGTTAGTGGAGAATACCTAACACTGAAAAATAAAGAAATAGCAATACAAGCATGTTATTTAGAAATACAGAGGTAGATCTTTCTAAAAGAATTACCAAAGAAAATTGAAAGTGGGTGCCTCTAGGGAAGGACTTCTGCTTTCCTTAATGAATCTTTTAGATTCGACTCAACTATGTGCACAGGTAACTCTGATTAAAAAAGAAAAGAGTGTGCCACCTCTGGTGTGTTCTTTGTCCCTGGGATGTTTGAGAAGACCTTTTAGGAGTGTGCTGTAAAGGTGATCCAAGCATCCTGAGGGTGACTGGATGAAATTCCTTAGTTTCTTCCAAGCCTGGAGTTTGATGAGCTTATGATTTTCAGTAATGAAACTATTTCCAAAGCAGTTGATGTCCTATGGAACTGTGGAAAATTTCTTCCTTAAACTGAGATATAGCCCTAACTAATCTCTACTGTTAATTCTGGTTTTACTACTTGGGACATAAAAAACAAATCCAATCCCTGTTCTTTATTGGCCCTCTTCAAGCATGATTAGACTGTCTTCATCTAAAAACCATTCCTCATACCCACTGTTATGGTTTTTGATCTCCTCACATCCTGTTCAACTTCCTCTGATTACATTCCACTTCTGAAGTGTGTGTGTGTGTGTGTGTGTGCGCGCGTGCGTGTGTTCAAAACAGAACATAATATTCCAGTTGTAGCCTGACCGCAGGACACCTCCTTCTTGGTTATAAAGCTCATCAGTCAAGAGTAGAGACTTCAGAGTCAGCTAGCCTGGGTTTAGGCCTAGCTGTTTTTTGGGGTTTTTTTTTGGTTTTTTTTTGGTGAGACAGAGTCTCGCTCTGTTACCCAGGCTGGAGTGCAGTGGCGTGTTCTTGGCTCACTGCAACCTCCACCTCCTGGGTTCAAGCAATTCTCCTGCCTCAGCCTCCTGAGTAGCTGGGATTGCAGGCACCTACCACCACGCCTGGCTAATTTAGTAGAGATGAGGCATCACCATATTGCCCAGGCTGGTCTCAAACTCCCGAGCTCAGGCAATCCACCCACCTTGGCCTCCCAAAGTGCTGGGATTACAAGCATTAGCCACCGTGCTTGGCCTAGACCCAGCTTTGATACTTCCTGGCTGTGTGACTTGGAATGAGTTATACAACCTCATTGTCCTTCAGTTTCTTTGTTGATAATACAGGAACAATGTCAGTATCTTCCTCATGAGATTGTTGTGAGGATTCAGCAATATGATAAATGCCCAGCACTTAGAACAGAGGATGTCAAATAGTAGGTGTTTAAAGAGTGTTAGCTATTAATTTTTTTCCTAGAATTTTCTATCAGTGTAGCTCAAGAAACCTATGAATATTTTTGACTGCTTGTTTCAATTAATCAATAAAGCAATCAATTAAACAGCAAACATTTGCTGAGTGCCTCTCTGGGCCAGATGCTGAGAAGAAGGGGAATAAGACCCCTTATCTGGAGGAGTTGATAAGTTGAGTTAGTTAAGAACTAACATCCTTTATATTTGTTTTATTGTCTCATTTTGAAAAAAAAAACTTTAATCAAAGGTATACATGCACATCGTTTAAAAAGGCACAGTGCTTCATGTCTGTTATTCCAGTGACTCTGGAGGCTAAGATGGGAGGATTGCTTGAAGCCAGGAGTTTGTGACCAACCTTGGCAACATAGTGAGATCTCATCCCTAAAAATAAAAAATATATTAACTGGGCTTGGTGGCTCATGCCTGCAGTCCTAGCTACTTGGGAAGCTGAGGCAAAAGGATTGCTTGAGCCCAGGAGTTCAAGGCTGCTGTGAGCTGTGATCACACCACTGTACTTCAGCCTGGGCAACAGACTGAGACTTTGTCTCTAAAAGAATTTTTTTTTTTTAAATTTTAGTTTTTGAGAAAGTTAAGCCAGGCATAGTGGCTCATGCCTGTAACCCCAACACTTTGGGAGGCTGAGGCAGGAGACATGTTTGAGCCCAGGAGTTTGAGATCAGCTTGGGCAAGATGGCAAGACCCTGTTTCTATAAAAATAATTAAAAATAAATAAAAATAAAAATATTGTTAAATAGTATTAAAGAAATTACAATGGCTCCCTGTATCACTCTTCACATTCTTTCATTGCTTCTTCCTAGAGGCAACTACTTTTGATTCTTTTAGCCGTTTCTTCTTGCATCTACATCTCAGTACTTCTAAATAATATGCCTAGATATACTGTTTGCAATTGTGACTTTTAGACATAATCATCTATTATGATAGGTGAACATCCAACTCTTATACTATCCTTCCTTTTTGTTCCCATGCCCCACCCTCCCAAGATAATATGATTTTTGATTAAATAAACTTCTGTATTCACCTAACTTTTTATGCAAATACAATTTCCAGTTGAGCACTGTGAACTATGGTTGCCTTTTCTAGTTTTTCCTGAAATTGTTGCCTTTTTTCCTATTTGCCTAATTTTCTTTGTACCTCTTCTAGCAGACACACCTTCTAATAGACACCAACATTGGATGGTTTATCACTTTCTTTTTTTCTCTTAGGAGAGCCCACTCCCCACCCCACCCCCAATCCCTTTCCTCTTCTGAGTTGAATGCTCTCCAGGCTATTGCAGAGCTGTCATCTATCTTGAGTCTTTCCTTCACTGTGGACCTTGGAATTCTCTAGATTTTTCTCCCAAGTTGGATTCCTCATCTCTTCTTTTTTGGTTTACTCTCTTATTTTGGGGGAGAACATCCTCCAGTAATCAGGTTAAGAAGGATCTTCCCTTAGTCCCCAGTGTTGTGAAATTTCACAATAATCTGCCTGGATTATTCTGGGCCCTCAGTGGCCCCTTCAGGAAATCTGGAAACTTATGTCTTTCACTTTTGAGAAATTTGCTTGAATAATTTTACTGACAATTTCCTCTCGTTGGCTTTCTTTTCCCTTGTTTTGAAACTCTTGTTAATCAGATATTCAAACCCCTGGATTGGTTCTCCAATATCTTCATTTTCTTGTTTTTGTTTTCTCCTCTGTCATTTTACTCACCTTTCTAGAATGCCTCAATTCTATTTTCTGGTCCTATGTTCCTTTTTATAGTTTCCTACTCTTGTTTCAAAGGTATGTCATTGTCTCTTATTTCCCTGAGGGTATTCATGATACTTTTAAAGTTTTAGTCACTGTGTATTTTATTTTCTCCAAGTTGCTTTTATCTATTTGTGTTGTTCTCCAGTTTTTTTGCCCTGGGCTTTCCTTAGACATCTGGCACACTTGGATGTTTGTTCAGGATTAGAAGACTAAAAAGTGGATTGGATGCTCTCAACTGGCAGGCAAGGCTTGTTGACTTTGAGCTTCACTGTAGGGTGAGCTGGAAGCAGTTTGTTTTAGGAAACATTTTTGCTTCAGTATTTTCTGACCTTTTTTTTGTGCACTGGTCAGATTCCTCAGAAAGAAACCTTTCTAATCTCCTGCCAAGGTTACAAGTATGCTGTCACTGTTTTGGTGGCCAATTGGGGAAACAGAGCTGGGGAAGAAGGGCTGTGGGTCTCACCATTTTATGGTCACTAAAACCCTAGTTTGTGTTACTGTTCTCAAATCAACCACCGTGCCAATTGACCTCTGGTCAGGAAGGATTCCTTCAAAGAATAAACCTGCCATCTTGTATGGGGGAGGGGAAGAGGACATACTCAGTGATGTGGAGCAGAGAGGGGAATGAAGGCTCTGATTGCTTCTCACACAGCCTTTACCCAGCCCATCCTAGATTGGTTTCTTGCATCGTAACCTTCAGTTTCAGAAGCACTATCTGAAACTGCCAGTTCCTGAGCCTTTTGAGGACTCTGCATTGTAAATTTTGTTGGTTTTCTGTTTTTGCCACTGTTGGCTGAGACCTCAACATTCTGTGAGGTGCTAAATTATGTCAGCCCTAACTGCATTAGAGCTGCATTGTGTATCAGGATTATATTTCTCTCTCTTTCTCTCATTCTGTTTTCTTTATTCTCTCCTTCTGGGTATTGGCCTTCCTGGATGGATCCTGTTTTTTAAAAAATCTTCTTTCCCTTTTCAATCTCTTTGTCTCTATCTTATACTTCCTGTGAGATTTCCTCAAGTTTATTATTTAACCCTTTCATTGAGCTTTTAATCTCTGCTATCACATTTAGAATTCCCAAGAGCTCTCTTTTTGAAAATAATGTCTTGTTTCATGAATATATCTTCTATCTCTCTGAGGACATTAATATTACCTGAAAACATTTTTTTGTCTCCTTGTTTATTTCTTCTGAATTTCTTATTTCTGTTAGTTTCCTTCAAGAGAGTTGCTTTTCACAAATATCTTGACCACTTATTTATTTTTGTTTTTTAGTTGTTTTTTAGAGATGGGAGTCTCACCATATTGCGCAGGCTGGACTCAAACTCCTGGGCTCAAGGAATGTTCCCACCTCAGCCTCCCTAGTATCTGGGATTACCAGTTTGTGCCACCCCACCCAGTACTGGTCACTTATTTTTGATGGAGAGGCACTAAAATGTTGATTGGAAGCCTTATTTAGGGGGATTTCATTAGCTGCTGGGCTTCTCTGAAGGGTGATCTGGCAGGTCTCCCATTTTTTTCCACTGGAAGAACTTTAAATGTGCAAGGGGTAGGGGCAGGTTTCCCTTTGATATTTAGTTTCCCCTGAGGGGAGGTGTCTAATCTTTTGCCTAAAGGACATAAACTTGCCTTCCAAGCATTCTGAAGCTGAGCCTCCAAAAGATTGACAACATGGGCAATATTGGTGTGGATGTGTGTGGACGTGTTTCCTCATTCCAGTTTGACCCTATCCCCTAATCCTGTTTTTTGCTGGTATTGGACTCTGCCCACTCTGGTGGCTAGAGTCCTACAGGCAGACTGCCTTGGCTGCTTAGTGTTATTTTTTCTTAAAATTTATTTTTGTAATGTCCTTTAAGTAGGTTTGGAGGAAATAAACACACATCTTTAACTCTTCAAGTAAAACTAGAAGTCTTGCCTTTATAATGATTCATACCTGCTTGGCCAAATCATGCCTTTCTGAACTTGTGTAATTGTTTACATGGAGCTTCACTTCCCTGCATCTTTTTCATCAGACAAAGCATACTGGAATTTTGATTCTCTCATTTAATATACAAATAAGAGTATTTTGGTGCTGGCTTTCAAGAAGTTGGGCTAGGCTTGCTCAGGATTCTGGAATGTGGGTCAATATATCAACTTCTGCAGGACAGCTATGGGCAAGAGAAAGAAGGCTGATGCATGGAGCAAGTGTACTTGCTGTGTGTGTGAGGGTGAGAGACGGACATGGATGTGATGCGACCCGAACTGACTTGTATGCTGAAATAACAGCATGCACTCATCCTCAACATGGCACCCCTGCACTGCTTGGGCACCTCTGGGAAGCTGCACTGATGCCCTTGAGTCACGCTTTGCTCTGCATTTGCATATTCAGATTGCCAGGTCCTCTCCTCCCGAGCAGAGTTTCTTGAGAAAGCCCAGGTGGTGCAGCATGGCCTTTTTGAAGGCTTGCCTGCAACTCCTGCTACAACAAGAGGTCATAGCCTAATTAAGATAGTGTGGCCAGTGGTAAATCTCAATTCTAACTGGCAAGAACCATTGTTACTATGTTTGAGTGGGAATATAATTTTATTAAAAAGCTTAAAAACAAACAAAACTCAAAGAATGAATGATTTCCAAGTTGTATTTAGGAAATTTAGAACTTAATGAATGGTTGCCTTGAAAGTCTTTCTTACCTAGCCACTAAGCAAGAAATACCCATAAAACAGTACTTTGCCAGCTTATCCTAAATTACATCATGATTTTGAAAGTAATAAAAATACTTTTAAAAACTTCTATAAATTACTGAAAGTATAAAGGGGGCTGCTTCCCCAAAAGCTTGGGCAGGGCAGCTTGTCTGCAGATGGGCCCGGGGTGTAGCAGCACTTTTTATGGGGGAAAAAAAAAAGTATAAAGTGGGTTTTCATGAATTCAGACTGGCTGTCATCCTATTAGTTCAAAATGACCCATATTTTCAAGCAGATTCTAAGGTTTTCTTTTGAATTATCTAAGGACACTTTAATGGAACATGAGGAATTTGCTTGCTGTTCTAATCTGGAACCCAGGAAGCTGGTTTGATGTCAGGGCCAAGCTGTGGAGTGGGGTGGGATAGTGCTCTGGTTAAGGTTGGCATTCAGTCCTCAGCTGTCTGTCCCATCCATGTGTTTGCCAGTCTCCATCTACAGGGCAGGAGGGAAGGGGAAGCCAACTTGTTCTGGTCTTGGGTATATTAGAAAACATCTGCTAAGAGAAGCGTTTTTAATTAGGAGTAGAATATACCTGCTAACCAGAAGTGGTGTAGATGGAATGTGGAATTTTTATAACAATTCTTAAGAAGTTCTTAAGCTAATATACTTCACCTTCATGATTATTCATAAGCACATTATGAATTATTAACTTTGTAAATGTTCAGTGGATTTTTTATTTGTGACAATGACATTTATAGAATTCATTTTCCATGCCTTATATGTATTGTGATTTAGACTTAAGGTAGTTATAAAATCCTTAATTGTATTGCAAAATTCAACTATGACATCATCATTTGCTAATTTATGTTTCCTAAACATAGGAATGAAATTTACTCCAAATAATACTATTGCAATTTTTTAATGTCCTTAGAACCTTAACCTTTTAAATAAAGGGTAAAAATAACACCAGAATGCCTGTTAATATGTAATTTTCTTCTTAGACAAAAACTTTAATAGAACCTTTAATTTCTATCATGGTGAGAACAGAGTTCCTATATGGAAGTATTGGTAAAATGTAAGATGTAAAAAATTGAGCCCCGCTTCTAAGCAACTGAAATGAAATGAGTTGAGATTCCGGTGGCAACATCCGGGATTCCAGGTGTTAAGGCATAACACAGCTGGAAGCTCATCTTTCAGAGGTTGCTAGTTGTGGAGTCTTAGTGGAGCCGAAGAAGGGAAGTAAAGCAGCAAGGATCCTGTGGCATGTGAAATGCTGTGTTACTTATCTTTCTTTTTGTAACCATTTATCGTGGAAAATTTCAAGCATGAAGTTACACAAAAGTAGAGAGATTCATATAATGAACCACCGTTCTAAAAACTTATTTTTAACCTAACACCTTCAACCTGGTATGGGAAAAAACAAAGTTCCAAGTATAAGTCCTTTTAAACATGGTGGTACTTAAACACCACAGCCAGGTCATATTTCTTTGCTGCTTTGTCCACTCCTCCTCCAACAAATACCAGCATAATACAAATGTGATTTTTTTTTTAACAATAATGAGCTTTCTAAATTTTGACAGCGATATATTTCTTTGGAGACACATTGATTTGATAGGGCTCAGGGCAACCTCATGGGAATGAACCTGGGCATCTGACCTGAGAGGTCCGCTGTCTTAAGTCAGGTGTGGGTGGAGTTCATGACAGAAGAAGCAGGTGCTAAAAAGGCACAGTCACATGTCCACAGTGGCCTGGGGAAACCTAGCAGACAAGGGACACACTTGACTCATGGGCTTAAAAGATGCCAGTGCTCTATGGTCCCTGAGAGCTGGTGGAGGTGAAGATGGAAGCTTTGTGCGCTGGGCCCCATCAACTCCACTCACCTTTTGGGCCCTTCATGACAGCTGTTGCAGGTGAGCACTCCAGGGAGCAAGTCTGCACATTCCTTTTCAGAGGAATGTTACTATTTAATCTACTGCATGGAAAGCCCTAAAACCCCCTAGGGCCTTCCAAAAATAGATGGAGTTAGTCACTAGTGACATTTACAGGGGTTTTTGTTTTTGTTTTTCCCTCCTTCTCCCCTTCTCAGGAATAGCAAAAGTTTTTCTTCTTTCTACGTAGTGAACTTATCTCCCTTGAGTATTTTTTACCATGAAAGAAAGACACAGTTGAAGTCTATATGGTATTTACTGGATTTTATTGCAAAAAAAATACAAAAAAACGAAAACCACCACACATACACACACCCAGAACCCAAAACCAAACCCAAAAAATGAGAATTCTGTAGCCCATATGAGATGTTTCAATGATGTTGACAATGGCGAGGGCTGAAATGGAAGCTATTAACTAGAAAAAATGGGGGTAATGTGAAAAGCTGAAAGGAATGGCTCCTCTGAAGTAGAAAAAGTCTGAGATTTCTCCGCCCTTCATTTGGATAATGAGTGCTTTCCAACCAGTAGGAACCTGGGGAATGTTTGTGTAAGTGTTGCAGAAATCTCTTCTCATTTCTGGTAGGTGTCCAGAGGTGTCCAGGACTCATAACTGCTTTATAGGATTGAATGTAATCACATGTGCCTGGCAATAGGATGTGCTAATTGAGAAAGAAACCCAATGAGAGTAGCGTGCCAGTAACCAAGGGGGAGGCCGGACCGCTTATTCATGGGTCTGTCCTTTCGTTTGTTCAATCATCATTTCTTCATCCATCCATCCATTCATTCATTCATTACTTCCTTCTTTCCCACTGCAGGGCTTTGGACTGGCTTTCTTGACTGCTCCCCTTCTTTCTTCAGGTCTCACTTCCTCAGGGAAGCCTCCCCTACCCCCTCCACCTCCACTTAACAGGTGGATCACCTCCTTAGAGAACTGTAAGCCATAGTAAAAATAGACACACTCAGTAAATATTTGTTGAATGAGTGATCAAGCTAATCCATTCAGACATGCATTTTTCCTTTGTCTCTTCACTAAGCAAGAATTTACTAACAATAGCTCTAGGCAGGTAGGCCAGGGCTGGCCGGAGAACAGCCCTTTGCAACTGAGAACTCAAAACAACTCAGGCCCCACCTTCTTCAAAACCCAAGGTTGCTGAGGGTGAGGTGGATTTCAGCCTGTGTCTAGGGGTGGAAGTTCATGGAACTAACCAGAAAAGGATAGAGAGATAGGAAACAGTGGAAACTGTTTACATCTCTGCCAAGCTCATGTGACTCTTAGAATTTGAGGTATATCGTTTTCCTTGTAAGGAAGCTGCAGCCAAGAGAGATTAGGTGACTTATTTTGAAGTCACGGAACTGATGAACTTGGTTCCCTGAGATTTCTTAGAACTGATTAAAAGCAGTTGCAGCCTGAACAGTAGGAACCTGCAGTATGTTTTGGTGCTTTGAATTTGAAGGGGACGATTTATTTCCAGAGATATGAAAGGACCCAGAGCGTGGATCCCAGAGGAAACATCTGGAAGAGAAAGAAAGGGAACCCCTCAGAGTCACAGGGCTTTTCTACCCTACCGCAGTGGCGGAAGAGGAAGTGCCAGCAACTCCATCAAGAAAACATTCTGAGGGGTTGGACGCGGTGGCTCACGCCTCTAATTCCAGCACATTGGGAGGGTGAAGAGGGAGGATCACTTGAGGTCAGGAGTTTGAGACCAGCCTGGCCAACATGGTGAAACCCGTCTCTACTAAAAATACAAAAATTAGCCAGATGTGGTGGCATGTGGCTGTAATCCGGCTACTCGGGAGGCTGAAGCAGAAGAATCACTTGAACCTGGGAGGCGGAGGTTGCAGTGAGCTGAGAACGTGCCACTGCACTCCAGCTGGGTGACAGAGCGAGATTCTGCCTCAAAAAAAGAGAAAACATTCTGGGAAGGGGCTCTTCCTTTAGCAGTTGATTTAACCACTGCTGAGCTTTAACAAAAAAATCAAGCTTTTCTCGTGGCACTGTAGAAACTTCCATATGGTTGTCAATGTTCCATTTAACTCTCCTGTTCTATTTATAGGCCATCAATTGTGTATTTTCAAAATAACTGTACCTCAAATTTTCAGGCTTTTAGTGGGTACAAAGCCCTTTCACATACATGGGGCTTACTTGGCCCCAAGTGAAGAAATTGAGGCTTAGAGACATTGGCAGTTTGCCCAAGAATCAACCCACAGGCTAGTGGAGGAGCAAGGGCTTGGGCCGTTGTCCCTGACTCAGCTCCTATACTTTGTCCTGTGTGCCACAGGGGAAAGGAAATGTTTCTCCTGCAGGATGGAGATTAAGGTTTTGAAAACTCTCAAATTTCATTCTTTCCAGTTTTATCAAGGTAAATTGACAAATAAAAATTTGATATATCAAAGTGATGACTTTATATCTTTATATATATACACACACACATATATACACATACACAGAGTAATGATTACCACAATCAAGTTAACACATCCATTATATCACATAACTACCATTGTGTGTATGTGTGTAAGTGAACACTTAAGATCTACTCTCTTAGGAAATGTCAAGTAAACAATACAGTATTATTATTTATAGTCACTATGCTGTATGTTAGACTCCCAGAACTTACTCATTTTATTACCGAAAATTTTTACCCTTTGACCAACACGGAATTCCATTTTTCTACTCAATCCACGTATCATCCTTCTCAGAGGCATGCTTTACTTCCCTGAAACTTCTCACCACAGACTGGAGCAAAAGGTGACAGAGGTGAGCGGCAATCTATAAGGATAATGACAGTGAGCCATTCTCCAGCATCCACTCTGTGGCAGACACCAAGTGCTTCATATACGTGAGTTCATTTCATCTCACCATAAATCTGTGACATGGGTACTATAATTATTCCCATTTTACACATGTGGAAACTGAGGCACAGAGAGGTAAAGACACTTGATTAAGATCTCACAGTGGGTTTAGTATCTGAGATCTACCACCACAAACTGAGATTTTAACCTATGTGACTCATTCACCACCACCATCACGACACCACACCAAACTGACTTTTAACCTGTGTGATTCGTGTCAATGAAGCCTTTTGAGTACAAAGGGAAGGCGAGCATCAGTATGGCATTGTGCAAAATATTCTGAAAACTCTGGGGCTCAAAAAAACGACTTTTCTTTCGCAATTAATTTTCCAAACAAATTACACTTCGGGAGTAAGCAATCCCCACGCAACAGTACAACACTCACAACTACTGAAGAGTGTAAAACTGTCAGTCCCCCTTCACCCTGTCCCCAGATGCTCCAGGCCGCACTTGCTGTTCAGTTTCTGGTGTGGAAAAGCCATTTGGAGAGCTGCTTTCTCGGCTGTGCTTCCAGGAGAAAGAAACGACGCGGGCAGAGGGGCGAACGGGAGCGGTTTGAGAGAGAGCGGGAGGTCAGGTGTTCTCAGAGATTCCTCAGGCGAGGACCTGGGCGCGTCTGGGCTACCGGCGGGTAGGGGTGCCGAGGGCGGGAAGCGCTCCACCGAGGTCCCGGCGAGGATCCAGGCGTATCTGGGCGGCCGCAAGCTCGCCGGCCCCCAGGCAGAGGGGAGGGCGGCGAGGAGTGCGCGGCAGCGCCCCGGGGAAAGGAGCTTGGCCCCACCACAAAGCCCGGGGCTCGGCCAGAAGGCAGGGGATTCTCTGGTAGCCTTGGCGACTTTCAAGACTCCCCAGGCGGAGCACACCCAGCCCCCTCACACCCAGGCATTTCTGCGTCCTCTGGTTTGGAGGGAACCCAGGCGGCTGAGGTGAAGCAAGCCAGGACTGTTTCTCTGACTCTTCTGGAAGACAACCCGCTGCTCGGGCCGCCTCATCACTGCGGGCCACGATACGGGTAAAGCCCCTTCCCGGGCTCACCTCGGACCACCGGGCCGGGTGGCCACCTCCAGGTTTCCCGGGGGTGGGGGTTGGAGGGATCCCTGGAGGCTGCAGCGCCCGGAGGCGCGGAGGTGGGCGAGCGGTAGGCGTCAGGCAGTGCTTCACAGGCTGTGGGCGCCCAAGGAGCCAACCAGAGAAGAACAAAATGGCAGCCATGACGCCATACCTGGCGGCCGCACACAAATACACGCGGGGCAAACGTTTGCTGATGGCGGCACAGGGCATTCTCTTGTTCCCCCTGATGCTTTGTTGATGGTGCTGTCTTTGCCCGGATTGGCTCCTTTTTTCCCCTTTTCGTGTCCAGTTTCCAGTTTATCCTTTAAGACTTGATCAGAGAACTCCTTCCCTGAGCCCCCACTTCCCTCTCAACTCCTGCCCCTCTGTCTGTCTTTCCCTGACTGGTGTAAAATGACCTGCTAGGGAGTCAGCCTAGGACCAGGAACTTCTTATGTTTCGGGGTGGTTTTGCTCAACTTTGTCCTTCCAGTGCCTGGCTTTCAATCACTACATTGAGGCGGTGTAGAGTTCCCGTGGGATGCTCTGAACAACACCGGGGGTACCACTTGTCCATGTGAAAGATCCCTCCATGACAGTTTTGGTCGTCTAATGATCTGCTTTGTTTTTATTTTTTAAAATTGCTAGCGTTCTCTGTTTTGTTGCAATTTTAGTATACGTGATGCTGAAGTGAGCACATGATCCACCTTTTGGAAGCTTGGGAGACCTAGTGAAATAATGGTAGAAATGGACTTATGAAAATCTGCCTTTTGTTTGAGAGTAGGGCTAAAATGTCCACTACACTCGGTAATTTTGGCTTGAGTGAGCATATCTGGAACAGGGTGTACTGGAAAATATCCTTTTTTTTTGAGACGGAGTCTTGCTCTGTCACCCATGCTAGAGTGCAATGGCACGATCTCGGCACACTGCAAGCTCTGCCTCCCAGGTTCACGCCATTCTCCTGCCTCAGCCTCCCAGGTAGCTGGCACTGCAGGCGTGCCCCACCAGGCCCGGCTATTTTTTGTGTGTGTATTTTTAGTAGAGATGGAGTTTCACCGTGCTGGCCATGCTGGTCTCGAACCCCTGACCTTAAGTGATCCACCCGCCTCGGCCTCCCAAAGTGCTAGGATTACAGACGTGAGCCACCGTGCCCATCCAATGACCTATATTAATACATCACCCTACTCATTTAATTATCTTAGATATCCATTAAAGTACTGCCTTTATTACTCAAGTTTGGACCTTTAAAAGAAATACCCAGTTGATAAATCTTATCTTGTTCCTGTGAAGGAAATGTGAAGTATGTTGAGATGGCCTGAAGAAATACTCCATATGATTGTTATTTCCTCCATCTTGCTGTTTTTCTTTTTTCCCAGTGCCTTTCTTCATTCCAGACATGGTGCTTCAAATAATTTGACTTGGAGGCAAGATTGCAATATAGAAAATGGGCCGCTGTGGAGGAGATAAGTAAATGCTTTGTTGCTTCTAAGGGACAGGGGAAACTGATCATGATTGGTACACTTCTGACGTGTAACTTTCTATATCTTTAGAAGATCGTCAGGGAAATAGAAAAAAAATCTGAAATCTCCAAGTAGGTTCTACTTTGTGTGGTTCCAACTAAATGAACTAAATTTGTGTTTAAAGATTGTAAGTCTACATGTAATGGTGAAAGCTGAAGGTTTTACACTGCACGAAAATAGTGATTTCCCCCTGTGGAGGGCAAGGAGACCGGAATAGGAGGGGTGGGTGGGGGAATCAGTGTGTAGGCCAAACATTTGAAATTTCAGTGCAGTCTTCTTAGTCATCACTTTCATTTCTGTCTTCTAGGGAAATCTGACACAGCTAGAAAGCAATGGAAAACACTAAGAGTTGCATCAGATATTGAAGAGGAACTGATATTATGGGATAAAAAATGATTCTTTAAGGGAGATAACTGGTCATTTAAAGGTAGCAGCCTTTTTGGGAAAAGCTAACAAGGGTTCCCGAGGCCAGCCTGTCTCTTGTTAGCAACACTGGCTCTGTGTTAGAAGGAAGAGTGGATGTGTTTTGATGCTATTCCTTTTCCTCTCAGCGTAAATTTGCCAGCATGGACTGTAAATGAATTTTCATGTCTTTTCAGGATGTTTCCCTATAGAGCAGTTTCTAGATTGACTCTGTGGAACAGTCCACAATAGATTTAATATGGTTAGGATTTTGCCTAATTCTGATTGGTGAGTGGTTTTCTTCTATTCATTCTTAATTCTGCATCTAATATTAGCTTACAGTGTTACTGTCACTGTATGTGACCCAGGGAGAGAAAGGAAGTAAAAGATGTGACCTCAGAGAGCTCAGAGGGGAGAAACAACACAATAATGATAACTCACATTCATATAGAACTTTAAAATTTAAAGGTTACTTTTTACTGCTTTACCTCATTCGTCCTCTCTGCAAGCACGTTGGGTAGGCTTTACTATTGCCATTTTACAAGTGAAGACAGTGAAGCTTGGAGAAGTTAAGGAACTTCCCCCAGATCACATTCCTGTAAGTGGCAGTGTCTGAACTTGGTATTCTGACTCTAAAAGGGCATCAGGTTCCATTCAAAGGTGGTGAATACTGTACAAGAACATGCTAATGAGGCTTTGCGAATAGTCAGAGTGAAATGGGACTCTTCAGGGATGGTATCTTGGGGAAGCACACAGTATATGCAGATTATTGAAGAGAGTCAAAGTAGATCCTGCTGTGGGGAGAAGGCTGGAAAGTGCCATGGGAAGAGAACAAGGACAGAAATGAGGTTGACACGTGGGGCAGAGGAAGGAGGCAGACCTTCATAACAGAGGAACCATGATTGGGAGTAATGGGGGCTAAGTGTAGGAGACACTGGGGGCTTTGTATGTAAGGGGTTGGGGAACAGTCACACCTGGAATTTTCTTTCCATTACCTCAAGAAACCCACAGTGGAGGGGCTGTGAGTGCTCCTAAGAACATGTTCTGCACTGGTGCCTCAATGGGTAGAAAAGGGGGTTGCCAACTGAGTTATATATAGAACTTGTGCAAGGGAAGTTCTTATGCAAAATGACTAAACACACTCCATTGCTCTGCCTGGTTACTTATAAATATTGTTTATGTGCAGAAGTTGATGGGAATCCAGACATTGTCTAAGAGATGGCTCAGAGAATAAAATAACAAAAAGTTGTTGTGAAAGACAAAGGGTTTCTAGGTTACCTGCAGCAGTTGATGACAGTCTGTCCTTCTGTCACAGTAGAGACAGTTTAAGCCACATTCCCAACAAGCGTTCCGTATATCTAGCACTAACACATTGGAACTTGGGGGAGACTATGTGACGTAGCTTTACTCTAGGGAGGGACAGACAATCTGGGGGTGGAGAGGGAAGTGAGACCCCATACAAACCTGAGTGATCTCTACAGTTATGTAACTGTCCAGTCACAAATCACTTATTAAACAACTGGATTCAGAAGACCAATATCTGCATTTGGGTCACTCCAGTTATCTTGAGATCTGGGACCCAGGTGGCTGGGGTGGCAGCTGATCATGTCAGGAGGACTCCTCTGCACAGCATCACAAGCACAGGAGAGAATGCTAAACTTGACTGGGAGCTCACAGAAGACCCCTGGAACCCAGAGCAATAAGCTGAGGAGGCTTAAAGAGCCTGGAGAGGAGTTGGGTTGCAGAAGTTTTCTCTTACCTTCCTTTGAAATTTCCAGGTAGGTCCCAGGGAACACATGATGAAAAGAAACATCTGGCAAGTTAGTGCTCAGCTGGCTGCACCTAGAGCATCTCATCCAGGGAAATATTTGCCTAATTCTAGCACAGGGATTACAGTTTGCTGATCCAGGTTGGTTAAGAGCATAGACTCTAAAATCAGGGAGTTTGCAAGTTTACTGAAGCTCTTGGGGCTTGAATTTCCTCTGTAAAATAGGGATAATTGCAGTACTGATCTTGTGGAGAGGATCAAATGAGACAATGCATGCATTGCAGGTTGGGTTCCTTGGGACACAGATTATGAGATGGAGATTTGCATGCCAGGAACGTTACTGAGGAGTCCTTTTGAGATCGATACTTTTGGGAAAGTGGAGATAGCATTATTGGGCACAGGGAGAAGGAGAATTCTGATGCAGTTTTAAGAAAACTTCACTAATCCCATCAGTGGCTGTGTAGCTGCAATAACCCTTCAAGGTTATTTTGAATTGAGGTTGGTCTTATAGCCCTACGTCAATTAATCATTGGATGTCAGATGTCCCTGGGATGGGGATGTGATCTTGGGCAAAGAAACTGTTCAGCAAAGGGCAATGCCTGAAGAGCAAGAGCTGATAGCTGTTAGCCACCAACATTCCCTGCAGGTGGGGAAATGAGTGCTTGAGTCCTGAAGGGGGCGATAAACCTGGGTGATACACTGCAGGTTCACCGCAGTCCACTCTTTGCACCTCAGAGTCACTTGCTTCCTATCATAAGTTCTGACAGCAGCTCTTCTAGATTCTGGTGGTCTTCTTTCCCTGGGGAAACATACAAGAGGAAGGTGAATGGAATGACCTAGTGCTCTCACCACAGCCGCTGCTCTGGTGGCTACAACTGATGCTCATTGTCTTCCTCCTTTACTACCTATTCTAGTTTCCCCTTCCCATCTGGTCCAAGTGGTTTACCTGGCAGGTATAAAACTAGGCTGTGACAGCTGTATTTACCTATTTTCCATTAAGAGACACCCAAGCAGTTTACCTGGGTGCCAAACATAGTCTTCCCTGCTCCCAAAGCAACCCTCTCACTCCCTGGGGATCAGAATCAATTACTTATGCCAGGAGGCTGACTCCTTTTCTTGTCTACTCTTCTCTTGGTATGAGGAATGTGAAGCAACTGGGTGGCAGCCACACTTTGTCATTTAATGGGAAACTTATTGTGTCCTCTGGGGAAAGCAAGCAACCAACAATGGTGCAAGCCACTGAATCTTTGTAGAGTATATCTCCCATCATCTGAAGGGCATGTGACTTATTAAGGCCCCCAGCATACTTGCTACTTCTTTCTCCCTGGGTCCCAGTAACATAATGTCATAAGTAGTATGGACTGATAGGATGTTTTGCAGGATAGCAGGTGACCCAGCTTTCTTTTGACTATATTTTGATGGAGGGTGAGGAGTTAACACAGCCCAGGGGCAAGACTGTAAGACAATGTATACTATTGTCTGTCCCAAGTGAAGGAGAACTGTTTACGATCTATCTTTCTGATAGAGATGGAGAAGAATGCATTTGTCAGATCCATGGCTGCAAACTATGTACTAGAGGCAACACTAATCTGCTGTAGTCAAGATATCATATCTGGCAAAGCATTTGCGGTTGTGGATAGTGCTTAGTTGAGTTTGCTGGTCCATGGTCATCTTCCAGGATCCATATGGCTTTGGTAAATGTCAGACTCGTGAATTAAGTAGGAATGTGAAGGGGATCACCACCCTGCATCCTTAGATCTGTTGTTCCCCTCGGGATATGATACTGTTTTTGATTTATTATACTATCATGGCTGGGTGGGAAAGGCAATTTCAGTGGCTTCTACTTAGCTTTCCCACTGTGATATGTGGAGGCTCTGCCAACAACCAAGTATGTTGATTCTAGTTATGAATACAGGAACAGGAAAAATGACTAAGTGAGTCCAGGGAACCAGTGTACCTACTGTGAGCCAGAGTTGAGCCAGAACTCCGTTTATTAATTGGTCCCCTTAAGCCTCCACTCTAATGGTGGGGGTGGGGGTGGAGCATGATGTTACTTTGGATCCCTGGGTTTCAGTGCAAACTTGTGTTCTGTATCCAGCCATTCTCAAAATGCTTGGGATTTCCCCCTTTCCAAGTGTACAGTTACTTGAGTAAAGGACCATAGATTCTTTTAGGGAAAGATTGAGATAATCACTACTATATATACTTACCATGGTGTTACAGGATCCTCCCTCCTAGAGAACTTGCCCCTCCTTTAGTCAGTAGATCCTGGGTCAGAACACTGGCTCAGATCCAGAAACTGGGCCAGGGATAATGACTTTTCATTGGGCTGCCCTTAGTCTCTTAATCACGAATCCTTGATTTTTTTGGGGGGGTGGGGGGAGGTGGGGGTCTATAGATTGAACATTACTCTTACTGACTTGCCCTAGAAATCCTGTATTCTATTAACTATCTCCATGGATTATGACAGTTGTGACCACCTTGCTTCTAGTAGTTAAAGGTGGCTGCCTGGGCTCTTTTTAGGATTCTCCCTAAAAAGGATTTTAGGATCCTTTTTAGGATCCGCTATTGCTATCCATGAGTTCAGCTCTGTAATAACAACTACTACCATCAGCCTGGTTCTATGGCCACTGAGAATTCTACTGAGAATTTCAGTAGAGGATGTTTTCTACTAAAATTCTCAGTGACATTGGTGGCCCTCTCACCAGGGTATTCCTTGTCACTTTGATAATCAGAATATCTTTTCGCCCCTATCATGGAACAAAGCCATCTGGTGTATTTTCTCATCTTGTTTAGTGTGTCTGCTCTAGCATACCTACTTTTCTGAGCCTTTTGATCTCTTCTTCCACTGTTTGCTGTGGCAGTTATAGCATTTCTTCTTTACTGTTTTCTCCAAACTTACCTGATCCATCCTACGTGGGTCTTAGTACTGTCTTCTGGGGCATTAAATCCTGTCCAAACATATTATTGTAGTTCCTGCTGGCATATGCTAGCTAAGTACTGCAGTTTATTTAGGAATATGGTTTTTTTTTTTTTCCTTAGAAGACCCAGAACTTCCTTAATTGGGTTATGTTGTGATTTAATTCTAGTTAGTGGTCTGATGGCCAAGATGGGAGGTAAGAGTAGATTCTGAGAGGGTCTGTTATTTTATCTATTGCTGTGTAACAAATTACCCCCAAAATCTAGCAACTTACAATAACAAAATTTATTATCTCAGGATTTCTGGCTCATTGTCTCCCATGGGATTTCAGTCAAAATGTTGGCTAGGGCTGTGGCCATTTGAAGGCTTGACTGGGGATGGAGGATCTACTTCCAAGATGGTTCATAACATGGCTGTTGGCATGAAGTCTCAGTTACTCACTGGCTATTGGCAGGAACCATGTTGACACATGGATCTTTCCATCATGCTGCTTGAGTACACTCATAACATATGAGGTAGCTTCCCCCAGAGTGGATAATCCGAAAATGGCAAGAAGGAAGCCACAATTCCTTTTGTGGCCTAGCTTCAGAAGTCACACTCTGTTATTTCTGAAATATCCTGTTGGTTACAAAAGTCATCTCTATTCAAAGTAGAAGAGGACTACATAAGGGTGGGACTGTCAGAAGGCAGGGACCATTGGGGCTATTTTAACGACTGCCCAGCACAGGCAAGTGTTTTTTTAGAAGAGGCCTTACCTGTCTTCAGGTAAGAGGTAGTGATAGAATTTATTAGAAAGGAGAGAGCCAATTCTTTAGGCTCAGAAGGTTTGGGGGTGGGGTGGAGAATCTGGGGATTTGAGATTTATGAGTGTATCAACATAAATTTCCCCATTCCAAGTCTCAGGGTCTCACCCCTTCATAATTAGAGACCAGACTCTGATGTGGAATACCTTCTGGGTTGAGAATTCAATTTCCTCTGTGATTCTGCTATTTTTATAATGAAGTTCTGGGTCTGATACTCAGCGTTTTCTGCCCTCTGGCTGCAGGATATGAGAGTTTCTCTATGTGTTTCCAATAAGGCCTCTGGTAGTCACATTTAGTTTTAAATAGTGATTGATCACACTCAGTCTTTCACTGTTTTTACTCAATACATCTCTCTCCCTGATAACAGCCATCAAATTCTATAGCCCTTATAATTATTATCCAACCCATAGCTCAATTACTTAATACATTGCATCTGACATGCATTCCCTTCTACTGTTTCCCACCCTAGTTCATCCTAGTGCAAATTTAAAAAAATTCACTGTGGTTACAAATCAGTGTATCTCAGTGCTTCATCTTATCACTGGGACTGAGGTCCTCATTGTAGCCCATTTTAATGTTGCTTCTTTAGACCAATCCTGCACCAACTTTTGCTAGACATACTCACTAAGAAATGGGCTCTGAGATGGAGATTTGCATGCTGAAAGGTAACTGGGGACTGCTTTTGTGAGTGAGGAAAATAAGATGGGTCAGAAGGAGATGAACTGCAGTGCAGTTACATGAAAGCCCTGAGCCAATACTGTGGGCTACTCTGAGTATGGGATGACATCTCAGAGTTTACCCGAGTTGATGCAAAAGTGCTGGAACTTCATACTTCTACACTCAACAGTCATTGGATAAGGGCTGCCCCCAGGAAGGGGATGAACCTGGGCAAGGCAATTATCTTCTGCTGAAAGAAATTCCCTGTGAGGGACTCAGCTGACAGTGCTCAGCCTCACACTCCCAACACTGGGAAATGAGTACTTTGATTCTGAATGTTGCGGTAGATCTGGGTGGCACATTGCAGCATTGGGGCTGAGACTAGGGGGAAGCAAGAGGGGACCCTAGAGTGTGACATTTAAGGAGGCATCCACTCTCAGGTGCCAACATGCACATGAACAACCCTGAGAGCAAGTACCTTTTTAAATTTTGCACCTTACTTGCCTCACCCTGCACAGCATCCCTTCTAGTGTGTAAGGCACTTAACCCAGGGCCTGGCATATGGTGAGTGCTCAGTAATTGTTATTGTTTCATTATTGCTTTTATTATTCCTATACAGTTAGGCACAGTTGAGTTTCCCACATAGCTGGAACAGGACAGCTGGCAGTGTGAAAGCAGCTTTTTAATCCTGGTTCTATCTTTGATAAGATAGTTATCTTCGGGCTGAGTGCGGTGGCTCACACCTGTAATCCCAGCGCTTTGGGAGGCCGAGGCGGGTGGATCACGAGGTCAGGAGTTCAAGACCATAGTGAAACCCCATCTCTACTAAAAATACAAAAAATTATTCGGGTGTAGTCGTGTGTGCCTGTAATCCCAGCTACTAGGGAGGCTGAGACAGGAGAATTGGGTGAACCGGGGAGGCAGAGGTTGCAGTGAGCTGAGATCGCGCTATTGCACTCCAGCCTGGGCGACAGTGCGAGACTCTGTCTCCGAAAAAAAAAAAAAAAAAAAAGATAGGCATCTTCATTTTAGTGCCAGAAATGTCTTCCTAGAAGTGGGAGCTGTGGAAGACGCCATTGGTTGCCCACTTATAGCCCTTACTAATAGAACTCCAAAATTTTGGGTATCAGATAGATGCTTTAGGCGAGACTGGCCACTCCTCGTCCCTGGTGAATTCTAATTGGCCTAAGCCAAACATAGTGGTCCTGTTCCTCTTGCCAATGATTGGTTTAAGCTTGGGCATGTGACAGAATTCTAGCCAATGAGAGAAGGGGAAGTCTGTTGGAGACTTCTGGGAAATATTTTACTCATTGATTACAAACAAATTTTTCGGAGGAATCATCCTTTCTACTCTTGGCATTTAGGACTATGGCAGCCATCCTGGGGTCATGAGGGGAGCCAGATAACAGGTTTAACTAATACACTGAGGATGGCAGAAGGGAAAGAAGAAAATATTCTGGTCCTCAATGATATTTTTCGGCTACTAAATCCTAGACCACCGTACCTTCACCTTTTGTTATTTGATAAAATGACTTATTACTCAAGCTAGTTTAGGTTGTTTTCTGTTATCTGCAGCCAAAATCACCCTATTGTAACTGACACAATTATGCTGATTGATAAGGGCTGTTAAAGCATAGTGTGTGAAGGTGATGACTTGCCAATATCATTTATTACCTACAGTCAGCATATAATTTGCATAAATTAGCAGGTGTATTGTATGATAGCTTTATCAACACATCAGAATTGGTCCAGAACGTGATCCACATTCACTTCAGGCCTCAACTTTCTAGAGCCACAATGAAACTTGTATTTTAACATTCAGCCCTTAGTTGAATAATACCATGTTTGTTCATTCTTTAGAAAATAAACCCGAAGAAGGGACCATAATGGGAAAATTGAAGACTGACTAGAGGCTTCTCGTTCCTGACTCTGGTCTGGATGTATTTGTACTAGAAGATGAGTATTTGCACTATGAGAGTAGTAGCCCCAGTGGAGAGGGTGGGACAAAGTGAGTTTCAGGAGAAGAAGGCACTAAAATGATAAAACAAACAAATGAACAACCAGATATGGAATATCTAACAGACTTAAAAGGTGAAGGAATGTGAGTTTGAGAAGATTCCAGCATTTTAGCCTTGAGTGACTATTCCCTCTAAACTTCTATGAAATGCTGCTGTTCTGCCTACACATAACTCTGACAGTGAGCTTCCAGCCAGGCCCCTGGCTCAGGCAGATAGTCCTGGATTTGGTGCTGCTGCTGGCTGATACTCATGTTTGTTGCTGCATCTCTTTGTTCCCAGGTGGACACCTATTGGTTTATCTGCCCAGGTCACAAGTCAACAAATATTCTGTTTGAAGACCTCTCCTCTATATGGTCCACAGCCATGGACTCCTAGCAGTCAGGCATTGCTGACAGATCTTGGCTACTGCTGATTGGTGCAGGGACAGACACCTGACAAATCATTTCCTGTATTGGGAACTCAGAGTTGTGACTGTGACAGATGGTTCTTCTCCATAGTCCTGGCTGTAAGGTGTAAGCTTGGGAGCTGTAGAGTGGCCATCTTCTGCCTGCCATGAAAATGGATAAGTAAAAAAGGCCAGTCTTCAGAGAGAGAAGAAGGACAATTCTCCCCTTGCTTCTAGTCTGGGCATCTTCTTTGAGAATCTGTGTGCTTATCATGTTGGTTCCTCATGTGGTTACTTTGTCACATCAGAGCTTGTATTGATATAACTGTCTTGTACATGTATTGCTTTTCTTCTCAATTATATTTACTCCAAAGGCTTTTGTTGGGGGGGAGGAGCCAAGATGGCCGAATAGGAACAGCTCCGTCTACAGCTCCCAGCGCGAGCGACGCAGAAGACGGGTGATTTCTGCATTTCCATCTGAGGTACCGTGTTCATCTCACTAGGGAGTGCCAGACAGTGGGCGCAGGTCAGTGGGTGAGCGCACCGTGCGCCAGCTGAAGCAGGGGCAAGGCATTGCCTCACTCGGGAAGCGCAAGGGGTCAGGGAGTTCCCCTTCCAGGGGTGACAGACGGCACCTGGAAAATCGGGCCACTCCCACCTGAATACTGTGCTTTTCCGACGGGCTTAGGAAACGGTGCCCCAGGAGAGTATAGCCTGCACCTGGCTCAGAGGGTCCTACGCCCACGGAGTCTCGCTGATTGCTAGCACAGCAGTCTGAGATCAAACAGCAAGTCGGCAGCGAGGCTGGGGGAGGGGCGCCCGCCATTGCCCAGGCTCGCTTAGGTAAACAAAGCAGCCTGGAAGCTTGAACTGGGTGGAGCCCACCACAGCTCAAGGAGGCCTGCCTGCCTCTGTAGGCTCCACCTCTGGGGGCAGGACACAGACAAACAAAAAGACAGCAGTAACCTCTGCAGACTTAAATGTCCCTGTCTGACAGCTGTGAGGAGAGCAGTGGTTCTCCCAGCACGCAGCTGGAGATCTGAGAACGGGCTGACTGCCTCCTCAAGTGGGTCCCTGACCCCTGACCCCCGAGCAACCTAACTGGGAGGCACCCCCCAGCAGGGGCAGACTGACACCTCACACGGCCGGCCAGGTACTCCAACAGACCTGCAGCTGAGGGTTCTGTCTGTTAGAAGGAAAACTAACAGAAAGGACATCCACACCAAAAACCCATCTGTACATCACCATCATCAAAGACCAAAAGTAGATAAAACCACAAAGATGGGGAAAAAACAGAGCAGAAAAACTGGAAACTCTAAAAACCAGAGTACCTCTCCTCCTCCAAAGGAACGCAGTTCCTCACCAGCAACGGAACAAAGCTGGACGGAGAATGACTTTGACGAGCTGAGAGAAGAAGGCTTCAGACGATCAAATTATTCCGAGCTACGGGAGGATATTCAAACCAAAGGCAAAGAAGTTGAAAACTTTGAAAAAAATTTAGAAGAATGTATAACTAGAATAACCAATACAGAGAAGTGCTTAAAGGAGCTGATGGAGCTGAAAACCAAGGCTCGAGAACTACGTGAAGAATGCAGAAGCCTCAGGAGCCGATGCGATCAAATGGAAGAAAGGGTATCAGCCCTGGAAGATGAAATGAATGAAATGAAGCGAGAAGGGAAGTTTAGAGAAAAAAGAATAAAAAGAAACGAGCAAAGCCTCCAAGAAATGTGGGACTATGTGAAAAGACCAAATCTACGTCTGATTGGTGTACCTGAAAGTGACAGGGAGAATGGAAACAAGTTGGAAAACACTCTGCAGGATATTATCCAGGAGAACTTCCCCAATCTAGCAAGGCAGGCCAACATTCAGATTCAGGAAATACAGAGAACGCCACAAAGATACTCCTCGAGAAGAGCAACTCCAAGACACATAATTGTCAGATTCACCAAAGTTGAAATGAAGGAAAAAATGTTAAGGGCAGCCAGAGAGAAAGGTCGGGTTACCATCAAAGGGAAGCCCATCAGACTAACAGCAGATCTCTCGGCAGAAACTCTACAAGCCAGAAGAGAGTGGGGGCCAATATTCAACATTCTTAAAGAAAAGAATTTTCAACCCAGAATTTCATATCCTGCCAAACTAAGCTTCATAAGTGAAGGAGAAATAAAATACTTTACAGACAAGCAAATGCTGAGAGATTTTGTCACCACCAGGCCTGCCCTAAAAGAGCTCCTGAAGGAAGCGCTAAACATGGAAAGGCACAACCGGTACCAGCCACTGCAAAATCATACCGAAATGTAAAGAACATCGAGACTAGGAAGAGACTGCATCAACTAACGAGCAAAATATTCAGCTAACATCATAATGACAGGATCACATTCACACATAACAATATTAACTTTAAATGTAAATGGACTAAATGCTCCAATTAAAAGACACAGACTGGCAAACTGGATAAAGACTCAAGACCCATCAGTGTGCTGTATTCAGGAAACCCATCTCACGTGCAGAGACACACATAGGCTCAAAATAAAAGGATGGAGGAAGATCTACCAAGCAAATGGAAAACAAAAAAAGGCAGGGGTTGCAATCCTAGTCTCTGATAAAACAGACTTTAAACCAACAAAGATCAAAAGAGACAAAGAAGGCCATTACATAATGGTAAAGGGATTAATTCAACAAGAAGAGCTAACTATCCTAAATATATATGCACCCAATACAGGAGCACCCAGATTCATAAAGTAAGTCCTGAGTGACCTACAAAGAGACTTAGACTCCCACACATTAATAATGGGAGACTTTAACACCCCACTATCAACGTTAGACAGATCAACGAGACAGAAAGTCAACAAGGATACCCAGGAATTGAACTCAGCTCTGCACCAAGCGGACCTAATAGACATCTACAGAACTCTCCACCCCAAATCAACAGAATATACATTTTTTTCAGCACCACACCACACCTATTCCAAAATTGACCATATACTTGGAAGTAAAGCTCTCCTCAATAAATGTAAAAGAACAGAAATTGTAACAAACTGTCTCTCAGATCACAGTGCAATCAAGCTAGAACTCAGGATTAAGAATCTCACTCAAAACCGCTCAACTACGTGGAAACTGAACAACCTGCTCCTGAATGACTACTGGGTACATAATGAAATGAAGGCAGAAATAAAGATGTTCTTTGAAACCAACGAGAACCAAGACACAACATACCAGAATCTCTGGGATGCATTCAAAGCAGTGTGTAGAGGGAAATTTATAGCACTAAATGCCCACAAGAGAAAGCAGGAAAGATCCAAAATTGACACCCTAACATCACAATTAAAAGAACTAGAAAAGCAAGAGCAAACACATTCAAAAGCTAGCAGAAGGCAAGAAATAACTAAAATCAGAGCAGAACTGAAGGAAATAGAGACACAAAAAACCCTTCAAAAAATCAATGAATCCAGGAGCTGGTTTTTTGAAAGGATCAACAAAATTGATAGACCGCTAGCAAGATTAATAAAGAAAAAAAGAGAGAAGAATCAAATAGATGCAATAAAAAATGATAAAGGGGATATCACCACTGATCCCACAGAAATACAAACTACCATCGGAGAATATTACAAACACCTCTATGCAAATAAACTCGAAAATCTAGAAGAAATGGATAAATTCCTCAACACATACACCCTCCCAAGACTAAACCAGGAAGAAGTTGAATCTCTGAATAGACCAATAACAGGAGCTGAAATTGTGGCAATAATCAATAGCTTACCAACCAAAAAAAGTCCAGGTCCAGATGGATTCACAGCCGAATTCTACCAGAGGTACAAGGAGGAGCTGGTACCATTCCTTCTGAAACTATTCCAATCAATAGAAAAAGAGGGAATCCTCCCTAACTCATTTTATGAGGCCAGCATCATCCTGATACCAAAGCCTGGCAGAGACACAACAAAAAAAGAGAATTTTAGACCAATATCCTTGATGAACATTGATGCAAAAATCCTCAATAAAATACTGGCAAACAGAATCCAGCAGCACATCAAAAAGCTTATCCACCATGATCAAGTGGGCTTCATCCCTGGGATGCAAGGCTGGTTCAATATACGCAAATCAATAAATGTAATCCAGCATATAAACAGAACGAAAGACAAAAACCACATGATTATCTCAATAGATGCAGAAAAGGCCTTTGACAAAATTCAACAACCTTTCATGCTAAAAACTCTCAATAAATTAGGAATTGATGGGACGTATCTCAAAATAATAAGAGCTATGTATGACAAACCCACAGCCAATATCATACTGAATGGGCAAAAACTGGAAGCATTCCCTTTGAAAACTGGCACAAGACAGGGATGCCCTCTCTCACCACTTCTATTCAACATAGTGTTGGAAGTTCTGGCCAGGGCAATTAGGCAGGAGAAGGAAATCAAGGGTATTCAATTAGGAAAAGAGGAAGTCAAATTGTCCCTGTTTGCAGATGACATGATAGTATATCTAGAAAACCCCATTGTCTCAGCCCAAAATCTCCTTAAGCTGATAAGCAACTTCAGCAAAGTCTCAGGATACAAAATCAATGTGCAAAAATCACAAGCATTCTTATACATCAATAACAGACAAACAGAGAGCCAAATCATGAGTGAACTCCCATTCACAATTGCTTCAAATAGAATAAAATACCTAGGAATCCAACTTACAAGGGATGTGAAAGACCTCTTCAAGGAGAACTACAAACCACTGCTCAAGGAAATAAAAGAGGATACAAACAAATGGAAGAACATTCCATGCTCATGGGTAGGAAGAATCAATATCATGAAAATGGCCATCCTTCCCAAGGTAATTTATAGATTCAATGCCATCCCCATCAAGCTACCAATGACTTTCTTCACAGAATTGGAAAAAACTACTCTAAAGTTCATATGGAACCAAAAAAGAGCCCGCATCGCCAAGTCAATCCTAAGCCAAAAGAACAAAGCTGGAGGCATCACACTACCTGACTTCAAACTATATTACAAGGCTACAGTAACCAAAACAGCATGGTACTGGTACCAAAACAGAGATATAGATCAATGGAACAGAACAGAGCCGTCAGAAATAATGCCACATATCTACAAGTATCTGATCTTTGACAAACCTGACAAAAACAAGAAATGGGGAAAGGATTCCCTATTTAATAAATGGTGCTGGGAAAACTGGCTAGCCATATGTAGAAAGCTGAAACTGGATCCCTTCCTTACACCTTATACAAAAAGCAATTCAAGATGGATTAAAGACTTAAATGTTAGACCTAAAACCATAAAAACCCTAGAAGAAAACCTAGGCATTACCATTCAGGACATAGGCATGGGCAAGGACTTCATGTCTAAAACAACAAAAGCAATGGCAACAAAAGCCAAAATTGACAAATGGGATCTAATTAAACTCAAGAGCTTCTGCACAGCAAAAGAAACTACCATCAGAGTGAACAGGCAACCTACAAAATGGGAGAAAATTTTTGCAACCTACTCATCTGACAAAGGGCTAATATCCAGAATCTACAATGAACTCCAACAAATTTACAAGAAACAAACAAACAACCCCATCAAAAAGTGGGCGAAGGACATGAACAGACACTTCTCAAAAGAAGACATTTATGCAGCCAAAAAACACATGAAAAAATGCTCACCATCACTGGCCATCAGAGAAATGCAAATCAAAACCACAATGAGATACCATCTCACACCAGTTAGAATGGCAATCATTAAAAAGTCAGGAAACAACAGGTGCTGGAGAGGATGTGGAGAAATAGGAACACTTTTACACTGTTGGTGGGACTGTAAACTAGTTCAACCATTGTGGAAGTCAGTGTGGCGATTCCTCAGGGATCTAGAACTAGAAATTCCATTCAACCCAGCCATCCCATTACTGGGTATATACCCAAAGGACTATAAATCATGCTGCTATAAAGACACATGCACACGTATGTTTATTGCGGCATTATTCACAATAGCAAAGACTTGGAACCAACCCAAATGTCCAACAATGATAGACTGGATTAAGAAAATGTGGCACATATACACCATGGAATACTATGCAGCCATAAAAAATGATGAGTTCACGTCCTTTGTAGGGACATGGATGAAATTGGAAATCATCATTCTCAGTAAACTATCGCAAGAACAAAAAACCAAACACTGCATATTCTCACTCATAGGTGGGAATTGAACAATGAGAACAGATGGACACATGAAGGGGAACATCACACTCTGGGGACTGTTGTGGGGTGGGGGGAGGGGGGAGGGATAGCATTGGGAGATATACCTAATGCTAGATGACAAGTTGGTGGGTGCAGCGCACCAGCATGGCACATGTATACATATGTAACTTACCTGCACATTATGCACATGTACCCTAAAACCTAAAGTATAATAATAATAATAATAATAATAATAAAAGAAAAAAAAAAAAAGGCTTTTGTTTCTGTGAGTTCAGACTTGATCTTATTTACAGTCAGCAGCTTATTAGAAACATCATCCAGAATGTTACAAATACTGTTTGTTGCATGAACACACAAAGACAGCACTAGAGCAGAGGACAGAGGAGCTGTGACACCTGGGGTTTGATAAATAATGTCATTATATCAATGGGGGCCTGATTGTTCCCACATTCAGGGTTTTATGTTTCCCTGTGCTTATGTTTGTCTTCTCTGCCTTTGTTCTGTTGCAGTCTTTGTGTGTGTCCTCACTCTTGCACTTCCTCTGGAAGCTCTGTTGCCAAGAAACAAGGAAAGGCCAAGGCTCTTGATTTGAAATTCAGTGTTAATAAGAGAAGGGAGAAGGAAAGTTGGCAGACATCAGGTGTGCTTCGGGTTTGCTTAATTCCACGCCAGAAATCATTTTTTGACAACATGAAGATCAAGGAAATTGGGAAAGGTGCAACAATTGCTAGGGTAGTAAAGTTATTCTGTGCCAGGAATTTTGCAATAAAGAGAACAGAATTGGTACTCCGTCCTTTGCTTTGACACAAAACCAGAGTCAGTTGTGCGTCATGGTTTTGATTTAAGCAAAGGCTTTGGATAGCAGTGGAGAATGATTTGAGAGCTTTGGAAATTGACACATGCACTTGATACCAGGATGATGGGTGTTCAGATTTTTATTTTTATCATGTTATTACAATATTTAAACCTAAAATTATTTTGATGTAGAAATTGACTATCATATCCACATGTGTCAGTGGTATCCAACTAAATACCTTAATTTGCCATTATTTCTAAAATTTTTAAAGTGTTAAAACAAGTTCTATTGGTATTATTTTTCTGGTAGTATAAACTTCTCAGTGCCTATCATTTTGTTTTACACAGGATGTTGAGTAAATACTTGCATGAATGAATACCTAAATGGTGATTTAGAAAAGTGCTTCTCAAATTTTAATGTGTGTTAGAATCACCTGAGCATCTTGTTAAAATGCAGATTCTGATTCTTTCAGTAGGTCTAGGTGAGGCCTGAGATTCTGCATTTTCAATAAGCATCTAGATAGTGCCTGCTGTTTATGGACTACACTTTGAATAACAAGGACTTAGAAGATGAAGAATAAAGAGCTTCATATAGATCAGCAACACCCTTTGGTGTTTTTCTTCCTGTTTTCAAGTCAGTGGTAAGGTGAACTGAGCAGTGAATGCAGTTGGAGATCTGGAGACCTAGGTTCTAGTCCCAACTGTGTCACTCAATTATCCCCATGACTTTGTGTAGATTACTTATCCTTTTTGGACCTCAGTTTCCAGTCCTGCCAAATAAGGGACTAGGGCTGGATCATGTTTCAAGCGGTCCCGAAGAGACCTCTAACTCTGCAGAGAAGCCTCAGGACCCCACCCCCTCACCCCAAGAAAAGTGTGAGGCTAGTGTGAGGAGGAAGAGGAGCAGAGAAGGCAATGGAGAAGGAACTATTCTTTAGAAAGGTAGGAGGACAACCAGGAACATATCCTGTCACTAAGAAGATGGGTTGAAGAATGACACAATGGGCTGGGCGCTGTGGCTCATGCCTGTAATCCCAGCACTTTGGGAGGTCGAGGTGGGTAGATCACCTGAGGTCAGGAGTTCAAGACCAGCCTGGTCAATATGATGAAACCCTGTCTCTACTAAAAATACAAAAATTAGCTGGGCATGGTGGCATGAGCCTGTAATCCCCGCTACTCAGGAGGCTGAGATAGGAGAATCACTTGAACCCGGGAGGCGGAGGTTGTGGTGAGCCGAGATCACACCATTGCATTCCAGCCTGGGCAACAAGAACGAAACTCCATCTCAAAAAAAAAAAAAAAAAAGAAAAAAGATTGATGCAATGGTGGGTTGTGTCAAATACTTTCATTCAGTTGTCATTCAACACAGTATTTAAGGCCATTATGTTTCCCACTCCTGGAATGTGACACACTTGTTCTTCTGAAGAAGTTTGAAAATTAATTCTAGACCTGACCCCTCACTAAGCGGTAGCTAGAATACTTGAGGTCCATCCATACCCTTGAGTTAGCTAGAATACTTGAGGTGTATTAGTGTGCCTATTCTCTGAATGTCTCCAGGAGGCAGGTAAATGGTGGGGGGATAGGATGAGGCATGGAATACACATGTGATCTGGATGGGTCACTTCATTACTCTGCAATGTCCCCATAACCACCATCACTACTAACAGGATTCTTAGATGAGGCGAGGACTTAGACCTCTCACAGGTCTCATGTTCTAGGATTTGACTATTGTTACGGCAAAGGAAGAGGAAAAGGGAAATGCCAGCTAAATGAGTCAGCAGTTATAGCAAAACTATCCCACTGCTCGTGGGGTCTGATCTACTCACCCTCCTTCCCGCTTATTTCCCCAGTGGGTTCCCAAGGTTCCAGTGGTTCCTTGAGAACAGGGAGATAACTGACTCATCCAGCTGCCACTCTTGGGCAGAGCTCAAGAGGAGCTAATAATGGCCAAAGTCTGACCAATGGGGAGGTATACATGCTGAGATGACTTTTATGTCCTCTCATTATTTCCAGGAAAGAAAGAGGGGGAAGAAGAAAGGAACATTTTTCCAGTGACACATTTTTAGTTTGAAACCAGCTGTACATGAAAATCACCTGTAGTACTTTAAGAAAATACTGATGTCCAAGGCCCACCCCCAGAGGTTCTGACTTAATTGGCATGGAGTGGGAATCAGGCAGTGTTTGTTTTTCAAGTTTCCCAGGTGATTCTAATGTGCAACCAGAGACGAGTTATTTTAGTGCTTAGGATCATCATTTCCCTTCTCTTTTCAGTCTGACTGTGGGCAATTTGACCAGAATCCTGAACTGCTTAGTAAGAAGCCTGTGGTGGATATGGATTATTTAAAGTTCATCTTGATCTGAACAGAACTGTTAGGATAACTTTCTCTTCAAAACTGATGTTTGGCTCTTGTAATCTTTCAGCCTTTGTAGCCTGAGATGGCTCTGGTGGGCAACTCCAAGCCAGAACAATGCTTCTTAGGTAGTAGGGGCTAGGAAATTGGTGTTCCTAACTTCAGCGTACATGGAATGTTTTAGCTAAGCATAAGCTCCCTGGATGACAGGGATTGTTTCTGTCTCAATTTGTCAGACAATGGGCAAATGTGGTAGAATCTTGCTTCTGTATTTTTTACATGGAAGTGGAATTCAGAGCCAGATCTCATACATCTAAGATTAGGCTCCACAGTGGAGCTTAAGCATTGCGTATAATGACCTCGTTCAATTGGCAGTGTTTACTTTCTTTCTGCTACCTCATTTCTCCTCAAGGTTTCAACGGTGACCTGCCAACAGCTCCCAAAGCTACAGGTTTCACCCAATTTTTGACTCATGACCTGTTGACAACCTCTGCCTGGATATGTCATGGGTTTCCTCAAAACCCAACATTTACAAAACTGAACATCCTCAAAACATCTTCCCTTTCTCACCATTCCTCTCAGTTAACAGCATCTCCATATACTCCATCACTTGGGTGGAACATATCTGAGTCCACTTAGCTTTCTTCACAAGCCATTAATGGAGGAAATATTTATTGAGTATCTACCGTGTGCCACCCACTGTCCATATGATGGTGAATAACCAAGACAAGGGCTTGCTCTCATGGAGCTTGCAGTCTTGTGGAGAGAGATAATAGAAAGTAAAGACATACTTTACTTTCAGGTAGTGAGTAGTGCTGAAAATAAAGCAGTGGGAGAGAGAGTGATAGTGGAAGCTACTTTAGAAAATGTAGCCAGAGAGAGCCTCTCAGAGAGACCACTTGAATGATGAGAAGGGCCGTGAAAAGAAGGGGGATGATAAAGGAAACTGCAAGTACCTGAGCCCTGAGACAGTTAAAAAAAAACATCTGAGAGACCAGTGTCTGGAGTGTGGGCTGAGCAGAGATGAACTTGGCCAAACCACATTGGACTTGTACAATGTGGTAAAAATGATGGATTTAACTGCACTTTATCTTAATGTATCTCTTTTATCAACACCTTCCTTTCCACGCTCCCAGCCGCATTGTTTATCAAGAACCTATTACATTTCACTTGACTATTTACCTTCTCAACTTTTCCAACTCCTCTTCCTCAGGCACCTTTGCTGGCTCTTCTCTTTCTCTCTTTACCCGCTATCTCTCAGCAGGCCTCAGACTTCTCTCCTGTCTCTCCCAAGAGTGCTACCCTAGACCAGCCTGCCTCAGATTCTGTTTCGGCCTAGAAGGGCCAAACGTCTGGTTAGTCATCTTCCTTGGGTTTTAGCACAGTATCACACACACATTAGGTCTTAGCACATTATTAGAACTCGCAAATCCCTTATTTGATAGAAGAACTGATTTCCTTTTTAACCCTAATTCCTCTCCCCTACCCCCATTTGAATGTGTATCTTTTCATTTGGATGTGTTCTTGTGGAATGTCCATTTTATCTGTATGCACTTATTTTAAATTCTGTAAATGATATTATAGTATCCCTTCTAGCCTCTTTCCTACTTTTTCATTAAGCACTATGGTTTTAAGATCTATCTATGAGGCTATGTATATTTCTAATCTGTTGCTCCTAACAAATGATAGTATCTCATGGTGTGCACATTAATCAAGGTAGCCCAGGTTATGCCGAAGTAAAAACTCCCAAATCATAGTGGCTTAATAGATAAATGTTTTTTTTTTTTTTGAGATGGAGTCTTGCTCTGTCACCCAGGATAGAGGGCAGTGGTGCAATCTTGGCTCACTGCAACGTCTGCCTCCTGGGTTCAAGCAATTCTCCTGCGTCGGCCTCCTTAGTAGCTGAGACTACAGGTATGCACCACCATGCCCAGCTAATTTTTGTATTTTAGTAGAGATGGGGTTTCATCAGGTTGGTCAGGCTGGTTTTGAATTCCTGACCTCAGGTGATCTGCCCTCCTTGGCCTCCTAAAGTGCTGGGATTACAGGCATGAGCCACCGTGCCCCGCCCTGTTGATTGTTTATTCATGTGGAATCCTCTGTAAGTCTGGTTGTTCCCTTCATAGGTCATGGAAGCTCTATTTTTTTGTTTGTTTCTTTGTTTTTGAGACAGGGTCTTGCTCTGTCACCCAGATTGGAGTGCAGTGGTGTGATCTCAGCTCACTGCAACCTCCACCTCTCAAGTTCAAGTGATCCACCCACCTTAGCTGGGACTATAGGCATGAGCCATCACACCCAGCTAATTTTTGTATTTTAGGTAGATATAGGGTTTCTTCACATTGCCCAGGCTGGTTTTGAACTCCAGGGCTCAAGCAATCTGCCCACCTAGGCCTCCCAAAGTGCTAGGATTACAGGTGTGAGCCACCATGCCTGGTCAGGGAAGCTCTTTTTTAAGCCACAACTCAGAGGTCCCTTCTACTTCCATTTCATAGCTATGTCACTGGGAAATTATGACTTTCAGGGTTGCTAAATGAGAGAAGAAAAAAATTTAGGGAATCCATATCCATTCTTACATTCTTCAGACTTGAAGTACGCATATCACTGCTATTCACAGCACATTGACCAAAACTGTTGAATGGCCTGACCAACTGTGCGAGAGGCTAGGAAATGTGAGAAGTGCGTTGGCAGCCAGTGAGCCATAAATGTCTCCGATATAGTGAGTATCCACCATATTTTATCTACATACTGTCCAAGTGGTGGACATACAACCCCCCACTGACACAAACAGTGCTGCAGTGAGTATCTTTGGCCTAGAATCTCATGAACCTAAGTGAGAATCTTTTTGGGAAGTTGTAGTAGGTCAAATGGTTCTCAGAAAGATAGGTTCACATCCCAACCCCTAGAACCTGTGAATGTGACCTTACTGGGAGAAAGCATCTTTGAAAATGTAATTAAGGATCTTGAAAAGAGATCACCCTGGGTTATCCAGGTAGGTCCCAAATCTAATGACAAATGTCCTTCTAAGAGACAGAAGAGAAAACGAAAAGAGAAGGCAGAGGCAGAAAGTGGAGTGGTGCAGTCATAGTCAAGGAGCACCTAGAGCTGCCAGAAGCCGGAAGGGATAAGGAAGAATTCTCCCGTAGGGACTTCAGAGGGAATGCAAATTTTATTTCAGATTTCTGGCCTCCAGAACTGTGAGAGAATAAATTTCTATTTTTTAAGACACCAATTTTGTGGCACTTTATTAAGGTAGCCCTAGGAAATGAATACATAATTTGGTGACTAGAAGTGAGGTGCTACTGTAACAAATACCTAAAACTGTGGAAGAGACTGTGGAATTAGGTAATGTGCAATTACCCAAGGATGGAAGAATTTTGAAGCAGAGGATAGAAAACTTCTGGATTCTGGTAAGGGCTCAGAAGGAAGTAGGGTACATGGTAGAGAAAGCTTCTATTGTCTAAGAGAATACAAATACTGCTGTAAACAGAATGTTGCTAGAAGGAAATGAAGAATGTGTTACTGAAAGCTGAAGGAAAGGTCATCTTTTATATACGGGCAGAAAAGTTGGCTGAATCATGTTTTCTTTGTTGTATGGAAAGCCTAATTTGTAAGCAATAGCTTGAATATTTCTGAGTAGAAATAAAAGCAGACTTCCGAGAAAAGTATTAAAGATGCAGGCTGGTTTTTCCTTGCTGCCTATAGTCAAATAAATACATGCAAAAAGATAAGATAAGAAAGGAACTGTTAGATAAAAATGAGCAAGCACTTTTATTTTGGAAGTTATCAGTCTACCCAGATTGCAAAGGATGCTAAAGTTAGGAAATTCTGTTAGGAAGTGTGTTCTAGAGAGAAGACCAAGGATGTGGCTGGACAACCTTTGCTGAAGAGATAAAGCATGACTCATGGATACACTCAACCACCTCACCAGAAGCCAAAAATAGAAATGAGTTACTCATGGGAAATCTGTGGAGAACCCTTTTGTCTAATGGCATGAATCCCTGGACCCCCACAGGAGAACCACAAGGGTTTTGAGAATGTTGAATCTGCAGACTGCCAGCTTGAACTTTTAAAAGGATAGAAGCAGGATGAAATGTGAGAACCCTATCAGACTTCCAAACTTCTACAGACAGAAAGTGGGCCAATAGAGCTAGTCAGCTGTAAATATTTGCTACCATTTAAGAAAATGAAAGAATGATCCTGAGGCCCACTGTAGGTCCAAAGGATAGACCACTATGGACTCAGAGGATAGGGCTACCACAAACCCAAAAGGCAGAACGGCGATGGGCCCCGAGGGTGTGTTGAGTGACAGAGGATTATTCTCAAGGCTTGAAACCTAACGAAATTTGCCCTGCTCAGTTTTGACTCCTTTGGGATTGGTGACCTCTTTATTCCTTCCATTTAATATTTTTTGGAATGGAAATGTCTATCCTCTGCCTAGCCCACCTTTGTATTTTAGATACTTGTATTTAGATAACTTGTTTCCTAGTTTCATAGGTCCAGAGATGGAGAGGAATTTTGCCCAGGATAGACTATACAGATTTCAGCAACACCTGATTTAGATGATACAATTTGTAACTTTTTGAGTTGGTGATGTTTAGATGAGATTTGGAACTTAAAGTTGATGCTGGAATGGGTTAAAACTTTTGGAAATGTTGGCCTGGGGCCATGCTGCTGCTGTGCCCTGCCTTCTGTGGCCCAAGCCACCAATGCACTTCATCCTCTCACCAGAGCCCATGCCACTGGGGAACACCCCAGAGTTCTAGGGCCCATCTCTGCTGCTGCTCTGAATACTCGTACCCCAGAATCCAGTGCTGCTACAACTGCCTGCAGGCCATACCAGACCTGGCATCAAGAAGGATCCCCTTGGTTAGGACTTCTTTCCCTAGGGGAAAAAGAGCTAACAGGGAGATCCCAGAAGTCTTTGCCACCAAGGATCCCAACAGCCTTTGCTGCTGCTGCCATAACTTCAGATATATGTAGCCTTGGCTGTCTAGGACTCCTAGAGTTGTCCCCAGTGCTGACCTCAATGATAGAGCGGCATGAAGAGTACACCACAGCACACTCTCTGAAACCAGAGCTGCTGTACCTCACCCAATTGGCATTCCCACACCTTCCTGGAGGTGAAAGTATTTCCTCCACTGAGGCTAATCTGTAGTGTCTGGAATAGGTGACTGCTCCCTCAAGTGTGCAGATATCAATGCAAAGCCACAAGAAATACTAAAAGTCAAGGAAACATGACACTACCAAAGGAGCACAATAATTTTCTTATAACTGACCCCAAATAAATGGAGGTCTATGAATTGCTTGAAAATGAATTCAGAATAATTATTTTAAAAAAGGTCAGTGGGATACAAGAGAACACAGGTAGATAACTCCACAAAATCAGGAACATAATCCATGAACAAAACTAGAAATTCAACAAAGAGATAGAAATCATGAAAAGAACCAAAAAGAAATCTTGGAGCTAAAGAATACAATGAATGAAATGAAAAATGCAGTAGAGGACTTCAACAGCAAAGTCAATCAAGCTGAAGAAAGAATCTGTGAACTTAAAGACAAGCCTTTTGAAATTATCTAGTTGGTGGAGAAAAAAGAAAGAAAAAGTAAAAAAAAAAAAAAAAGCTATGGGACTTATAAGACAGCATTAAGTGCCACAATATATGCATTTACAGGGGCCTCAGAAATAGAAGAGAGAGAAAAGGGAAGAAAGCTTATTTAAGAAATAAGGCTGAAAACTTATTAAACCTTGGGAGATATGGACATTCAGATTCATGAAGCTCAAAAGTTCCCATTCTCAACCCAAGTAAGTCATGACAGAGACATATATATATAATCAAATTGTCAAAAGTCAAAAAAAAAAAAAAAAAAGAATTTCAAAAGCAGCAAGACAAAAGTGACACACCAGACACGAGAATCTTCATAAGGCTGTCAGTAGATTTCTCAGCAGAAATTTTACAGACTAAGAAAGAATAGGATAATATATTCAAAAGGCTGAAAGAAAAAACTGTCAATCAACCATACTTTCTCCAGAAAAGCTGACCTTCAGAAATGAAGGAGAGATAAAGACTTTCCCAGATAAACAAAAGCTGAGGGAGTTTATCACCACTAGACCTGTCTTACAAGAAATGCTAAATGGAGTTCTTCAAGCTGCAATAAAAGGACACAGTTACTAAGACGAAAATATATGAAAGCATAAAATTTGCGTGTAAAGGTAAATATATAGTATAATATTATACTATAATATTTACAGTATTTATAGTATTATAGTATAATATTTGATATTTTATGTTTGATAAATATAGCAAATTCATGATATTCTCATATGTAATGGTGGTATGTAAGTCACTTTTAACTCTATAAAGGTTAAAAGATAAAAGTACTAAAAGTATAACTATACTAGTTCATTAGTGGATACATAATATAAAAGATGTAAATTGTGACTAAAAAAAAAAACCATAAAATGTGGGGTCAGAGAGAGGCAAAAGTATAGTATTTGTATGCAACTGAAGTGAAGCTGTTATTAGCTTAAAACAGACTGCTATAACTATAAGATGTTTTATGTATGCCTCATGGTAACCACAAAGCAAAAATCTATAGTGTATACAAAATGATGAAGAGAACAGAATCAAACATACCACTGCAAAAAAAAAAAAAAAAAAAAAAAAAAAAAAAAAAAAAATCAAACCACAAAGGAAGACTGCAAGAGAGGACAAAAGGTACAAGAAAACTACTACATAGTCAGAACCAATTAACAAAATGGCAGGCTGGCACAGTGGCTCATGTCTATAATCCCAGCACTTTGGATGGCTGAGGCAGGAGGATCACTTGAGGCCAGGAGTTCGAGACTACCCTGAGCAACATAGCAAGACTCTGTCTCTACAAAAAATTTTAAAGAATTAGCTAGGCATGGGAGTACACACCTGTAGCCGTTGCTACTCTGGAGGCTGAGGTGGGAGGATCACTTGAGCCCAGGAGTTTCAGGAGTTCAAGGTTACAATGAGCTATGATGTGTGATTGTGCCACTGCACTCCAGCCTCAGTGACAGAGCAAGACTCTGTCTTTAAAAAATAAAATAAAATGATAAGTCTTTACCATCAAAAGTGACTTTAAATGGATTAAATTCTCCCATTAAAAAATAGAGTGGTTGAATGAATTAAAAAGAAGACAATTATATGCTTCCTGTGAGAGATTCACTTTAGCTTTGAGGATACACATAGGCTGCAAACAGAGGGTGGAGAGAGATATTTCATGAAAATGGTAACCAGAAGACAGCGGGAGTGGTTGTACTTATAACAGAAAAAATAGACTTTAAATAAAAAACTGTTACAATAAAAGAAAGAAGATAATTGTTTAATGATAAAAGAATCACTTCATCAAGAAGATATAGCAATAGTAAAGATTTATTCACCCAACATTGGAGCAACTAAATATATAAGACAAACATTAACAGAACTGATAATATTAACATAAACTGATAATACCAATACACTGTCATTAGTACAACATTAACTGGTAATATTGGTATAAATCAAATATTAACAGAACTGGTAAGGAGAAATAATACAATAATAGTAGAGGACTTTAATACTCAACTGTCAACAATGAATAGCTCGTCCAGACGGAAAATCAATACGGAAACATTAGGTTTAAACAATCCTATAAACCAAATGGAACCAACAGACATATACAGCACATTCCATCCAACAGTAGCAGAATATACATTCTTCTCAAGTGTGCATGGAACATTCTCCAGGATGGATCATATATTATGTCATAAAACAAGTCAATAAATTCAAGAATATTGAAATCATATCAAGTATCTTTTCCAACCATGATGGTATAAAACTAGAAGTAAATAAGAGGAAAACTGGAAAACTCACAAATATGTGGAAATTTGACCCAATCAACGGGTCAAAAGAGAAACCAAAGGGAAATTAAAAACATTGAGACAAATTAAAATGGACACACAACATACCTAAACTTATGGGATGCTGCAAAGGTAGTTCTGAGAAAGACACTTGTAACAATAAACACCTATTTTAGGAAAAGAGAAAGATCTCAGAAAACAACCTAACTGTATACCTCAAGGAAGTAGAAAAAGAGCAAACTAAGCTCACAGTTAGCAGAAGGAAGGAAATAACAAAGATCAGAGCAAAAAATAAATAAAATAGAGATTAGAAGAATAATAGGAAAGATCAACAAAACTAAAGTTTTTTAAAAGACAAGATTGACAAACCTACACTGACAAAAATCAACAAAATTGACAAACTAAACAATTTTAGTGACAGCCAAAATAGACAAAGTTAGGCCGAGAAAAAAAGAGAGAATACTCAAATGAAATCAGAAATAAAAGAGGAGACATTACAACTGATCCAATGTATATACAAAGAATCATAAGAGAATAGGATGAATAGCCAACAAATTGGGTAACCTGAAAGAAATGAATAAATCCTTAGAAACTACATCTTACCAAGACTAAATCATGAATAAACAGAAAATCTGAGCAGACCAATAATGTGTAATGAGATTGAACCAATAACAAAAATCTCCCAACAATAAAAAGCCTAGAAACAAATGGATTCATGGGTGAATTCTATCAAACATTTAAAGAAGAATTAGTATGAATTCTTCTCAACCTTTTCTAAAATACTGAAGAAGAGGGAACACTTCCAAATTCCTTTTATGAGGCCAGTATTACCCTGATATCAAAGCTAGACAAGGACACTAAAAGAAAAAAAACCATATATCAGTATTCCTGATGAACATAGATGCAAAAATCCTAAATAAAATACTACCAAATGAGATTCAACAGTACATTAAAAAGATCATTCACCCCAATCAAGTGGATTTATCCTTGGGTTGCAAGGATGGTTCAGCTTATGCAAATCAGTAAATGTGATACACCACATTTAAGAATGAAGGATAAAAATTATATCATCATCTCAATAGATACAGAAGAAGTATTCTATAAAGTCAGCCTCATTTCATGATAAAAATTCTTATCAAAAAGGGTATAAAAGGAAAGTACCTCAACAAAATAAAGGCCATATATGACAACCCCACAGCTACTATCATACTCAATGGTGAAAAGTTGAAAGCTTTTCTTCCAAAATCAGAAGCAAGACAAGGATGCCCATTCTCATCATTTCTATTCAACATAGTGCTAGAAGTTCTAGCCATAGTAATTAGGCAAGAAAAAGAGAGAAAAATATCCAAACTAGGAAAGAAATTAAATAGTTTCTGTTTGTAGATAACATGATCTTGTACATAGAAAACCCTAAAGATTCCACCAAAAATCTGGTAGAACTAATAAAAGAATTTAGTAAAGATGCAGGATACAAATTTAACGTATAAAAATCACTTGTGCCTCTGACACTAACAATAGAATACATGAAAAATTAATAATTTATTAAGAAATTAGGAAAACAATTGCATTTATTGTAGAATCAAAAAGAAGAAAATACCTAGGAATAAATTTAAGTAGGTGAAAGATGTGTGCACTGAAAATTATAAAAGATTAATGAAAGAAATTAAGGAAGACTGAAATAAATAAAAAGATATCCCGGGTGCATGGATTAGAAGAAATAGTGTTTGTTATAGTGTCTATACTACTCAAAGCAATCTTCAGATTCAATGCAATCCCTATAAAAATTACAGTGACATATTTTACAGAAATAGAAAAAAAAATTTTTTTAATTTGTATGGCACCACAAAACCCTGAATAGCCAAAGGAATCCTGAGAAATAAGAACAAAGCTAGAGGAATCACACTATCTGATTTCAAATTCTCTTATAAAACTATAGTAATCAAAACAATATGGTACTGGCATAAAAACAGTCACAGACCAGTGGAACAGAACAGAGAGCCCAGAAATAAGGAAATATGGTCAACTAATCTTGTACAAAGTATCCAAGAAGACACAATAGGGGAAAGCATAGTCTCTTTTATAAGTGGTATTAGGAAAATGGAATAGCCATATGCAAAAGAATGAAATTATGAAATTGGCCCTTTTATCATACAAAGAAACAAACTAAAAATGGATTAAACACAAGACCTGAAACCAAAAATTCTAGAAGAAAACATAGGGGAAAAGCACCTTGACATTGGTCTTCATAATGATTTAGTAAATATAACACCAAAAACATGTCAACAAAAGCAAAAATAAACAAGGGGAGCTACATCAAACTAAAAATATTTTGTGCCACAAAAGAAACAACAAAATTAAAAGGCAACCTATGGGATGGAAGACAATATTTGGAAACTATATATCTGATGAAAAGTTAATGACCAAAATATATAAGGAAGTCATATAACCTCAACCTCAATAGCAGAAAACAAAATAAAACAAAACAAAAAACAGTTTAAAAATGGGCAAAAGACCTGAATGTCTATTTTTTCAAAGACAACATACAAATGACAAACAGGTACATGGAAAAGTGCTCAACATCACAAATCATCAGTGAAATGCAAATCAAAATCACAATGAGATATCACTTCATGCCTGTTAGGATTGCTATTTTCAAAAAGTAAAAGATAGTAAGTGTTGGTGAGGATTTGGTGAAAAGGGAACTCCTGTACACTGTTGGTGAGATTACAAATTTGTGCAGCCATTATGGAAAGCAGTTTGGAAATTTCTCAAAAGATTATGACCCATCAATCCCTTTTCTCAATATGTACCCAAAAGAAATAAAATCAGTATTTCAAAGAGATATCTGCACTCCCATGTTCATTGAAACATCATTCACCATAGGCAAGATATGGAAACATCATAAGTGTCCTTTAACAGATAAATGGATAAAGAAAATGTTATTTATATATTTATTATATTTATATATATTTGCAATGAAATATTATTCAATGTTTAAAAAAAGAAGGAAATCTTATTATTTGTGACAACATGGATGAACCTGAGGACATTATGCTAAGTAAAATAAGCTAGACACGGAAAGATATGTACTCAATCATCTCACTTACGTGTAGAATCTAAGCAAGTTGAACTCATAGAAACTGAGAGTAAAACGGTGGTTGCCGGTAGTTGGGTGGAGGGGGAGAATGGGGGATTTTGGTCAAAGGGTAGCAACTTTCAGTTATAAAATGAATAAGTTCTGGAGATGTACTGTACAGCATGGTGACTATAGTTAACAATAAGGTATTGTATGCTTGAAATATGCTAAGAGTAGATCTTAAGCGTTCTCATCACCAAAACCAAAAAGCGGCAATAGCAACAAAAAAACCAGGTAACTATGTGAGGTGGTAGCTATGTTAATTAGTGAGATTGTGGTAATCACTTCATAATGTTTATATATAACAAAATGTCATGTTTACAACTTAAATTTATAAAATCTTTATTTGTCAATTGTACCTCAACAAAACTGGAGGGGGAAAAAGTGAGACCTAAATAAAAGTTAGGGAGAAGGCATTTTAGATAGGGGGACTGGCTCAAGCAGAAGAACCAAGGCAGGAGATAGTATGGCACATTTACAAGCAGGAAATCTATAGCTGGCATAGCGGCGACACTCAAGTGAATAATGGAAGATGAATTTGTAGGAATGAAAATATTAGACTAAGAATTTTGAACTATTTTCTCTAGACAACAAGAAGCTATAGAAGATTTTTAAAGGGGTGGAAACTTGTGGCATTTAAGGAAAATTAATCTGTCAGTAGTATAATATGTAAATACATAAGCTATGGGAAACGTCAGGAGAATAGATAATATATCTGTCTTATCCATCATTGTCTCCAAAGCACCTAATGCAGTGCCTGGCATGAGGTCCGAGTCAAAGGAGATAATTTGTGAAACAATAAATGAAAGAAGTATTGGCAAAGTTCAGTTAGAAGACTATTGCACAAAACACCCAGTGTCACGAGCTGAGGCTAGGGTAGTAAAGGAAAGGAATGGCTACATGCGGGAAACTTCACGTAGGAGAATCTATTGTGTATAGCGACTAATCACATATCCAGGGAGAGGGAGAAAGTGAAGTCCAGCATGACGTGAGTGCTTGGGAGGGAAAGGTCCAGAAGAGGAGTTGTTTGGATAAAATGATAATGAATTTGGCATTATTCATACATTTATTCATTCACTCATTTATTTATTTTATTCAGTCAAATGACAGCATTTTAGGCAGAGGGAAAACATAAAGGAAGTAAAGCAGGAAAGAGCTTAGTTACTTCAAGGCATTGAAAATATGACAGTGAAGTGGAGCTTGGTGTGCAAGGAGGAGAGTGTTGCCACATGAGATTATAGAGTATGTAGGTGCTGAGCTGTAGGGAGTGGGAAACAGAGGCCTAGAACTCTGGTGAGACGTTAGATTGGGAGATACTTTATTACTAGTGGAGATTCTAGACAATTTCTCAATGGCCTTCAGAGATTCCTTGGCTCTGTGGGAAATCTGGTGAAATGCTTTTCAGATACCCATGTCAAAAGTTAATTTAGCATATTGTTCCAGGACAATGAAGCAGAGACTCCTGTGTGGGTGGCAGTTTGATAATCCCTCGCTATAGTGACTTGGTCATAGGCCTTAAACACCGTAATTTTTTTTTTTTGAGACGGAGCCTTGCTCTGTCACCCAGGCTGGAGTGCAGTGGCGCGATCTTGGCTCACTGCAAGCTCTGCCTCCCGGGTTCACGCCATTCCCCTGCCTCAGCCTCCCGAGTAGCTGGGACTACAGGCTCCCGCCACCATGCCCAGCTAATATATATATTTTTTGTATTTTTAGTAGAGATGGGGTTTCACTGTGTTAGCCAGGATGGTCTCGATCTCCTGACCTCGTGATCTGCCCGCCTCGGCCTCCCAAAGTGCTGGGATTACAGGCATGAGCCACCGCGCCTGGCCCAAACACCATAATTTTATATTTATGTATCAAAATATTAAAACCAACCATCTTTTATACATAGGGGAGACCACATGGTATTATGTTTGTAAACTCTAAAGTCAGACTGCCTGAGTTTAAATCCTTGCCCTGCTACTTCCTACCTGTGTGATCTTGGGAAAGTTTCTTAACCTGTCTGTGTCTCATACTCTCCATTTCGAAAATGGTGGTAACAGTAGTGCCTCCTTAATGGGTTTATATGGAGTATTGGATGAAATGGTTTATATCAAGTGTTAAGAACAGTGTCTGGTATATAAAAATGTTTAATAAATGTCAGTACTGTTATCATTAGTGAAACCACTTACAAAACATAAGTTGGAGTATGTTTAAAAATAAAAAATAAAATAAATAACCCAATTTAAAAATGGGCAAGGGACCTGAATAAACATTTCTCAAAAGAAGATATACAAATGGCCAACAGATATAAGAAAAAATGCTCAACATTGCTAATCATTAGGGAAATGCAAATTAAATCCACAATGAAATATCACTTAACACCTGTCAGAATGGCTATTATCAAAAAGATGAAAGATAAGTCTTGGCAAGGACGTGGAGAAAAGGGAATCCTTGTAAACTGTTGATAGAAATGTAAATTAGTCCAACCATTATGGAAAACTGTATGGAGGTTCCTCAAAAAAATAAAAATAGAATTACAATATGATCCAGCAATTTCATTTCTGGGCATTTACCCAAGAGATTTGAAATCATCTTGTACTCCCATGTTCACTGCAGCACCATATGCAATAGTCAAGTTATGAATCAACCTATGTGTCCATCAACAGACAAATGGATAAAGAAAATATGGAATTGAATACTACTCAGCCTTTAAAAACTGGGTGCAGTGGCTCACGTCTGTAATCCCAACACTCTGAGAGGTCAAGGTGGGAGGATCTCTTGAGGCCAGGAGTTTGAGACCAGCCTGGGCAACATAGCAAGGCACCATCTCTACAAAATTTTTCTCTAAAAATTAAACATGGTGGGGCACACATGTAGTCCCAGCTACTTGGGAGGCTGAGGTGGGAGGCCCCCTTGAGCCCAGGAGTTTGACGCTGCAGTGAGCTATGATTGCATCACTCCGGCCTGGGTGACAGAGCGAGACCCTGTCTCAAGAAATGAAAAACAGGCAATAGTGTTGGCTCACACCTGTAATTCAGCACTTCAGGAGACTGAGGCAGGCTGATCACTTGAGGCCAGGAGATTGAGATCAGCCTGGCCAACATGGCAAAACCCCGTCTGTACTAAAAATAGAAAAATTAGCCTGGCATGGTGGCACACACTTGTAATTCCAGCACTTTGGGAGGTCAAGGTGGGCAGATCACTTGAGGCCAGGAATTTGAGACCAGCCTGGTCAACATGGTGAAACCCTGTCTCTACTAAAAATACAAAAATTAGCCTGGTGTGCCATTGCTTGGACTCAGGAGGCGGAGGTTGCAGTGACCGTGCCACTGCACTGAAGCCTGGGTGACAGAGTGAGACTCTATCTCAAAAAAAAAAAAAACAAAAAACCATGAAATTCTGTCATTTGCAACAACATAGATGGAATTGGAGACATGCTGAGTAAAATGAGCCAGGCACAGAAAGACAATTACCTCACGTTCTCACATATATGTGGATTCTAAAACACTTGAATTCATAGAGCAAAGGGTAGAGTGGTGGCTACCGAGGCTGAGCGGGGGCAGGAAATGGAGACATGATGGTCAAAGGGCATGAAGTCTCCGTTAGACAGGAGGAATAAGTGTTTTTTCATTGAGCTTTGTTGCATAGTGTGGTGAATATATTTAATAATAGTTGAAGTACTGCGTATTTCAAAATGGCTAAGGGAATAAATTTCAAATGTTCTGACCACAAAAAATGATAAAAGTATTTCATATGAATCAAAGTATTTGAGGTAATGAATATGTCAATTAGCCTGATTTAATTATTTCATATTGTATTCATAAATCATAGCATCACTTTGTACTCCATATAGTTATAAATTATTAATTTATAATAAAATTTAAAAAATAAAAAGGAAACCAATACAGATATTCACTCAACAAAGGTCATAGGTATGAATAGATTTTGTTAAACTAAGTATCTGCCAGATTGGTCTCCACATTGGTTGTACCAGTTTATAGTCCCACCAACAGTGCACATAAGTTCCAACATTTCTGCCAATACTTCCCATTACACAGCTTTCTAATTTTCTACTAGTCCAACAGGTATAAATCAAAATCTCACCATTTCTTTAATTTTCCATTTTACTGATTGTCTTTTACTTTGAGTATTTAATGGTATACTTGATAGTTTTTTTGGTTTTCTTTTTTGGAAATTGTCCATTTATAGCCTTTGCTGATTTTCCTGTTGGGACTGCTTTCTTTTTTTGACCTTCAGGAATTCCATGTATATTCATTCTAGTTGCCATCTCTCATTGGTTTTAGACATTACAAATATCTTTCTCTATTTTTTTAATTTTTTTTTTTTTGAGACGTAGTCTTGCTTCGTCACCCAGGCTGGGGTGCAGTGGCGCGATCTTGGCTCACTGCAACCTCCGCTTCCTGGGTTCAAGTGATTCTCCTGCCTTGGTCTCCCAAGTAGCTGGGACTACAGGTGTGCACCACCATGCCCAGCTAATTTTTGTATTTTTTGTAGAGATGGGGTTTCACCATATTGGTCAGGCTGGTCTCAAACACCTGACCTCTGGTGACCACCCACCTTGGCCTCCCAAAGTGCTGGGATTACAGGAGTGAGCCACTGTGCCCGGCCTTCTTTCTCTATTTTTCAACTGTCCTTTAATCTTGTTGATAGTGTCCTTAATTGAAAAGAAGTCTTTAATTTATTTCTTTGATTGCCCTCATCCATGTCAAATTATACTAACACCTTTTACTGTCTTTGTTGGAATTTACTAAATGATATGACAATGTCATGTTAGATGCCTTGTTCTTGTTTCACTTACCCTTCAGCTGTTGTACATTATTTTTTTCTGAACCCAGTGTGCAATCTTGGGTTTAGTAAAAGTCAGGAAATGGCAGGCCTTGTTCAATAACAGAAAACACTGCAACTAATCAGGAACATTTGGTACTCTAGCACATTTCCTTCCAGTCAGGCTGCTCACATGTGGATTTGATGTCCTGTGGTTGGGCCAGAAGTTACAGCCTCCCCTCAAGGGCCCCTTAGGGTACCTGCTGAGACACATCAGGGCAAGCAGCAAACAGCTCTTTGGCCATTAGTGCGAGTGACAGCAGGTGTGAACAGAAGAAGCAACAGCTGGAAAGGAGCTCAGGGGTCATGCAGTTCGACCCCCATTTTACAGATGCAGGAAGTGGGGCCAAGGGAAATAAATGAGCTTGTCCAAGTCATGCAGCTGTCAGTGAATTGCTAGGACTAGAACCCAGATCTCTTGACTCCCAATTAGCCTGTTTTCAGTTTTTCTGCCTTCCCCAAGAGGATGTCAGAAATCATTTTTTGAAGGGCTCTCAATCAGATCTTGGACTTAATCCAGGAGGTCAGCAGCCTCCAGAATTTGGACCCATTTAACCTCTCCAACCTTATCTTTGGCCATTCTCAGTTAGTCCCTGCCTCATTCCTCTAAAGCTTCATGCTCTACTCTTACCTTTAAGCCTTTACATATGCTGTGGTCATGCATGATCATGCCAGGCATCCCCTTCCTTCTTCTCCCTGCTAATCTCACCCTTCAAGTGCTCATCTTTGTAGGTGTAGTACTACCTCTTTCATGCCACTACTAACTAGCATTATTCTCTCCCTTCTTTGGGTTTTCATAGCATCTGTGGTCTACACAAATGCAATTTAGGCTTGATTATATGCTACCTTTGTTTTCTGGAATATTTCTATTGTACAACTGAGCAAATCACTTAATGTCTCTGTGCCTCACTCAATGTATTCACTAATAAAAACAGAAGAGTTCATAAATCATTTCTAAAGATGCTTCTGTATAACAATCTATGTCTCCATAAGATTTTACACTCCTCAAGGAAAGGGACTCTTTTTTCTATTTCTGTTGAAATTCCCTTAGTCTACTTGTTCTCAACTGGGGACAAATTTGCTCCTTAGGGACATTTAACAATGTTGGGAGATATTCTTGGTTGTCACAGCTGGGGAGGGAGGTGCTTCTGAAATCTAGTGAATAGAGGCCAGGGATGATGCTAAACGTTCTACAATGCACAAGATGGCCCTCTACAAAAAGGGGTTTTCCTGCTCAAAGTGTCAGTAATGGCAAACTTGAGAGATTCTGCCTTAGTCTCTAAGCCAACACCATGAACATATAGTAGACACTGAACAAATACTTTTGTCTTTCAGTCAAAGAGGATTATCCTTATAGAAGGGATGCTGTCAGATATGGAACTGTCAGGGGAATGAAGAAAAGCAAGTGAGCACTCATGCAAAACAAATGCTAAGCCAGAGAAGAGAGTCTAATTTTCCTTAGTCAAGAGGGAGAGTAGGGAGTACTGTAAAGAAGAAAATTTTGGATGGATGAAAGCTGAGAGCTGAGAAGTTATTTACTTTGTAGGAGGTGTTGACTTAAATAGCTCGTCTTTTAGATATCTCTAGGGGAATAGCTTGTGATTGTGGTAAACAGTGGTAATAACATTGGAATACATGAAAGAAAGTTCTGGGAACTATAATTTATGTTGTCAAGAAGACTTGTGTTTATAAGATCCTTATTCTTACCTTCATTTGAAATAAAGTCTGGGTGATGAAAAGTGTCTTTAATTTACAAATGAGGCAAGGAAATTGGTTCAAATGGCTCTGAACACTGACACCCCAAAAAGACTCTTTTTCCCAGTTCCCTAGTCAGGATTTTTGGGGATGGGGATGATGGATGACCAATTGCTTTCAGTGACTCCTCCCAGCCTCTGCCTTGGCTGTGCTTCCAATGTTCTTCCTCATCATGCCATGTCTGTCTTTCTCCTTAGGTTATAACATGCAAGAAAACCAATTAATTATTTCTTTGTCCCCCATCCCCTCTCCTCTTCATCATTTAATAAATATAATAAGAAATATCCTGGGCATAAAAAATAGAAAGCTCCTGAAAATGTTGGGATTGGAGGGAAAATCCATGACCTACAAATTCTCTTGAGATGGATATCATTATTCTCAACCTCTCGGAACACTTGGCAGGAGATTCCATTATTAGTTCTCCTTGCTACCAGAGGTATTTGGCAAGGTTTTTGTTTAGATTTCTTTTGGGGAAGACATGCTTAAATTAAACATTGAAATTCATGAGAATATTTCAGTTCCTTGTAAACTTGTCTAATTACACTTCAAGTGAGGTATTATTTGTGGCTTCTCAATGAGGAAAAGTTCTCCTGAGGGGAACTTCCAACAGTTCACTTCAGCAGATCTCTGAGTCGATGGTCAAATGCAGTGCATGATATAACAGGCTGAAATAGGTATATAAGCATTAGTCAAAACCATTTTTTTTTGGAGAGTATTGTCATTTTAGTAATATATATTTTTTATTAATTTAATTTTATTGTATTATTATTATACTTTAACTTTTAGGGTACATGTGCACAATGTGCAGGTTAGTTACATATGTATACATGTGCCATATGTGCCAAATTTTATTTTTAATTGCAACCCTTTTGTGGTAGCTTTTTTTTAAAATTATTATTATTATTATTATTATACTTTAGGCTCTATGGTACATGTGCGCAACGTGCAGGTAAGTTACATATGTATACATGTGCCATGCTGGTGCGCTGCACCCACCAACTCGTCATCTAGCATTAGGTATATCTCCCAATGCTATCCCTCCCCCCTCCCCCCACCCCACAACAGTCCCCGAAGTGTGATGTTCCCCTTCCTGTGTCCATGTGTTCTCATTGTTCAGTTCCCACCTATGAGTGAGAATATGCGGTGTTTGGTTTTTTGTTCTTGCGATAGTTTACTGAGAATGATGATTTCCAATTTCATCCATGTCCCTACAAAGGACGTGAACTCATCATTTTCTATGGCTGCATAGTATTCCATGGTGTATATGTGCCACATTTTCTTAATCCAGTCTATCATTGTTGGACATTTGGGTTGGTTCCAAGTCTTTGCTATTGTGAATAATGCGGCAATAAACATACATGTGCATGTGTCTTTATAGCAGCATGATTTATAGTCCTTTGGGTATATACCCAGTAATGGGATGGCTGGGTCAAATGGAATTTCTAGTTCTAGATCCCTGAGGAATCGCCACACTGACTTCCACAATGGTTGAACTAGTTTACAGTCCCACCAACAGTGTAAAAGTGTTCCTATTTCTCCACATCCTCTCCAGCACCTGTTGTTTCCTGACTTTTTAATGATTGCCATTCTAACTGGTGTGAGATGGTATCTCATTGTGGTTTTGATTTGCATTTCTCTGACGGCCAGTGATGGTGAGCATTTTTTCATGTGTTTTTTGGCTGCATAAATGTCTTCTTTTGAGAAGTGTCTGTTCATGTCCTTCGCCCACTTTTTGATGGGGTTGTTTGTTTGTTTCTTGTAAATTTGTTGGAGTTCATTGTAGATTCTGGATATTAGCCCTTTGTCAGATGAGTAGGTTGCGAAAATGTTCTCCCATTTTGTAGGTTGCCTGTTCACTCTGATGGTAGTTTCTTTTGCTGTGCAGAAGCTCTTTAGTTTAATTAGATCCCATTTGTCAATTTTGGCTTTTGTTGCCATTGCTTTTGGTGTTTTAGACATGAAGTCCTTGCCCATGCCTATGTCCTGAATGGTAATGCCTAGGTTTTCTTCTAGGGTTTTTATGGTTACTCAAAACCATTTTTAATGGCTTAGATTCTTCTCTGTTGCATAGGATTATAGATTGGATCGTAGAAAAATGAGTTCTTCTCAGCCAGTGATACCTGGATTCCTTTTTCAGTTTTTCCAGTAACAGAAGAGTAAAAGAATTGAAGCACCTCTTTTTTTTTTTTTTTTTTTTTTAACTTTCCTGTAAAGGTTTTTTGGGAAAATATTCTGGGGCAAGGACTGAGTGACTGTGGTATAACCAGTGTACAGATCTATGTATAATAGAAATTTGATGAATAAGTGTGGCTCATTTGCTGCCACTGTATTTTTTGGCAGATGAATGCATGACATCTCTTGGTAAAATGGCCCAGAAGAAACATAGGAAGGAGTTATGAAAAGATAACACCCGTAAGTGTGACTACACATTTTGTGGTCCAGTCATCATTTCTGTAAGTCTGGAATTTTGTCTTTGCATGCTTCTTTAAGGTTGCCTTTTCCACCTTCCATCCTGTTTCCTTAAAAACACCAAATAACAATCTACAAGGCACTGAGTGTAAGAAACTAGAATTACTACTATAAAACCTCTCTATTGGTGGGCCTCTGCTTGGGATTTTTTTCTTCTTCCCCCTTTTGTGATCACATAAAAATACAATCCCAGAAGAGTTAAGGCAGTTCTTTGTTTGGTATCTGGTTTTGCTTTCATAGGTCTTTTATCTCTGTGTGGCTGGGTGCAACTGAAGCTGGTTTTACAAGAAGCTACCAATAAATCTCAGAATGGGAAGAGATGAGTAAACTCTTACTCTGAAGGCAGAGTTTGTATAAGGGAAGAAAGGGAGATCCCTTTTACATTTTATGAGAATGCATTATTTAGCGAGGCTCTATTTGATAGTTCTCCTGATTCCTTATGTGGGAAGGTATGGCTCAGTCCCTAGCTACTTATACTCCTTAGGAAAATGGGTTTGCTCAGTCATTGATTTTTGAGCATTTCACTTTAATTCTGTTATTTTCTTGAATATAGAGGGTAAAACCTTTTGTAAATAATTTGAAGAAGAATGTGGTAGGCAGAATTCTAAGAGGGCCCCAAGATTCTGGACCCTCCTCCATGTACACATCTCCTGCATAATGGATATGATGCAGGACCATGAGTGTAATGGAGTTCACTCCTGTGATTAGGTCATGTTATATGGCACAGTTTCCTTAAGAAAGGGGGATGATCTGGTGGCCTGACTGAATAACCTAAGCCCTTTAAAATCAGAGAGTTTTCTCCAGCTGGTGGCTGACAAGAAAGGCAGAAATTTGACACAGGAGAATTTGACATATTTTTATTGGCCTAAAAATAGAAAGGGCCACGTGGTAAGGAATGTAGATGACCTCTAAGGGCTGAAAGTTGTTCCCAGCTGGCAGAGTTCAGTCCTACAACTGTAAGGAAATGAATTCTGCCAACAGCCAGAGAGCATGGAAAAGGACCCCAAACCCTAGAGGAGAATGCAGCCCCACCTTGATTTCAGTCAGGGAAGATCCTGAGGAGGGAATTCAGCTACACTATATCCAGACTTCTGAGCTATGAAAATTATGAGATAATAAATTTGTGTTTTAAGTCACTAAGTTTGTGGTTATTTGTGACACAGTGATGGAAAACCAATATGAAGCAGGAGATAGCTTTTGGGAGAAGAAAGCTATGTAAAATCAATATTCTCATGTTTGGTTCTAAAACAAAGTCATTGTGATGGTCAATTTTGTGTGTCAACTTGGCTAGGCTATGGTGCCCAGTCATTTGGTCAAACCCTAGTTTAGATATTGCTATGAAGGTATTTTGTAGATGTCATCAACATCTATAATCAATTCACTTTAAGCAGGGGTGATTACCCTCCATAATGTGGGTGGGCTTCACCAGTGAGTGCTGGTTTTAAGAGCCAAAACTGAAGTTTCCCAGAGAAGAAGGAATTCTGAGAGACTGTAACATCAAAATCCTGCTTGATTTACCAGCATGCCAGCCTGCCCTGTGGATTTTGGAGATGCCAGCCCCCACAATCCTGTGAGCCAATTCCTTAAAACAAATGCTTTCATGGATAGCCTGTTGGTCCAGTTTTTGTGGAGAACCTGGACTGATACAGTTATAAACTCAGTTTCCTTTGGGGACTACACAAATGGATGAGGTGTGTTGGCAGTTGATTTGACACAATAAGGAATAGCACTTGACACTCGGCTACAACATGGTGCCGTCTCAAAGGCAGCAGCTCATAATCTGGGCCACAAATTGTAACCAGCTAGGAATACACACCAGGCACTGCCAGGTCTTTTGATTTTTTTTTTAAGTTTTTAAAGCCAGAAATCCAGAATTTTACACAAAATTGCCTGAATTCTAAATGAGGCTATTTATTCAAAAACATATATATTTTTAAAGCATCATGTGTACCACAAGGAAACAATCAGACATGTTCAGAATATGAGCTGTCTTATAAGACACACTGCCCTGGTCTCTTCAATAAGTCAAAGTCATTAAAAAACAAGAACAATAAGAAACAGACCAGGGCTGGAAGACTGTTGTAGATTAGAAAGATTAAAAGAAACTAAGGTGTGAAGTGTTGAAGTGTGATAATGTCTGTAATTTATTTCAGAATTCCTTTCTCTCCCTTACTCTTTCTCTCTCCACAAAAACACACACAGTAAAATGTTAACAATGATTGAATCTAGATACCAGGTACATGTGTGTTTATTGTACTATTTCTTGTATTTTTTTGTATGTTTGAAGCATTTTATAAGTAATTTTTTTCAGCCACTTAGCAGAGTAGACCACACATATATGCGAGAGGATTCTAGTTTACAATTGTTAGCAAGCTTTACCACATTCTGTGTGGTGAAACAAGGGAATTTCTGGAAGAACCAGTCAAGGAGAACAGGAGGCTTGACCGGTAGCACCCTGCGCACTTGGGCTGGGGAGCAGCTTCTGTGGACTCCACACAGAGCTGAGCCTGGGACACCAGGATCGGGTCACCTAGAGGCCTGTGTGACTTCAGCCGCAGGAGGGATGAACCTGTGATGGCAGGAGCAGCAGAGATCTGTTGTCCATGATTCCTGCACTCTGGGGCAGCCTGACTCAGAGACAGTATGCAGGTGGGTGAGCGCCTCCTTCCTTACTCAAAGCCTCAGGCACCTGCCATTCTGTTCTCCGCTAGCAGCCCTGGGTCCTGTCTGAGCCAGGGGTGATAGTATTTGGCCTCAATGAGTGTTCAATGACTGCCAGAAAGAAGAGCTCAGTTCTCCACCAGCCTGACCCCATGGATCCCCAGCAGGCCATCTCACCAAGCAGTGGGACGCAGACTAATTGTGTTTGTCTCCCACTTAGACAACTGTTCAGGCCCATTTTGAAATCATGCATTACATATTTCTAGAGACATTTGTAAGTGCAGCAAATACACTTAAATGTTTTGTTGTTGGCTGGTTAAGAAAGAGAAAAAAAATTAAAAATGAGCATAGGGACCAGGATCTCCACCAATCTTTTTACTGGAGTTGGTCTTCACCTTGAAACCTTCATTGCAGAGGCACTGGTATCCGACAGTGACCTTCATCCCCTTACCTTGGGTCTTTTCTACTGCAAATGTGGTCTCTTGTACCCATCAGTTCTTCTCCAACTCTTTTCCTTCCACACTTCCTCTAGGCTGCTAGCCCTGTGCTTTTACCCGTCCAGAATACCGTTCCACAAAGCTCTTCACATAGAGAGATGTGACACCCATATGGAGGTTTCTTGTTCAAATGAGTGCAAATGTATTCATTTCACAGATGGCTTGGGCTACACTAATATATTAGTATCCTATTGCCACTGTAACAAATTAGTACAAATTTAGCGGCATTAACAAAACATAGATGTATTGTCTTATGGTTCTGGAGGTCAAAAGCCCAAAATCAGTTTCACTGGGCTAACGTCAAGGTGTTGGCAGGGCTGTACTCCCTCTGGAGGCTCCAGGGGAGAATCCATTTCCTTGCTTTCTGGCTTCTAGAGACCACTTGCATTCCTTGGCTCAAAGCCCCTCCCTCCATTTTCTAAGCCAGTAATGTAACACCTTCAAATCTCTCTCTGACTCTCTGCTTCCAGCATCACATCTCTCACTTGGACCCTTTTGCCTCCTTCTTAGAAGGACCCTTCTAATTACATTTGGCCTGCCTAGATAATACAGATAATATTATAATTTACTATCAATTGTAATGTCACCATCTCAAGATCCTCAATCACATCTGCAAAGTCCCTTCTGCCACATAAAGTAATATATTCACAAGTTCCAGCAAGTAGGAACTGAACATTATCTTTGGGGCTGTTTTTCTGCCCAACACAACTAATGTTTGGACTAGATAGTAACTGTAAAATAAGGGTTTTTATTATTTTGCTTGGAATCTATTTTTAAATGGTGACAAGTCCAGCTGATTTTTAAAGCTATAGCCTAAACAATCATTTTCACTCAGCCTCACAATCTTCCTGTCATAGTTGCTTGGTAACTTAAATGTCTTTTGTTTTTGCTTGTTTTAACAGAACTATTCTTTCCAGTTTCTAAGCTATAACCCTCTCCTCTGCTGCCCGTATTATAAACTGAACTGTTTTCCCATATTTTTCTTTTTTACAAATTGTGGGGACAAAATTCATTAAGAATTTAACTACTTGGATGAAATAAGAGTGAGAATTTAAAAAAATAGTTATACGCTGCATAATGATGTTTTGGTCAATGATAGGCTGCATATATGACAGTAGCCCCATAAGTTTATAATACCATATTTTTACTGTACCTTTTCTATGTTTTGATACATAAATACTTACCATGGTGTTGTAATTGCCTATAGTATTCAGTACAGTCACATGCTGAATGGGTTCGTAGCCTAGGAGCAATAGGCTATACCACATAACCTAGGTGTGTGGTAGGCTATATACCCTTTAGGTTTGTGTAAGTACACTCTATAATGTTTGCACAATGACAAAATCATCTAACAATGCATTTCCCAGAATGTATCCCCATTGTTGTTAAGTGATGCATGACTGTATAATCATTGGTGAAAGACCACTGCTTAATAAAATCTATCAAAGTATGTATATTTGCCAATATGTTTTGATGTAGCCATTTTTTATCATGAGTTAAATAATATAGGAGCTCAAATTTTTTCAGTATAATGAAGGATGCAATAATATCCTTACAAAGATAAAAGCTAACTTGATACTTTAACATTTTTCAAATAAATTAGAATTTTATAATTTTCAGCCCAACCTGTAACTTTAGATCAGCTTCAACAAAGTTAAGTGACACATCCATCTTTTTTAAAAAAATTTTATTTTGTAGAGGTGGGGTTCTATTAATGTTGCCCAGGCTGATCTCAAACTCCTGGGCTCAAGTGATCCTCCTGCCTCGGCCTCCCAAAGTGCTGGGATTATAGGCATGAGCCACTGTACCTGGCCATCCATTTTTTAACTCCATAAAGAAATAATCTCTATATGATAAAATATAAATACCTGTTTTAATAAGTAAAAGGGATTATTTGAAGTGAGACATATCCTTTTATAGAGTATCTTACCTATTTTTAGAAGTGAGATGCAAGGTCTTCCATTTACTGTAAATAGTGATGTCCACATGAAAAGTCTGGCTATTTGTACACTGGGGGAGAGAAGGGAAATTCCTACAAGAGTTGCTTTTCCAAAATTGAGTAGTGACATAAAATTATCTTCAGTTTGTAAATTACTGTTGATTACGTTTTTAGTTTAAATATCTCTTTTTCCTTGTCATAAATCACTTTGGTGTTTTCCTTGGAATTTGAATTAATCTAAGCTGAAGTGTTATCGGAACATTTGGCAGAAATTCAGGAAATGGCCCTTGAGCATTTTGGTATGTGTAAATCCAAGAGGGTTATGGTGAGATAGAATATTTGGGGCATGTGGACAGAATAGTTTAGTGATTTTTCAGCTGTCTTAAAACAGTGTCTGGAATCTTTGCAGAAATTTAAATGTGTCAATTTTAAGCAGATATAATCTTCATATGGCTTGCCTTCTTTTTTATCACTTTCACCCCTACAAATACACCCATACTCCATAGACTGTCGTCTGAAGACAGCAAGGAATGAATGAGATGCTACTTTATTTCTTCCAGAGTACATTGCCAAAGATCATATCATTGGTCTGGCATTTAGGATGGAAAGAGAGTTGTTCCTTAAGAAAATTATGATAAGACCTTAGTCAGTGCACATTTGAGAAAGTATCTACATATCTCAGAGAAGCTATTTTTCCAATTATGTTATTTTGCTAACTAATTATTATATAGACTCAGGGAAGATATGACAAAATAAGGAGGGAGGTGTAACCTCTGCAGAACGGGAATTCAGTCCCTTACCTTTGTCCTGGATCTGAAGTGGTGGTGAAAAACAGTAAGAGCCCATTCAACTAATTGCCAGTACTATTTTTCACTCTCTCATTCATTCAGCTATTCAGATTGGAGAATGGAGATATAAGAGGTCTTGTAAACTATTTGGAAAGAAAAAAGTTAGATCTTTATATTCAGGCTCTATCTAGATGAATAAATGATTTGCAAAAAGATGACAACAAAACTCCAGAAGAATGAGTATTTTTATCATCATGAGATAGGAAAGGCCTTTCTAAGTATAGTGTAAAACCAAGAAATCCTAAAAGACCAACATATTTGACCACATGAAAATTTAAAATATTTACATGACAGAATATACTCTGAACAAAGTGGAACAAGTGAGAAAGATGGGGAAAAATTTGCAACATACATAGCAGATCAAAGGCTTATACAGAAAAAAATAAGGAAAAAGAAAAACTCAAAGAAGAACACTAATTAGCAATAAACCTGCTAATATCAATAATACAAATTAGGCCGGGTGCAGTGGCTCATGCCTGTAATCCCAGCACTTTGGGAGCCCGAGGCTGGCAGATTACTTGAGGTCAGGAGTTTGAGACCAGCCTGGTCAATGTGGTGAAACCCCTATCTACAAAAATACGAAAATTACCTGGGTATGGTGGTTTGCATCTGTAATCCCAGCTTCTTGGGAGGCTGAGGCAGGAGAATCACTTGAACCCAGGAGGCCGAGGTTGCAGTGAGCCGAGATGGCACAGTGGCACTCCAACCTGTGCGACAGAGTAAGACTCCCTCTCAAAAAAAAAAATTAAAATACCAACTCTATATGAATGTAGATATGCATTTATGCAGATACACTATTTGGTAAATCAGATTTGACAAAACTAAATAATCTGATAATGTTGAATGGTGTTAGTGAGAATAGGAGACAACGTAAAACCTAATTGAAGGGAGTATAACTTGTTATAACCTTTTCGGAGTGTGATTTCTTAGTGCCGATAAAGGTAATAATGTGCTTTTCTTCTATCCAGCAATTCTACTTCTACCAATAGATGAGAATTTGACAAGGATGCTGCAGAGGAATTCTCACATCAGGCAAGGAGTCCAACCTGCTCATGTTTATTGTCGTGCAGTGCTGAGAATCTCTAAGGCTAGTATGGAGAGTAACGTCTATTTTCTGGTTGCGAGGCAGATCCCTTCTCCTGTAATACTTGGTTTGGTTCTGTACAACTGAAGTGAATTTTTAGTGACAAGCCCATCAACAGTGAACTTGCTCAGAGGCTCACTGTCTACTTTAGTCCTCAGTTGTCAGGATCCCATGTGGATATGGAATAGGATGCAACTTGCAGTGGAAAAATCATGTCTCCAGTATGCTAGGATTGAGGCAGCACCTCTCTGCCTCTGCTGACAGGGGAGAGACTGAAGGAAGCTTAGCAATTCCCAGGGAAGTGATGTTATCTTGTCTGTGTGGTTTGGTTCATGCCAAGATGCCTTTGTATAACTTTATAAATAGCAGGTTGTACTGAATACTAAATGCAATGCGAGCTAGGAGAAGAAAGTACCTGCCTTTAGGTCTACCTTTATTCTATGATAAACAAGATAATTTACCTTAGGGCTTTGTGTTACTCTCTTAAGGATTAGAATTTTTTGACCAGGCGCTGTGGCTCACACCTGTAATAGTACTTCGGAAGGCTGAGGTGGGAGGATCGCTGAGGCCAGGAGTTCAAGACCAGCCTGGACAACATAATGGGACACCATCTCTACAAAAAAATTAAAAAAAAAAAAATTAGCGGGGCATGATGGCTTGTGCCTGTAGTCCCAGCTACTTGGGAGGCTGAGGTGGAAAGATCACTTGAGCCTGGGAAGTCAAGGATGCAATGAGCTGTGATTACGTCATTGCATTCCAGCCTGGGCAAAAGAGTGAGACCCTGACTCAAAAAAAAAAAAAAAAAAGAAGTTTTTAATATTCTTGGTTTACTTAGGAGAGTAGTTTGTTTTGTGTTATATCAAGAAGAAGCCAACATGTAGCTAAGGGTTTTTGAGAAACTTAATAACCATAGTCAATCTCTCTCTCTTTTGCCTTACTTGCTCACTCTCACTCACTCTCTCACTAGTCCAGGTACAGTTGGTAGTTTAAACCAAAGTAATTTACCATAACTACACAATCAGAAGCTTCCTTCCTAGACTTTATGTTTATTTCTGAGTATTAACCTAAGGGAGATGCGAACAGCCATTACCTCCACCATTCATAGACATACGTAGTTTCTTAGCCACCCCTGATCCAGATCTTTTGGATGACTTCAGAGGGTCAAATGTTCCAGGCAAGGAAAGGGGTGGGAGGTGTACTCAGATCGCATTGCTAACCCCATGGGCAGGGTCTGGAATCCTGTTAGTGCAAAGAAGTGTAGAGGCATTTCTGTAACATAGTTGAATACTTAAAACAATGAACCAATGCCAAATAATATTTCAAAATGAGAGAAAGTAATTTTAGATGAGTTATCTTCTCCATTTGAATTTAATTGGCTCAACTAACTTTTTAATCCAGTTCAAATTCTGCTCATTCTTCTGGTTTGAGTCTATGTTTGCTTATCCCTTCTCGCCAGCCCCAATCAGTGTGCCTCCTGGATTTTCTGTATTAGGTCACATCATCCTTTTGGGCAAAAATAAATCTCATACTACTATTATAGTGCTCTCTCTTCTACCACAGAGCCATTATCATTGTGTTTGGATGAGTGATTCCTCCTGTGTTTCTGTAGCTTCTTTCCAGGGCCTCTGCTAAGCCATGAGACACCTTTTTGAGAATGAAATAAAACAGGTTCCCCTCAACGACTGTGCAGCCCCAAGCTGGGGACCTAAAACAAACAGTACTTTATATTTTTTTTACCGTTCACCTCCTCAGCCAGGTGCCTTGTGCAGTTAACAACCTTTGTAATGGCATGTGGTCTCCCTGCCCCTTCCTACTTCTGCTCTAGAGTATAAGAAAGATAAATGGTTAGGAAGAAGGATGCTGGAAGGAATAATTTATGAAAGTCAAATGCAATATCAGGCTAACTCTGGCCACAGCAGTGACATTGACTGTTTATGCACTCACCCTCTTTTTATGGATTTCTGTAGAATATTAAAATGAGATTCATTTGCTCTCAGAGTTTTGGCAGGTACCCCAAGTTTGAGAACCAAATATTCCAGTATTCCAAAGGGAGGTATTGAATCATCTAGGCAGGATATGCTTAGAGACAGTGACATCTGTGTTGCTGGCATTAGTCCATTGGCCAGGTCCAGGTGACATAATAGAGAGGATCAGAGATGCCAGGGTGGAGAGCATCTTTGGAGAGAGTTGTCAGTGTGTGGGGGCACTGGGGAGGGAGGGGAGGGAATACATCTGCCATTTCGAACCAACTAAGGAGAGCTGGAAGATAAACTCTCAGAGAAGTTGACATGTGTCCCCTGGAGTATGAAGGAAAACATGAGAAGTTTGAAGAGGGGAGACTGTCTCTAGTTTGCTGCTCTGGAGCCATGGAATAGAGAGTTTCATTGGTCATAAGTTGTACTTCCAGGGTTTGGTGGGGCAAAGGCGTTTCCCCTCAGTCAGATGAGAACCCCCGTGGAAGGGACTAGATTGGATCATTTTGTGGTAGACACCGAGAGAAGGTGACCTCAACAGATGGAGATGAACTGTCAGAAGCCATGGGGCGGGGTCCAGCTGATCTCTTTGGGAGATTCTTATCTATTGGAAGTCTTCGAAGAATCTATAAAAGTGCTTCAGAAGAGAGAAAATTAGTATTTAAATTCTGCATCCTGAAAGGGCATCTATGCTGAATTATAACACACCAACTGAATAAGGCCTTTCTTTTACCTTTCTTACCTACTGGATTCCAACCATGGAACTGCCAAAAAAACAAAACAAAACAAAACAAAAACAAACCATCAGGTCAGACTGACCGTGGATGAGGTGAAGCAAGCAGGAAAGGAGAAGCAACTTCTCCTACCCTTCCCTCACTGGTGATTTCCTGGTGTGGCAAAGGCCAGAGCTAGAGGAGAGGAGAAACTTAAAATTAAATTTTGGAATGTTGATAATACACAGGGTGCTAAACGTGACTAATGGATTTTTTTGTTGTTGTTATCTGAGAGTAATTGAAAAAGCCGTGAGATGTTCTGGAGCTTTTGTCCAGGAGCAGGAAAGTACAAGTTGAGAAAGGCAGTTCTGTGGCATGGTGGTGGGAAAGAACACTGGCTTTCTGTTTCTACCTTTTCAAGTTTCAGTTTATTTACTGAGTCAGTGCTGTATGAGACACAAAGGGTCCTGTTTGCAGAGAAGCATGTGTATTTTGTGAATCCGGCCCTTCTCACCTTCTCAAGGGTGTCAATCCTGAAGTTGTCTCCTCTTGTGCACCACTGACTTCTCCTTCACTACTGGATCTTTCCTACTAGCATATATTATAAAAATTACTTAGAATCATCTCTCTCAAAAAAAGTGATCCCATGCTCCCTTTAACTATTGCACAGTTCCCTGTTTCCTTTTACTGAAAAATTTCTGGAGGGAGTCATCCAACCTCAAGGTCTGTGTTTCCTCATCATTCATTCTCATCCTCAGCCCACTCCAATGGGCTTTCATCTCTGCCACACCACTGAATGGGCATATATCAGTAACAGCAGTTCCCTACCCACATCTTCTTTGATTTCTCAGTTGCGCACAGTAGGAATGGTCGGTTCCCCCTTCTTGAGACATGTTCTTCTCTAGGCTTCTGTGCTATGCATTTATCTGGACTCCTTCAACTCTACTGGCCATTTCTCATCTGCTAGCTCTTCCTCCTTCATCAGACCCCCATCCTTGGCCTCTTCTTTTCTTGGTCAACATTCTCTTTCTAGGCACTTTTACCCAGTCCAGGGACTTCACTGGACAGTGCAGATGTAAAACATTTCTATGCCTGCAGAAAGTTTGATTGTTCAGTGCTGGTGTAAAAAAAGAAAACAAAATGCCCTATCTATTAAGTGAAGCATACTTGAATCAGAATCAATAAAAATAAAGAAAAATCAGGGACATCTGTGTGTGTGTGTGTATATGTGTGTATGTTTGTGTATATGTGTGTGTATGTATATGTGTATGTCTGTGTGTACGTATGTATGTGCATGTGTCTGTGTATGTGTGTATGTGTGTCCATATGTGTGTGTGTGTGTGTGTGTGTGTGTGTGTGTGTGTGTGTTCATTAAGGAAAACACTTCTTTGGTTGTGACAGAAAATTCAGCCCAAATTCTCACAAAAGAAAAGAATGTATTGGCTGATAGATGCTGAAAAATTGAAAGATCCAGGGGAGCTTCAGGCACAACTTAAATGAGGGCTTAGCCAATGTCCCCAGGATTCCTCTCTCTGCTCCGCATCCTCTGAGCAGCTCCACTTTTAGCTCTATTGACTCCTCATATATAAAATATGTAAATATGTTTATATATGTATAAATATATACATTTATGCAATCTCTTTATATATATGTATATATGTGTGTATATATACATATATAAAGAGATTTATTATGAAGAATTGGCTCCCATGATTATGGAAGCTGACAAAAGTCAAGATCTGCAGAGTGAGTCAGAAATCTAAAGACCCAGGAGAGCTGATGGTGCAAGTCCAAAGTCCAAGTCTTGAAGGCCGGAGAACTGATGGTGTAGTTCCAGTCCAAAGGACCCAGGAAGAGCCGCTGTTTCAGTCTGAAGGTACTCAGACAGGAGGAATTCCATCTTACTTGGGAGAGGGTCAACCATTTTGTTTTAGTCAGGACTTCAACTGAAGGTTGAGGCCCACCCACATGAGGGGGACAATCTGCTTTACTCAGCCTACTGATTGAAATGACAATCTCATCCAAAAACATTGTCACAGAAACACTCAGAATAATGTTTGACCATCCCGTGGCCCAGTCAAATTGATATATAAAATTAACCTTCATGGTTTTATTGGACCTCATTGGTCCAAGGTGCTTTTTGACCGCTAAAGCCCAAATATAGGGTCATCTATATATAGATTGTGAATAGAGGTAAGATAGTCCCTATACAGGAGAATTTGAGGACTATTGCCCAAGAAGATAAGTGGAAGCTAGGGGCAATAAACAAGTGTCTACTATAAGCTGCAGATTTGAAAGTTAAAGTGAGAATGGAACCAAAAAAATGTTGAGTGACTGCTATAAACTAGGCACTGTCCTAAGCACTTGATATTACCACTGAGCTAATGGACTTATTGAAAAAGTTTGCTTGTAGCTTTTTCTTCCCCTGTAGATTTACAATGTAAAAATTCACATCCCTTATCCCCAACCCACAATAAGAAAAACTAGGATTGTGTTTCTAAAGGTGTGAACTCTCCTTGCCCCCTTGGGGAGTAAGCTCTTTTTAAAATGTAGTGTTTCTGGTCAAGAAAGCAAATTTGCTAGGAGGTTGTAGGCCACTTTGGAGACAACTCTAAGAACACTTGTCTTCTTTTTTTCCCCCCTTTTAGACTAAATTCCTGATTTACCTAGCCAAAGATTAAAAAACACAGTAAAGTGAAGAGGAAGAGTTTGTGTAAGATTGATATTATTTATTTCTTAAATATGTGTAAAGATTCACCATTGAAGCCCTTGTGAAAAGAGTTTTAATTTCTTTCAATTCCTTTAATAGATATAAACTATTCAACTTCATAGACATAGAACAATTCAATATGTAGATTCAATTTCTTTAATAGATATAGAACTGTTGAGATTTTCTATTTCTTCTTGTGTCCATTTTGGAGTTTATTTTTAAACAATATTTTATCTATTTTATCTCAATTTTTAAAATTAAGTGACACACGATTGTTTATATTTATTAAATGTCTGTAGTGATAATTTTCCTTTTATTCCTGATATTGATAATTTGTGTTTTCTCTCCCTCTTTTTCTTGATCAGCATTAATAAGGACTTATCAATTGTATTACTATTTTCAAAGAACTAACTTTTGGCTTTGTTTGCTTTCCCTATAATATGTTTTTTAACCTATTAATTCTGCTCATTAATATTTTTTCTTCTGTTTTCCTTGGATTAAATTTGTCTGAATTAGGCTTATTGATTTTCAGTCTTTCTTTTTTCTCTCATCTTAAATATTCATTTGCATTTGGAACTGTAAATTTCCTTTTTGGCATCACTGTTTAATACGTCAGTTTTATTGTTATTTTGCTCATATTTTCTAATTTTATTTGATTTTTTGATCCTTGAGTTATTTAGAAATATGTTGCATAATTTCCAAATATTTGGAGGATTTTCTAATTATCTTTCTCTGATTTATTTATATTTTAATTCTATTGTAGTCAGAGAACATATTACATATAATTTGAATCCTTTGAAAAAAAAGTTAAGACTTCCTCTTAGGCTAACATACAGTGTATTTGGCAATGTCTGCTATTAGCACAATGACATCAACTCTCTTTTGGTTAGTGTCAAGGTGATATATCATTTACCATCTTTTCATTCTCACCCTTTCTGTGTCTCTCTATATATAGTAATTATTGTTTGTAGCATATAGTCAAGTTTTAAAAATTTAATCTAACAATCTTTAGAAAAATGTTATTGTTTGGCTTATTCATATGGAATGGAATTACTGATATAGTTGGGTTTAGGTCCACTATCTTGCTCTTTATTTTTTATCAGTTCATCTGTTCTTTGCTCATTTATTCTTCTTTTCTAGTCTTCTTTTGGATTAATCAAGCATATTTTATTATTTCATTTCTCTACTTACTATATGGTTAGTAATAAATTATGTTATGATTTTATGATTTCTCTGGAGACCATAGTATGCATTCTTGACATAATACTCTTCCTCTGGCCTTTGTGATATTGTCACATATTTTGTTTATATGTTATAATTTCAACAAGACATTATTATTCTTGTTACATGAAACAATCAATAATATTTTATTTTTACTCACATATTTACACTTTCTGAAGCTCTTTATTTCTTCTTTCAGTTTCATGCCTTTATATGATTGCTTTAAATTTTTTCTTTAATTGATTTTGTGGTGAAGATCTGTTGGTTAAAAATTCATTTTCATTTGGATGAAAATTTCTTTACTTTTCATTCATTTTTGAATGATATTTTAAATAAGCATAAAATTCTAAATTGACAGTCTTTTATTTCAGCACTCTGAGATACTATCCCATTATCTCCTGGCTTTCATAATTTATGTTGAAAAGTCAGCCATTCATTTTATTGTTGCTCCTTTGAAGTTAATGTATTTTTTCCCTCTGGGTACTTTTAAGACTTCTTTTAATTCTTGATTATTAGAAGTTTGACAAAAATATGTCTAACTGTTGTTTTCCTTTTATTTATCTTGCTTAGAATTTGATGAGCTTCTTGAATCTGTTGAGTAATGTCTTATCAACTTTGGAAACATTTTGGCTGTTGTTTCCACAAATACTGCTCCTGCTCCCATTTATTTCTCCTTTTGTTCCGGAACTTTAAATAAATATGGTATACCTTTTAACTATCTCGTATGCTCAGTTTTCTTTTTATACGTTCTTTTCATCTGTGCTTGGATTTGTATATTTTCTATAATCCTGTCTTAAAGTCTAATAATTTTATCTGCTTCTCTGTCCAATCTGCTGTTAAATGCACCTAATATGTTTTTAAACTCAGGTGTTATATTTGTCAGTTAGAGAATGTACATTTGATTCTTTTACAAAGATTTAAATCTTTCTATATTCATTGTCATTGCATCCATTTCCCCCATTTTCTTCTGTTTCATGTAGTATATTAATGAGTTTTTTAATAAAATTCTCATCTGCCAGCTTCAATATTTGGATTATCTGTGGGTCTGCTTCTATTGTTTATCTTTTCTCTTGATTATAATGATCAGTCACATTTTTCTGCTTCTCTGCATGTCTAGTAATTTTTTTATTATAAACAAGACATTATAAATAGAAGCACTGCAGAGGCTCCAGTTGATGCCCTATACTAGAAAGGGCTTCCACATTCCTCTTTGGAAACACTCTTAGGATGAAGGTTTTATCTTTGAGCTGAATAGGGGCTAAGTTGCAGCTTTAGTAAGACTTAGTCCACTTCTGGTTTTTCTCTGTTCCTCAAACATAGCTATTCTGGACTTTTGATTACAGCCTGCAGGAATTCTGTCTTCTCAGTTCTGAAAGGTTGTGGGGAATTTAGTGCTATACGTTAGAGGTTTTGAACTTAGCTCTTTAGCCTTGCACCCCTTGCCCCATTACAGCTTCAAAATCTGGAAGATGTCCTAAACAGAGTGGCTGGCTGTGTGTTTGAATGGCAAGACTTCTTCCTTTAATTAGACTTTTTCCCCTTAGCACCATGAAACTAGAGGAGATTTTATTATGACTTTTTGAAGTCTTTAAACAAATGCCCCAGCCTTCTTTGCATAGCCCCTGAACCCAGAAGATGTCCCGGGGGAAAACCAGCTATGTGTTTAGCACTTACCAAGTTTCTGGTTTCTCCCACCAGCCCCACGTGACTGCCAAAAACCTCTCTGGTTTCTCTTTCCCCAAGTAGATTCCTTCTTTATAAGTCAAGTCAAATTCTCAGTCCATGCCCAGAACTGTAAAATGTCCCCAGGGAAGAAAACAATTGGTGATTTATGTAGCTAGCCTTCATTGCTTCCTCATTTTCTGAGATGCTTAAAAATGTGACTTTCTTAATTTATCTGGCTCTTTATAATTGTTGCAATGGGAATTGTAGTCTGCTACGATCTTACTACATTTTATTCAGGAACAGAAGTCCCCTGATCCTCATGTTTTAAGAGTAAAAGCCCACTAATATGGGTACGACTTCAAAGATTGAAAAGGGCTATGGCCTGCCTTCAGTACTTGGATTCCTGGAGGAGTGAAGTTACATTGGTGGTCCAGACTTGGGCCCTTAATTGCAGAGGCTCTGAAAAAATAAGTCATATGGCTTCAGGAGATATTGCTAGACTTGATGCAGGGAGGAAAGCTGTCAAAATGAATGGGAGGTTTTGAATGAACCATGTACCCTTGCAGTAACAATTATAGTTAGCGGCAATCAAAACTGATAAAATGACTGAGTCCCTCCATTTTCCTAGATATAAATTCAAATATGATTGAAAGATAAGAAAGGTGTCCTTCCATCTTTTTATGGGTGGTGTTTAAATTAAATTAAATTTGATTCTGAAAATTGAATAAATTTTTACTCTATGTTTCAGAATACTTGTTGTACTGTTATTCTTACAGGTATGACCAGGCAACTGAGTATAAAATTGATTCAGAGTATGGTACTTTGAATATGAAGCTTTATGAGTACCTTAAGTTTATTTTGCTTATTTTGTCCTTTTTTTCCTATACACACACACACACACACACACACACGTGTGTATATACATATAAATGTATATATTAAATATGTATGTGTGTATATATATATTTTGCTCTACTTTCTATTTTCAATCATTGCTAATATAATATGGAGATTTATTTCATTAAATTATGTTTTTCATTATATATGTATGTATGTGTGTATATGTATATATGTATAGTTTTTCAATATTAATATATGCATTTTGAACCAGAACCACACCTTTTATACCATAACTTTACTAGTTTTTGTTTCTTTGTTTTATCTCATGTTTTAGTCAGTTGAAGAGTATCTTCAAGTCATTTCTTCTAGAAGATATATTAGTAGTTCGTAAGTACTTGAATGCCTGTTGTCTTCATAAATGAAAAATAACCTAGAAATCCTTAGATTACAGAAGTTTGCCCCCAAAACTCTAGAGCCTTGACCACACATTGGAATCTCCTGGGGAGGTTTAAAAGTTACTGATGCCTCAGTTCCATCCCTAGCAATTCTATTTTAAGTTGTCTGAGATGTGGCATGGATATAAAAATTAAAAATGAACAACATCAACAAAAAATGCTCTAAGGCCCTACTGTAGGTCAACTAAATCAGAGTTTCTGGGTGAGGGCGTTGGGGGTCAATATACTCTTTCTGTTTTGTGTGAAAAATTCCCAGGTTTGCCAGCCATACTGTCAGTTTCCTACAGTGTCAGTACTGGTTTTTATTGCCATCAATGTGGATTAAAATTTTGCTTTTACATTTTTAGATTCTTTGTAATTATTTCTTTCCTGTCATCTCCTCTTTCTTCTTATCTTAGTTTTTTTCATGCCACCTGATTCTCTTCTTTTAGCTTTTCCTTGCTTTCTCTATGGAGGTGGTCATTTAACATTTTATAAAACAGTTTTCTGAGTTTGTCATCTGTATTTTGTAGGAGATAGTTTTGGGGGCTTTGCTTTTCTTCCTTATCTCCAGAATGATGCTCTCCTTTTTTCATGGTTTTTGTTTTTTGTTAGACTTCTGTTTTTATTGCTGCTATTATGGTTTGGGTTTGTATGTGTTTTCTTCTTTTTACTCATCTCAAATAAGGCAAAGCTAATCTCACTGGCTATAATCTCAGGCAATGTGGAGATAGGTGATTAGTTTTCTCAGATCTCTTTCTGTAGTACTGTTATAAACATTCCCATCTCCCACCCAAATTCCAAAAATCTTGAAGGCTTTTTCTTCATGTTGTTTCCTGTCATGAGGAATCATTTTCTACCTCTACTTGCCTGTCCCTGTGATTCTCCAACTGGGTTCATTGGATTCATCAAGTTCATTGGGTTCATACGTATGAAGGCCTTTCTCGAGCATTTGCTCTTACCACATGTTCTTCCCCATCATCCACCCACAGTGCTTTTCTTGTGGGGACCTTTCTTCTCAGGAAGCAACTCACTAAAGCCAGGACACATCTCCCACCTTACTTCCTGTCCAGTTGTTTTCTGGGGTTTTCCACGTTTGCCAGCTGGTGACATGGGCTGAGGAACAATAGCACTTCAGAGAGTGGCATCAGTAGGCTAGGCAGTAGGTGATTTGCCGCTTTGAGGATGCAGGGCTGAGTCTCTGAGTCAGTGGTCTATCAAAGGGGCAGACTTGAAGTCCCTTCCTATCCTCATTCAAATAAATAAAATAAGTTATGGTGAAAACTTGATAGGCTATTCTCAATCTGTCTGTGCCTTGTTTATAGACAGGGTAAATCTACAAAGCTCCACAGGTGATTCCAAGGCATATAAGGTAGGGAACCACTGTTTTGGTCAGCAATTGCAAAAGTTGCAGGAGGGACTCAGGGGTACCATTTCCAACTGAAATTCAGGCTGAATTTGAGAGGATAACTCCATGTGCAGGTGAGATTACAAGGGAAGCCAAGAAAACAGGTGAACAAGTGTTGCAGTAATCCATGTGTTGGTGTTACCTGGGACAGTGACCCTAGAAGGGAAGGTGAGGACAGACGTGAGAAGCATTACTCAACACTTGGTGACAGGATTTGGATCATGAATAGAAGAAGCAGGAAGAAAGTGGAAGAGCTGGCAACAATGCTAAAGACTCTACTCCCCTCTGCCCACCCTACCCCTCAGTGTTCCTAGGCCAGAATAAAGAAGTACTCATCTGGTCTTTTTAGAAGTGGCATATTAAGGTTGAACAATAACTTAGTTTTATCCATTTACTAACAAGGATTTATTGAATACATACTCTATACTAGACATTTTGCTAGATCCTGGGGACACTTGATTTAAGAGAAAAGTACAGAGTTCTTGCCCTCACAGAGCCTTTAGTCCAGCAGTGAGACAGTGTCAATCAAATAACTCCCACAATGAAGGAAATGAAACCCTCCACCCATCCCATGAAGACATGTAATAAAGGAAGCTGGGGAAGGTAGGGATGGGTGTCTGGAACATAACATTCCAGGCTGAGGACAAGTGACAAATTACCGGAGGACCACAATTCAGCTTGAGGAGATGGAAGGGCCCCTGTGTGTCAGGAACTCAGTGTGAGATGAGACCAAGTTCAAGAGGGGACTGGGCAGGTGAACAGGACCTTGCAGGGAAGAAGACAGCTTCCGTCGTTCTGTAAATAGTGCGGTACTAAAGCCTGCTTTGCTCATTTCTCCTGTATATCAGTCAGCCTTGTAAGTTGTTGCTGATCTATTCTGCCTAAGTAAGCAAGTAGGATTTTCTTATTGTATGACCTATGAAATTCTAAAATATATGATGAGTAATAAAATAAAAATATTTTCTTTGCATAAAGCTGCTATGAATATTTAATCTGGGTTGGAAGGTCCAAAGTGGCCCAATAAATCTATTTTACAAACTTGAGCGAAGCCATCTGTTACTGTAAATCCAGTAGATTTTTCCAGTGAGGAAATCACTAGAACAGACATCATCTCTGTCTGCAAATGAACAAATGAGTACTTCTGTGCCATCTGTGCCTCGTGAAATCTCAGGATTTACAGACTCTGTCATCTTAGTCGCCAAAAAAATTTATTGTAATCTGTGGTCACAACAGTGATTCCTCCTCACCTGTGTGTTTTGTTGCTGTTGTTGTTTTGCAGATTTTTCACCAAGTCTCATCGTAAACTAGATTATGTGGAAAGTGGAAAAAACATTAAAAATCAGAAAAAAATAAATACCAACCCCTCAGGAAGTACATTCCAGTCCTTAATTCCTCCAGTGTAGTTGATAGCTCTGTCAGAATAACTGCAGGCTAATTTTTCCCTTTATTTTTAAAGTGATTTTTTTTCTACTAAATGACTTCTTTTATCTATTTTTTTTTTTTTTTCTTGAGCCTGACTTATTCCCTAGTTTGGGCCTTTATGTAACTTTAGCTCCAGCAGAACTTCATTTTTCAGTCCATACCCTTGCTAGGTATCCCCAAATCCCAGTACCTTTCTCTTATTCTAATCATCTGATCTCCTCTCTCTTTATCTCCACATCCTTATCCTCCTCCTCCTCTCTCTCGCTCTCTCTGTTTCTCTCTCTCTTTCTCTTTCTCTCTGTTTCTCTCCTCCCCCACTTTTCACTCTTCGCACATGCACAGAGGTACCATCTCTATATTTGCAATTGTGGAGCTCTTTGAGTTGCTAATAACAGAAACCAACTCTGACTGGTTGCAAAAAAGAAGGGGGAATTTATTTGAAGGCTACAGAGACATCTCACAGAACCAAAAGTTGAACAATCATGAGAAGTGTCTCTGGAGTCCACTGCTATTACCTGAACTTAATGCCCAGAATTCCTAATCTCCTAATCTCCTTTTTCTCATTCCTGGTTTCAAATTCCTGGGAGAGAGAATCTGACCAACTCAAATCTATTCCTGGATCACCGGTATGAATAGAGGTGCAGGATTGTGTTGTGAGACAAGACTACTTTTGGTCTGCCCGTGTCTAGTGGGCTGTTCCCAGCATTCATAAACTAGGCAGCAATCCAAATGGTTGTGCAATGAAATGTCAATCCACTCCTGGTCATACCATAGATCTACTTAGGTGAACCATAGTAATGACTGCAATTTTCATCTTCCTTATAATATCCACTGCTCTTCAGTGGGATTCACTGTTACTAAGATGATAGTCTTGCCTGGTGCTCCAGCCTGGCTGTTATCACCAGTCCCTCACCATCCTCATCTCATACTGTACAAGTAAACAGTCACACAAGCCCAAATCTGTGTGTGAGAAAAGAGAGAACCGAACTAGTCAGAAAAAAGAGAGCTCAGGGGATAATTACAAATAATTTACAAAGATTTTTCAACTGTAATTGGTCTTGAATCACAGTAAATAGAACGATATACTTAATAATATGAATTGCTATTTATTTATTTATCCATTTAAAACATTTTCTGAGTCCTGACTTTGCGCTGTTTTCTACTCGGGGCCATGGGAACAATGATGAGCAACATTAGGCAAGTCCCTGATCTTGGATCTTCTGGTCTAGCAGGGATGATCAGAAAGAGTCTCATGGAACTGTATGTAACTTACAACTGTTTTAAGTGCTCCAGGGAGAGGTATGAGGGTCTATGAGCACATTTAATGGGAAGTCCGGGGAGTCTTCCCTGAGGAACTGATGCTTGGTCTGAGATGAGAAGCCTGGGAGTGGGGGTGTCAGGGAGGAGAAATCGAGAGGAGCCTTTCAGGCAGAGAGAGCAGGGTGTGCGTGGGCTCTGAGCCCGCAGGAGCCCTGTATATTTGAGGAACTGGGAATCCGGTGTGCAATTAGAAAGTAGAGTTGAGAGGAGCAGGGTGGGAGGCAGAGGACACAGCAGAAAGGGCCAGCCTTTGAGAGCAGGTTACAGTTTTAGCTGAGAAGCCACAGAGAGGCTTTTAAGCTGCAGCATAAGGGGATCGAATGCAAGCTGTGAAATGATCATTCTGGCTGTTGTGTGGAGAATAAATTGAAAGGGATTGAGAGAGGATATAGGCAGAGTAGGAGATACATTGAGTGAAATCTGGAAACAACTATTGTGAAATGTCTGTATATTCATAGAGTTAGCAGAAAGTCAAAATTTTCTGATAATTTTATGGCTGTTTTCATTTTTGAACCTGCCAACCATTATAGTTTGAGATTATGTGAATAAAATAGCAATAACGTCAAGACAGAAATGTTAAGTGACTAAGATCTGCCCCAGATGGTGAAACAATGATGTCAAGCGTAAGTCCAGGATAATTCCTAGGTTTCTGGTTTGAGCTATTGGGTAAATGTTTGTTGTGACTGCCTAGGCTTTCTCCTTTATTTCTCTTCAAGAGTAGGTTAGCCACTGGGAAGCAGCCATCTTGGTTATGCCTTTTCTTCAGCTGGTCAAGTTCCTAACTCAGCCTACAATAATAGATTTCCCTTGTCATCCACCAAATTGGAGACTGCACATTTTTGTGCTTGCATTTTTTTCTAAAGGCCTGTAAATATTATTTTGGGGACTGCAGGAAATACCAAATTTAGGTACTTAAGTCATTATGAAAAATATCCTTTAAAACTCTGGTAGTTTATGACTCACACTAACAGAATTTTATTAAAAACATCTTCAGACATTTCAAAAGTAGCATTTTAAGCATTGGCTATTGCTTATGATGATGGGGGAGTTTGAGGCAATCTGAGTGTTCAGTATCAAGTGGGAAGACTTTGTGGTGGACACAGAAGCTAGAAGGAATAGGTTAGATGTCCACATAGCAACAAGGATGGGTCTTATTAACACAGACCTGTGTTCATTACACAATTATTTCAATGAGGAAGATGGAGTTCAGGTTTGAGTATTTCAGACTCACAGTACAATTTAATTTCTCTATAAGATTTTAATAATTTATTCCTTCCTCCTTTCCTCCCTTCTTCTCTTCAATCATTTAGTTAGTATTTTTTGATTGCCAGGCACTATGCTGAGCTCCAAGGATTCTGTAAAGAATGGCATAGGTGTTGTTACTCCTCTCATGGAGCAGCAGGACAGGCAATAACAGATAATTATATAAATAAATACATAGTTACGCATGATGATGAATTCCTTGAAGGAAAATTACAGTTTGCTAAATTACAGAGAGGTGGACAATGGTAGGCCTCTTTAAGGAAGTGACGGTTGAGCTGAGACTTAAAGAATGGGATTTCCCCAGAAGAAGCAGGAGAAGAATGTGTCACTCAGCAGGAATAGCACAACAGACTTCAAAGGAAAAGGGCCCAGTGTCCATGAGAAACTGAAAGGAAGCTGATATGGGTGCACATATGAGGGAACCGGGCTGGGATGCAAGATTGTGCTGGAGAAACATGCAGAGACGCCCTCTAAGTCTTGTTACTAATCTAAGATGTTAACCAAAAAACAATTGGTATCTGTTGAAGTGTTTTGAGCTGGGGAATAAAATGATTTGACAATATAAGATTATGTCTTCGCCATAAGGAGAAAGGATTGGAATAGGAACAAAAATGGATGCAGGAAAAACCATTAGGAGGTTTCCCAGGAGTTCAGGAGAGAAGCGACTTGGACAAGGTGGATGGTAGTGGAGATGGAGAGAAGTTGGATGGATTTGAGAGATATTCCAGTGATAGAATAAACAGAACTTTGTGTTATATTGGATATGATGGTGAGAGTGGTGGAATCAAGGCTAACTCCTAGATTTCTGGCTTGAACAATTGGGTAAATGTTGGTATCATTTACTGAATGGGACAGGCTGGAGGAAGGCCACATTTTCAAGAAAGGATATAGAGTTCCATTTTGGACATGTTAAGATTCCTGTATAGTTGTGTGCAGTTGGGTCTAGAGCTGAAAGAGCAATCGAGGTTATATAAATAAATGTGGGAGTGATGTATATAAAGAATGGAAAACATATTTAAAGTCATTAGAATACATCAATTAGCTAAGAAGGAGAGTATATAGTGGGAAGAGAAGGGGCCCCAGGGTGGATCCCTGAGGGATCCAGTGTTAGAAAAGGAAAAGCCAGGGCCAGACGTCGTGGCTCATGCCTGTGATCCCAACATTTAGGAGACTGAGGTGGGAGGATTACTTGAGCCAAGGAGTTTGAGGCCAGCTTAGGCAAGATGGCAAGACCCCATCTCTACAAAACAATAAAAAATTAGCCAACCACAGTGGTGCATTCCTGTAGTCCCAGCTACTCGGGAGGCTGAGGCTAGAGGATTGCTTGAGCCCCAGAGGTCAAGGCTGCAGTGAGCAGCCTTGCAAAGTGAGACCCCATCTCTAAAAAAAAGAAAGAAAAGAAAAGAAAAGGAAGAGCCAGGAAAGGACAGCACGAAGGAGAGTCCAGGAGAAAACCTAGAAGTGTGGTGCCATGAAAGTCAAGAGAAAAGAGTATTTTGTGAAGAAAGTGATTGCTGTGTTGAATGGTGCTGGGATATTGAGTAAACTAAGACTGGAGAAGGTTCAATGGAATTGGCAAGATGGAGATCATTAGTGACCTTGAAAAGAAGTTTGGGAGATAGTAGATGTGGGAGAAGTCAGCTTACAGTTGGATTAGTTGTGAATGGGAGATGAAAAGTGGAGGTAGCATATGTACACAAGTCTTTCAGCAAATATGACTGTGAAGGAATATAAGGAAATAAGTTAGCATATGGATGGGACTGTATTGGACACCTCTTGTATGTTACTTTAAATCCTGTTGGCTCTGCTCTTAGCCTAGCCACTGCCTTGCTAAGTTCTGAGCTCCTACAGGCTTAACTTGGCCATGCCTTGCTTTAAGCCCTTGCCTCTCACATACTACTCTAGGGCTTCTTTGTTTTGTGGCTAGGAACATCTGAGGGAACCTTTTCAGCATTCATGCTTATGCAACCCAGAAACCAGGTGAGTTGACAACCAAGGGACGACCTTTGACTAGAGGGCAATAAAAGCTGATAGATAAATGCTATCCTCTTTTCTCTCTTTGGTGGACAGTTTCTAAGACCCATTGCATAAGTTTGCTCAGAAGGTCCCATGGGATTGGTGCCTGTAAAGGTGATTTAAAAAAATGTATCTGTGTATTGGCTTCACTTCATTCTTCACTTTGCCCCTTTTTTTCCCACCTTGGGATCACTTCTAGATAAACCACCTGTGTGCATTCAAGTGTTTGACTCATACTAGAGCATGATAGAAAGGATCCAGTAGAAAAGGAAAAGATGGAAACACAAAAGAGGCAAAGGATAACTAATGGAGCAAGACCTTTGGGAAGGTGAGAGTAAATGGGATCCAGAGTCCTGTGGACAGGAGAGCAGATGAAGATGAATTTGGGGCAGGTCTGTTTGTTTGTGGTTTGGGGGTTGTATAGATGAGAGAGTTTCTGTATTAGAATTTAACCGGAGAAGCAATTGAATATATATCTCCTACTGAATATCTGTATTCTATATATAGAGAGAGATATATTGCAAGGAATTGGCTTGTGTGATTGTGGGAAACCTCCAAAATTCACAGGGCAGGCTGTGAGGAAGAGCAGGCTGTGAGGAAGAGCTGGCTGGAACTCTCAGGCATAAAATGAAATGTCCACAGGCAGAATTTCTTCTTCATCAGAAACACCTCTGTTCTGTTATTGAGGCCTTCCATCCAGCTGATGGGATCTGGCCCACCTGAATAATCTAGGATAATCTTCCTTACTACAGGTCAACTGATTATGCATTTTAATCACACCTACTAAATCACACCTTCACAGCAACACCTAGATTAGTGTTTGATTGAATAACTGGGGACTGTAACCTAGTCAAGTTGACACATCAAAAAACAATCACACTATTTTCACCCCTAGAGCTGGAATATCTAATAAAAAATTTTGTAATAATAGAAATGCTTTATATCTGCATTGTCCAGTACAACAGCCACATGTAGCTATTGAACATGGTCAGTGGTTGGTGCAACTGAGGGACTGAAGTTTGGATTTTATTTAATTTAAATTAATTTAAATGTAAATAGCCATGTGTATCTAGTGGCTACCATATTGGGCAGCACAGTTCTAGAGTATAAGGCAGGGTCATCAGTTGAGAATATTATTGCTAGTTAAAAAGAATACGTTGAAAAAAATAAATTGATTTATCAAAACTAATGAAAAAGACCATAATATGTTCTCATTTGTTTTTCAACTTGCACAGCAGGAATCTCAGTCACAGCTAACATCTTTGATGCTGATCCTGCAATTTGCTTGTATCATAGTTTACAAAGATGAACAGTAATCATGAGATTGTGATTCTAGCTGAGCAGGCTATACCACGCAACCGTAGGTGTGTATTCCAGCACGAAGCAAGCAATGGTCTGTTTCCCAGAGGCACAGGCCCTCTTCCAGATGGCAGCCCATTATAAACAGCAGTGCATGTACTGCATCACGTACTCCAATTAATAGCCTGCATTACATCTCATCAGCACTATGAAAACACATGTGATAGGAAACTTGTCCTTTCTATGACAAAGAAAAACTCAGTGATTTCTTAAAAATAGAAAACATATGAGGCATGTTCCCTCAACACACTGCAATGAGACTTAAATTAGCAATGACAATAAAACTACTCATAACACTTAGAAGTGTAAAAACATTATTCTAAATAATTCTTGGGTCAAAAGGAACTCAGAACTGAAATTAAGATTTATTTAGGTAAATTGATGGTAAGACTACTATATATTTAAAAGGGGGTACAGACAAAGGCATGTTAAAATAGTTCCCTCAGATGACTTTAAAATACCTTTTTAGAAAACAGGAGAATAAAATAAACATAATTACACATTTAACTCTAGAAGCTAGAAGAAGAGGATCAAAATTAGGCTGGGTGTGGTGGCTCATGCCTGTAATCCCAGCACTTTGGGAGGCTGAGGCAGGCAGATCACTTGAAGTCAGGAGTTCAAGACCAGCCGGGCCAACATAGTGAAACCCTGTCTCAACTAAAAATACAAAAATTAGTCAGGCATGATGGCACATGCCTGTAATCCCAGCTACTTGGGAGGCTGAGGCAGGAGAATCACTTGAACCTGGGAGGTTGAGGTTGCAGTGAGCCGAGATTGTGCCACTGCACTCCAGTCTGGGTGACAGAGCAAGACTCTGTCTCCAAAAAAACAAACAAAAAGATAAAATTAACTCAAAGAAATAGAACATGGTAATAAAGACAGAAAGAAAACTAAAGTGTAGAATTGATAAATAAAAGCTAGAGTAAAAGCTAGTGTTTATCCTTTATAAAATACACATGTCTGGGAATTTGTACATTAAAAAAAGTATAATACATTTTAGGAGTGAGGAAGTATAAATAAGGAAATATAAAAATATTTCTATGATTATACATAAGAGCCAGTATTTATTGAGAGCTTTCTATGTTTTGGGTACTACTGTTAGATGAATGTGTGGTTAAATAAACTATCCATGCAGTAGAACACTGTGCAAACATCAAATGGAAAGAGGTAAATCTACACAAACAACACTGAAAGTTGTCCATGACATATGAGCAAGTGAGACAGGCAGGTTACAAAATTGAATGCACATATGATCTCATTTAAAAAAATATCTATTTGTATTTCTATTAATATCTACATTTTAAAAATCTAGAATAGTCTAGGGATTGGGACTGAGTCAGAGAAGAGAACTTTTTTACTTTATCCATTTCTGCATTGTTTAATCTTTTTTTACAATGTGCATGAATTACTTTTAATAAGTGCATGATATTTCAAAGTAGCTACGACTTGAAATGTTCCCAACACAGAGATGATAAATACTCAAGGGATGGACACCCCCAAAACTCTGATTTGATCCATGTAACAAAATATCACATGTACCCCATAAATATGTAAAATATTATATGTCGGTTTTTTAAAAGGCAAAAAATATGTACATGGATGATAGTTTTAATGCCACTAAGTATGTTAAACATAGTTATCAGTTTCCAGGAGACTGCTGTTTGGAGAACATTATTTCACTTAGGGAGTGGTCAAAGCAAGGCCACTCTGACAGTTTTGATTCTGTTCCACACACTTCTCACTCATTCTTAAAGAGGACATGCTTTGTCGTGTGCATGGCATATTTTGTGGTGTGCTCTTCAAGCACGGTCATGACTAATGAATCTTGATAATGGTGCATGTCACAAGGAATGGAAACTTGAGGTGAATTTCAGAGTGCTTGAAGGGGTAAAGTTGAGATATGCAAGGACTGCAGGCTCTTGAGGGCTGTATCGGTGAAGTCCCAGTTGATCAAGACCTTTTGGTATCTGTACCAAAAGAGGGACTGAGGCTGTGGCTGTCTTTGTCCAGTAGGGTACAGGCAGTGGAAGAGGCAGCTTCAGAGCTACTCCATTGCAAAGCATCAGCCAGCCTGGCTTGGCACCCAGACCAGTTTTATAACTTAGCATGTTTTTATTTTTCTTTATACTTTCTTCATGTCTGAATATCTCTTGCTTCTGGCACAGCCATTATATTCATACATTTCTATTGAGAATTTTTAAAGGTGTTCTGATAATGACTTGCAATTCTCCCTGGCTGGTAGTGGCAACTTTTGAAGTTACCAGCGAGCTCTTCTTCCAAGGTTGGGAACGAAGTTTGTTGTTTACTTTCTCTCTCACTGACTGACTGATGGACAGAATAATTTTGAGCTTAAGAGGAACCATCAAGATTAAATCATTTAACAAAACTTATTGAGATCCCGTTATGCTCTGGATCTTATTTTCAGTGCTTTAGAGCTTACCTTCTTGGTGGAGAGCTTAATGTCAGTGTGAGCCAGGACTAGCTGGAGAACTTGTTAGCCACAGATTGCTGGGCCCTACTGGAGTTTCTGACTCAGTAGGTCTGAGCTGGGGTGCGAGGGTTTGCATTTCTAACAAATGCTCTAGAGAGCTGTTCTAGAGCAGCACTGTGCAATAGAAATGTAAGGTGTGCCACAAATGCAAACCGTGTATGTAATTTTAAGTTTTCTAGAAACCATACTAAGAAAGTAAGAAGAGGTGAAATCCATTTTAATGGCATGTTATTTGACCTAATACAAAGTATTATTTCAACATGTAGTCAACGTTACAAAAGTTAATGACTTATTTTACACCCTTTTTTGGAGGAGTAAGTCTTTGAAACCTGATATGAATTTTATACTCATAACACCTCTCAGTTGGGACTAGCTAAATTTCAAGTGCTCTATAGCCTCATGTGGCCAGTAGCCACTGTATTGAACAGTGCAGTTCTGGAGTATCATAGAATCTAGTATGTCTTAACCACTTTTCTTCCCCAGCATACCTGAGGGATAGGATATATTTCCAACCATAACAGTGACTCACTAAGACTACATTTTCTAGAAAATATATAGGCAGTCCAGCCCCTCATTTACTTGTATTAGGGGGCTGACGAAGGCCATGTGTGAAGACAGAGCAGGTATAACATACTTGACTCAGTAAGAATGCTGCATTTTGGGCAGAAGGGTCAATTCCAAGTAAAGCACAATGCTCTGTTCACATTTACCTAACATTGGAATCCTGTGGCTCCATAGGAGATGGGGCTTGGAGGAATAAGCAGAAAGAACTGTTTTACAGTACCTCAAAGACCATTAGAGCATCAACAGCATTCTTTTGAGACCTCCCTGATAGAGTGGACTCTGACTCCTCAGTAAGGAGGAGTTGCAGGTTCATTCTGCAACTTACTCCAGAACACTGTAAACCTTGACGTGGTAGGAGCTCCCTAGCTGTGTCAGGAGCAATGGTGCCCAGCAGATGCTTGGGGGAAGATGGCAGAGCACTGGCAAGACCTGAAAGAAGTGTCCTTATTCAGGGAGTACATGTGAGGCACCCTGGGAACTTCTAGAGACACTTCTACAATGGAACTTAGACAGGGGCTGAAGGTCATATTGATGTGTGGGACAGAGCTGGCAGCACCTGGTTGATTGTTGTTAGAGTGACCTCATTATGGGAATAAGTTCTATAGGGGTTCAGAAGAAGGATTAGGTAGAGATATCAGGAAAGGCTGCATAGAACAGGCTAAGCTTGAGGTAGCCCTAGCGGTTTTAGATGTGCAGAGATGGAGGAATTGGGGTGAGGGAACTTTAGGCAGAGGAAACAGCTGGAGAAGAGACCCAGGTGGATAAGAGGCATTTTGACAGGAACAGTGCATGTCTAAAGAAAACCAGAGCATGCCCAGGCTGCAAAAGATGAATAGAACCATACTGTCTTGGCTGTGGAACATTAGGCTTATGACTTGGTTTTTACTCCATAGGAAATGTAAACCCTTAAAAGTTTTTGAGCAGGGCTGTGTTATGAATAGATTGCTGTTGTAGGGGAAATAACTTGGCAGCTGCATGTAGGATAAAATATTTTGAAAAGAGATTACAGCCCAGAAGCAGCCTTGTCCAGAGGGTGGGGTAAGGAACTACCTGGACCTGGAACTAGGGTTGAGGGCAGAGGTAGAGGGAAGAATGGAGTAGAACTGATAGCACTTTACACAGGATGGTGGCAGGGATAGGAATAAAGAAGGGAAAGGGAAAGGTCAAAAGACAGATGTTGAAAAGGTAGTGGTCAGGGAAGCAAGGAAGGAAAGGAGTTGAGAGATTGGGGAGACAGAAGAGAAAAGGGTGAATGAGAGAGGAAAAGAAGAGAGGGAAGGAAGACACAAATGATACCAAAGATTTGAAGCCAGTGGAACTGTTACCTCTTTAGGACAATGCATTGATACTGAAGGTGAATGGCTAAATTCATTCTGACTGTGACCCTTTCCTGGTAGTTACTGGGAAAAGTGTGGGCAGCAGAATGAGTATCCCTCATAGCAGGGGTCCCCAACCCCCAGGCTACGGATTGGTACTTCCGCACGGTACTGGTCTGTGGCCTGTTTTGAGTGGCGGGCAAGTGAGTGAAGCTTCATCTGTATTTACAGCCACTCCCCATTGCTCACGTTACTGCCTGAGCTCCACCTCCACCTTCCACCTCCACCTCCACCTTCCACCTCAGCAGCAGCATAAGATTCTCAAAAGAGCGTGAACCCTACTGTAAACTGCACATGTGAGGGATCTAGGTTGTACACTTCTTATGAGAATCTAATGCCTGATCATCTGTCAGTATCTCCTATCACCCCCCAGATAGAACCATCTAGTTGCAGGAAAACAAGCTCAGGGGTTCCACTGATTCTACATTATGGTGAGTTGTATAATTATTTCATTATATATTACAATGTAATAATAATAGAAATAAAGTACACAATAAACGTAATGCACATGAGTCATCTTGAAACCATCCCCCCACTTCCCTGTCTGTGGAGAAATCATCTTCCATGAAACTGGTCTCTGGTGCCAAAAAGGCTGGAGACTGCTGCTTTATACAACAGTCCTACCATAAGAGAGTAACACATCTCTGTTGCTAGGAGACACATTCCACAGTCTTCTGCTGAGAAGGGGAGAGACAACTAGTTTCTAATCAAGTCAGCTAATATTCAGAAAAGATTTTAAATTTGATCCAAGGCAGATTCTGCCCAAATTTTAGGTTAAGACAGTAGTTCTCTAACTCTCTTCCCAGCCCCCCAGGGCAGTGACTCCACCTTTTCTTGCCAACAGCCGTCCCAGGGGGTCTTTGCAGTGTTGCTCGGGCACCACTGGAACGTGTCAAGGATGCAACTGTGGCAGGAGCTGGGCCATTTGTTTGATGCTGTCAGCCTCACTTAATACCACCATGGGACAGGCAACTGTATCACTCTCAAGTGACAGATTTGAAGCCCAGACTTAGAGAAATGGCTAGAAATGATTGCAAAACCATCTGCAGGACAAAATCCAAGCCCTTACTTCACATTGTTCAACCAAGAAAGAGGAGAAAATGTACCCTGGAGTAAAATTTAGGGGGGGAAACCATTTGTCCTTCATTTTGTCTACAGATCACGTTTTGACTATATTGTAATTTTTTTTTTGGTATGCTTTGTGGAAGGGAGACATTAAGGAGTTTGAAAAACTTATTAAAACCCTTGTGTTTGGTAAGAAATTTACCCTTTCATTTCCCCTGGAAGAAATCTAACAACTCTGGACTGTTGACAAACATTCCCTTTTGGTGTCCCAACTCTGCCTGAAGTCAAAATGAGGTCATCAAAATTTTCTAAGCAAATATGTAATCACTATAATTTGCATATTATTTGCATAACCAGAGATGCAGGGATTTTCTCCTCCTTCTGTGGGAGAAATCCAATCACAGAACTTTCTTAGATTTCATCTTATATCTAATTTCCTGCCTTAGACATATGAACATATTATAATCTGACCCATCCTCCCTCCCCATCTTCCAGCGTTTTTTAAATAAGTAAATTAAATTACTGTACTCAAACCTTCATCCTGCACAACAGCAGGAAATCCATTCTCTTCCAGACTCTTCCAGAGGACTCTAGAGAAAGTGATTTCCTACTACCTAGTAACAGCTCCTGAAGGCTTCTGCCTCTCTCCAGGCTACGCCCCAAGAATAACTACAGTTCCTCCTTCATTCTCTAAGGCGTTGCTAATATGACCTAAATTATAGTGGTTAATCAGTTTCCTAAAAGATGAGGATGGCAAAGGGAAATTACAAAGCACAAAGTAAAGCCCTCAGATATAAAGGTCCTCTTCAGCAATTCCATTTCATTGAGTCCTTTCTTCTTTTCTCCTCATGTTCTAGCTACTGGCTGGGACCCTGTGCCTCACTCAACCCCAGGCATTCTTTGCTTTTCTCCCAAACTCCCAGGTCCCAAATTCTGTGGAGAAAAATGAAAATACATAAGTTGAAGCAAACTAGCAAAAACTTCTCTTCCTCAGAAACCCAATCCATGACTCTCTGCTTAAGGAAGACCCCATTTTACTTTATTAAGATGACATTTACCTCCTTTTCTAACAACTTTCCCCATTTCAATGTAGCCTAGGCCTTATCTCAGACAGTCAAAAAGGCTTTTAAAGCCTTTCTAACAAAAGAGATGTTTTCCTCTAAAGACTGATCCACCATCCACCTAGCAAACCACAATCTGTAAGTAGATTTTTGTTCCCACAACAATATCATTCTGAAATATTTACTTTTCTGCTGCTTTGTCCTTACTTATATCCAATGGTACAGTTAAAAATAAAAATGTTTTCTGGGATTAAAGAATCTATGAAGAAGACAAGAGCCAACAAGGGAATTCCCTATAAATATTTAGCAAGCCTGAAGATATTCAAACTCTTTAAAACCATGTGAAGAAAAATGGTGTCATAGAAAATCCACATTTGGAGTTCAGGAAGTTGACAGACCTGCATTCAAATCGAAGTCCATCTAACCATTTTATTCTGTGTTATTGGGCAAGTCACTAATTTCTATAGAGCAGGAATAAACATACCTGCCTCACAGATTGTTGTAAAAAATGAGCAAACTTATATAATGCCCTTGGTATCTAGCAGGTGGCTCAATAAATATTTCTTCTCTTCCCACTCCTCAGGCTAGTGAACTGCTATTGTTAGCCCATATAAACTGGTGCCTTAATACTTTAGGGTAACCAAAGGAATAAGAAAATTGTTCATTAGGTGGGTTAGAAGCCACACCCATTGAATCACCTTTTCTTTTGTATTCTTGTCCCCATTAGTATCTCCCCACCCTACGTCTGTCTTTTCTACTCCCCACTCCCTCTCTCCTCACTGTCATTTATTCCTTGCTATAAAATGGGAAACTGGCCATTGGATGGAGCCAAAATGTAACTAGTGCTTGTTCTAATTAATGAATAATATTTTATCTTCCTTCTTTTTCTTCATCCAAATAATAATTTAAAAGTTGTCTTTCTACGAAACAAAGAAAATGAATAAGCAGGCTTCAAGTATATTGATCTCAGTTGATTTGGGGAGGCGGGGATGGAGGTCTGTTGGTTCTTGATAAGAAAGAGATTCCTTGGTTTAAGTCACTTTGTGTCTTCTTTTGATTTATTATTATTTACTATTTATTATTATTACATCCACACATCTTCAGACTGCAGAATGAACAAACAAGCAGAGAAAACCACAAGCATTCTGCAATTATCACCCCAGGTGTCCCAAACCTAGGAGTCATCCTTGATGCCTCTTCTTTCTTCCTATCCCACAGCAGTCCTTCAGCAAGTACTTTTGGGACTCCCTCCAAAATATATTCTGCATCTAGCCACTTTCCAGATCTCCACAGTAATCAGAATAGTGTTGCTAGACTTAGCAAATAAAAATACAGGACACCTAGTTAATACTGAATTTTGGATAAACAATGGGTAATGTTTGGTATATAAAATATTATTAAAAATATTTTTTATTCTCCTTATATTATTCATTGTTTATCTGACAAATTTAACTGGACATCCTGTATTTTATCTGGCAAGTCTAAACTAGAATAATCTCTTTAAAAATATAGATCAGGGCTGAGGTGGGATAATCACTTGAGCCCGGGAAGTTGAGGCTGCAGTGAGCCATGATTGTGGCACTGCACTCCAGCCTGGGCAACAGAGCCAGACCCTATCTCAAAAAAATGTATATCAGATCCCATCAATCCACCAATGACTTTCGATTGCCTTCTAAATAAAAGCCAAACTCCCTGCTCTGGCCTTTCAAGTCTTCCATGGACTGACCCTCATCTTCCTGTCTGGCCTGAGCCATACCACTCTCTTTTTCCTTGCCTCCCTCTTCACATTAGCCATCTTTTTGTTTGTAGGCCAGTCAAGTCTGTTGGATGTGCCTTTTTTTCAGCCTGCAATTTTCTTCCCCAGAGCTTTACCTGGCTGGCTGTGTAACCAAACTCAGGTCCAGGCCACTCGTCACTTGAAAGCCAAAAACTTAAGAGAAGAGCTTCGATGAGAGGAAAGTTATCTTTATTCGAGAAGCCAGCAACCTGGGGGAGGCAGTGAACTAGCGTTCAAAGACCACCTCACCGAGTTGCATCTCCAGATAAGGGATTTTTAAGGGAAATTAGGGGAAATGATGATCAAAACATTCTTGTGAAATGTGCGCTGTCTCAGGCAGGCCGTTCGTCATTGCTTTCCTGGTCAATGTGCTGCGGCTTCTGCAGATCCGTCACCTATTCTGATCAGGCTTGGCAGCCCGTTTCTAGAGTTGTTTGTTGCACACACTTCCTTTTATCTCTGTTGAAGGTCCTGTTTTCCTGAAGCTGTTTTTAGTAAATAATCTATAAATTCAAGCAAAGTAGTAATTATGTTTAAGTGAGCAAGCATTTCTGTAGCATGGAGTCAGTGCTGTTACAGCTTCTTTCTGTCGATCTGGTCTGAGCCCATTTGTCTCCTCCTTAGTGCAGATTGGTCAGCAGAGAAGGTCCCACTAAGGCCCCTCATCCATCTTTGTCACATCACTTTGTTATTTTCTGTATATCACACATCCCGGGCTGAGATTCTCTTGTCTATTGCCTCCTTTACTGAGCTCCATAAGTTCAGGAAATGTGTGGGACCTTTATCTTGTTACAGCCCTTGTATTTTAGAATAGAGTCTGGCATATAGTAGGTCCTCAGTAAGTACTTTTGAATGAAGACTCTAGTTGAGCAAAGAGGTGGCTTTTAACACTGCTTTGTGAATGCACGTCACCAGTTCAACTAGTGTCTCTATCAGAACAGGCAGACACATCAGCCCAGAGGGAATGACAGAAACCACATTATTGCTTGTTGAATTGTATTTCATACTTTTCTGACTCAATTTTCTGTACTGACAGGCTAAAAATAAAATTTACATGATCCACTATTATGTGAAAAACAATTACAAAATGGTATATGTCATATGACCCTTGTAATACTTATAACTATAAATATTTGTTGAATGAATCATGTTTTTCTAAAAATGCCTATATACAAATGTCTGGAAGATGGCCTGGAAAATAAACACACAAATGCAAAAAAGTAGATATTTCTGGGAATGAGATTATAAATAATACTTAAAAATTTTTTCATTTAATTATTTTTACTATGAGCATATAAGCATAATCACTTTTAGAATCAGAAAAATACAGGCCGCTATGCCTGGCTAATTTTTACTTCAATTTTTTAAAGAAAAAGATTTACCCATAAAAACTTTATATTTTAAGTGAAGTGTATCAAAGTATATAAACCGATGGTTCACAGAGAACTACAAATGGCTTTTAAACATATGAAAATAAGCCCATTCTCAGAGAAATACAAATTAAAACTACTCTGAAATACTGTTTTCACCCATTAAACAAAAAATCCAAAAGCTCAATAATACAATTTATTGGCAAGGTTTAGAGGAAAATAGCAACTTATATATTGCTGCTGGAAGTATGAAGTGATACAACCTATATAAAGGTCAATTTGGTAATACTTATCAAAATTTCTATCGCATAAACCAGTGGTTGGCAAACTATAGCCTGTGGGCTGCTGTCTGTCCTTGTATAGCCCATGAGGTAAGAATGGCTTGTGCATTTTTAAATGCTTGCAGCAAAAATCGAGAAATGAATACTATTTCATAACACATGAAAATGATATGAAATTCAAATTTTAGTCTCCATAAATAAAGTTTTATTGGAACACAGCCATGCTCATTCATTTACATGTTGTCTGTGGCTGCTTTTGCACTACTGTGGCAGAGTCGAGAGTTGAGACAGGGACCATATGGCCCACAAAACTAAAATATTTACTATCTGGACCTTTACAGAAAACATTTGCCGATCTACTTTTAGCAGAAATTGTTTGACCAGTAACTACACTTTGAGCAATTCGTTTTATGTACTTGGACAGGTGCAAAATGAAATACTCAGCATTATTTATAAAGCATATAATTATAATAAACAAAATGTCCATTGTAGGAAATTTAATAAATTATGGTATATCCGTACTATGGCATAGTAGTGGCTGTAAAAAAGGATAAAGATGTATTTTAGGTACTGATATAGAAAGATATCCAAGACTTATTGTTATGTGAAAAAACTGCACATATTGTCAAATTCTTCCATGTTGAACAACTTTGGGGTCACCGTTTCCATTGTATTCTATGCACATGGCACCCCTGGAGTTGTGCAACAGCAGCTGCCCTCATAATATGCCATTGCTGTGTAAATAGGAGGGGGAACACGTATTCATATATGCTGATATGTGTATACACAACCTTTCCTGTGTGAATGTTACATGAGATGCTACTAATAAAGCTTGCCTATTGGAGATGTGGGAGCTGGACTAAATAGAGACAGAAGTAGAAGGGAGGCTTTTGACTATATCTCTTTTTAGTAGCATTTTGATATTTCAACCATAGAATGACTGAATGTCGTAACTTTTTTATGGAGACAGTCTCATTCTGTCTCCCAGGCTGGAGTGCGTTGGCATATTCTTGGCTCATTGCAACCTCAGCCTCCTAGGTTCAAGCGATTCTCCTGCCTCAGCCTCCCGAGTAGCTGGGACTACAGGCTCCTGCCACCACGCCTGGCTAATTTTTATATTTTTAGTAGACATGGAGTTTCACCATGTTGCCCAGGTTGGTCTCGAACTCCTGAGCTCAGGCAATCTGCCTGCCTCAGCCTCCCAAAGTTCTAGGATTACAGGTGTGAGCCACTGTGCTTGGCCAAAAATTAAATACTCTTTTAAGGAATGAAAAATATGTATCTAATTCTTAGGAGAGTCTTGTCTGTTTATCTTATTCAGCGAAGGCAATTGTCAGCCCACCAGTGCTGTCCTGCCAGCTGCTCCCTCCTCTTTGCAACCTGCATTCTGATTCTCTGCTTTTTCATAAGCAGTTCACTCCCCAACTTCATGCACACCTCTCTACCCTGTCCTTCTCACCATCTGCTATGTGCCCCGTGCTCTGTGAAACTCCTGCTTTGCAGGGACGAGCTCACCTTAACGCTAACCTGTGCTTGTCCCTTACCTGCCTCTCTTGGCCCTATGGCTCTCAGTCTCCCTAAAGGCCCTGGGCCTCCTGCAGAATTTCCAGGCAGTCTTCACCTCCTCTCAGGCCCCCTTTTCGCCTCAGCAGTGAAGGGGGTTGGGCAGGATTGCCTCACCCTGCAGGGCCATTTCTAGGCCATTTCCCAAGACACAGGTGTCTTCCGTTCTCATTCATCTTTTGGATTCCATGTCATCTAGCCATGCCGTCCTCTTCAAATCAGCGATACTATAGCCTTGTGTCTGCTCATGGCCACCTCCACGTCATCATAGTGTTCTTTCTTCTCCCCATGCAGGTTATCCTCCATCACGCCACATCTTTTTCCTTCTCCTCTACAGTGCCCCTTAGGGGGATCTCCCACTTTTGGATTTCATACCTCAGGCTTCTCTCTGTCGGATCACAGCTCTGAGCTGTCTGCTCTCCCCTTTGCTCAAGTCCATTTTCCCCACTCTGATTACCACAGTAACCTGCCCAATGTCTCAATCCCCTCTGTCTGACCTACCACAAAGCCTGCCACACCAACCAGTAGCCCGTGTGGCATGTCTTCACCATCACCCCTCTATGCTGCTCATGGTGGAAGCTACAGAACAAACCTATTCTGGGGTCCTGCTGTCTTATTTCAACCCCTAACATGCTGTTAATTTTTTTTTTTTTTTTTTTTTTTTTTTTTGAGACAGGATCTATGGTATGGTTTGGCTGGGTCCCCACCCAAATCTCACCTTGAAATGTAATCACCCCACATGTCAAGGTGAAGGCCAGGTGGAGATAATTGAATCATGGGGGCAGTTTTCCCCATACTGTTCTCGTGGTAGTGAATAAGTCTCAAAATATCTGATGGTTTTATACATGGGAGTTCCCCTGCACAAGTTCTCTTACCTGCTGCCATGTAAGATGTGACTTTCCTCCTGATTCTTCTTCAGCCATGATTGTAGGGCCTCCCCAGTTATGTGGAACTGTGAGTCAATTAAACCTCTTTCCTTTATAAATTACCCAGTCTCAGGTATGTCTTTATTAGCAGCATGAGAACAGACTAATTCAGTCTTGCTCTGTCATCCAGGCTGGAGTGCAGTAGCACAAACATAGCTCACTGCAGCTTCCACCTCCCAGGCTCAAGTGATCCTTCTGCCTCAACGTTCCAAGTAGCGAGGATCATAGGCATGCAACACCATGCCCAGCTATTTTTTAAAAAGTTGTTATAGAGATGGGATCTGGCCACGTCGCCATCACCCAAATAGTCATTTTATCCCTACTTTCTCCTTCAACTCTAATGAAGTGGTTCTCAAACTTTGCCCTTTGGAATCACCTGCGGAGCTTTTAAAAATCCCAATGCACAGGTTGTACCCTTTACCAACTAAATCAGAATGTTCAAGGATGGGAACCAGACATCAGTATTTTGTGAAGCTCTTCAGCAAAGTTTGGAACCACCACTGTAGTGTTTCTGGTTCATGCTTATTCTTAGGGAGGACCTCAGTGTTGAGAATTGAGACCACCTGCATCGGTGAACAGAGCTTACCCCTCAGAACTAAGCACTATGACCATCTCTGTCAACATGACAACTATTCTTTCCAGGAAATTATTGTCTGTAAATCAGTGAGTAACTTCCCTATTTGTTTTTGGCTGGGCAAATAGTTTGCTCACCTGGGAAAACAGCTGTCTTCTCTGGACAATAGATTGTTTATCTTGGCAAACAGTTCGCTTGTCAAACCACTGTTTGCTTATCCAAAACGTGATTTTTCACCTTGCCCTGTCCACCAAGACTAAACAATCATGTCATGAATTTTGTTGATTCCCAATCAGATCCCCATTTAAAATATTCACCTTGAGAAATCCAAATCAAAACCACAATGAGATACCATATCATACCAGTCAGAATGGCAATTATTAAAAAGTCAAGAAACAACAGATGCTGGCGAGGCTGTGGAGACATAGGAACGCTTTTACATTGTTGATGGAAATGCAAATTAGTTCAACTATTGTGGAAGACAGTGTGGCGATTCCTCAAGGATCTAGAACCAGAAATACCATTTGACCCAGCAATCCCATTACTGGGTATATAGCAAAAGGAATATAAATCATTCTGTTATAAAGATACATGCACATACATGTTTATTGCAGCACTATTCACAATAACAAAGACATGGAACCAACCCAAATGCCCATAATGATAGACTGGATAAAGAAAATGTGATACATATACACCATGGAATACTATACAGCTACAAAAAGGAATGTGATATCATGTCCTTTGCAGAGACATGGATGAGACTGGAAGCCATCATCCTCAGCAAACTAACACAGGAACAGAAAACCAAACACCACATGTTCTCACTCATGAGTGGGAGTTGAACAATGAGAACACATGGACACAGGGAATGGAATAACACATACTGGGACCTGTCAGGGGTGAGTGAGGGGAGGGAGAGCATCAGGACAAGTGGCTAATGCATGTGGGGCTTAAAACCCAGGTGACAGGTTGATAGGTGCAGCAAACCACCATGGCACACGTGTGTAACAAACCAGCCTGTTCTGCACAGGTATTCCAGAACTTAAAGTAAAAAAATAAAAAATAGAAATATTTATAAGACATAGGAAAAAAAAAGATTTGCCTTAAACCACTTGAACCCAGACCCACAAATCCCTGTAAATATCTACCCCTTAGTTTTGCTTGGTTCTAAGGGTTTTCTGTGGTCATTTGGGGAGCTGGCATTTGACAGTGTAACTTCACTGACCTCATTTCACAACTTTAGGCTAGGATTCTGACCTCAGTCATATGAATCCCATCCTTTCCTAAAAATCTGGATCCCCTAGCCACTCTTCCCTTTGAAACATCCTCTCTCTTCTGATTCTTTTTCTCCTATCATCCTGTGTACTGAGATTTGCCCACATTGACATGATCTTCATTTGAACCTGGTGGCTCTTTTCACTACAGGGCAACATTCTTTCCTATCCAAATATTTGAATACATCAGGCACCACCACTGCCTCACCTTCCTGGGCAGCCACATCTCTCCTGGCTTTCTTCTCACTCATCACATGTCTAAACCTTTTCTCGTACATCTTTCTAATGACCTCTTTATTGCCATATTTAATAGACTTTCATCAGAGTTTGATGACTCTATCAGGATGTGGCACTGTTATTTCATCTCTCTCTCGCTTTTTTGTTTTTGTTTTTGTCTTCCATGACATGTCGCTTTTCTAGTGTCACTACCTCACTCTCATTCTCTCACTTTCTCTCTCTCCTTCCTACCTTTTCTCATTCCTCTTCCCTGCCCTACTTACCAATTGTGAGTACCCTCCAATACTGCAGTCTACTCACATACCCTCCTTGAAGGCATTTATTTTCATGGCTTCAACCCACACCTCGAGAACAACACCCACATCAGTAAATCAAGCACAGGAGATAGCAGACACTTCACAGACAAACACCCCTGGATTCATTTATCACGTAGCTGATGAGGATGAGCACATCGTTTCCAGGGAATGTCTCATAGGACTAGATGGAATTGCCAATGGAATCTGCATCTGGATGTGAGAAGGGTAGGACTACCCAACAGTGGCTCCATAACCTATAGCAGGGCCTGCCCCCGTGATACCTGGTACATTCCCATGACTGCCAATCCATCCCAATACTGCCTGCAGGACACCAACCTCAGATCTTTGGCTGACACTCAACATAACTGGAATAGAGTTTATAAAAAGAAATGGAAAGAAATGGGAAATGCCCTCTTTTTTTTTTTTTTTGAGATGGAGTCTTGCTTAGTCACCCAGGTTGGAGCACGGTGGCACAATCTCAGCTCACTGCAACCTCTGCCTCCCAGGTTCAAGCAATTCTCCCTGCCTCAGCCTCCTGAGTAGCTGGGATTACAGGCGCCTACCACCACACCTGGCTAATTTTTGTATTTTTTAGTAGAGACAGGGTTTCACCATGTTGACCAGGCTGGTCTTGAACTCCTGATCTCAAGTGATCCACCCCCCTTGGCCTCCCAAAGTGCTGGGATTACAGGTGTGAGCCACTGCACCTGGCCAAAATGCCCTCTTTTAAATTTTTGTTTTTAATTTTCGTGGGTACGTAGTAGATATATATATATATTTGTGGGATACATTAGATGTTTTGATACAGGCATGCAGTGTGTAAAATCACATCATGGAAAGGAAATGCCCTCTTGAGAAGAGAGAGGGCAACATGAGTGGTCGGGAAACATGAGTGATCTTTTGTTGTAGCAAGGACACAGTGACTTTCTTGCCCTGAGGTAGTCATATCATAGGAACTGAGTTAGAGATGGAAGAAGAATCCTCAGAGGACATGTTCATGAATTACCCCTGAAATAGTTTTGGAGACATTCATAACTGCCCTTGGGCAAGTCATATTGATGTTTCATCCACCCATCCAGTAATCATTGTTTAACAAATATGTTGACAGTAACTTTTTAGCAGGTACTATACTAAATGTTGGTGATACAACATCAATAAATGTGTCCCCTGCCTCCCAAGAGCTTGCACTCTGGCACTCACACAACCACATGCTAGACAAAGCAGAACCTAGAGTTAGACGGACCAGAGAGATAGAATCAGATGGATTTGCTGGCAGAATCGGCATCCGGATGTGAGCAGTGTAGAACTGCCCAACAGTGGATCCATAACCTGGAGTGGAGACTGTTCCATGATACCTGGTACAAAAAGGTATCGTTAGTTATAATAGCATTTAATGTTTCACAAAGTGTTTTCACATTCATTCTCTCATTTAACATTCATAACAGCCTAATAAGGCAGTCACATAAAATGGTGTTGACTCAGTTTTACAGAAGAGGGTATCAAGGCATAAAGAAGTCATGTGCAAAGTCATGTGTCCAGCATATGGCTGAGAACTGAGCAGGAACCCAGGTGACCAGGTGGAATGTTCTGCTTTTTCTATTACCTCAGGCTGACTTCCAACCTCGGGTTCCTCATCCGTATAAGGAAGGTGCTAGGCTGGTGGTTTTTCTTTTCTTTTCTTTTTTTTCCAATAGTTCCTTTAACTATAAAAATCTGACTCTATAACAAGTTCCTTTCTCCAGGGACTGTAGAGGGACAGATAAACCAAAAACTAACAACATTGTTCCCCTGCCTACTGCACAGGATTGTTGTAAAGATTACATTATACAATCCACTAATCCATTGAAAACACTTTGTGATTCTATAAACTAGATGCAATCTTAGGACTCTGTGTGCATTACTTTATTAAAGGCATTTCTCCAGGTTCTCAGTAGTTTTCCAAGTACCTGCCTCCCCCAGGAGACTACAAGGGCAGAATATGTTATACCTCATCATTAACAATCGTATTATCCACATGAATTGTTGAGAAAACAGTGAATAAAATGAGGCTTAGAAAGGGAGGTCACTAGATCCCTGTGCTGTGTTCTTTTTACCTCAATGCACATTTTTGTGTTTCTCAAAGTACCTAGCTCAGTACGTTGGTGGAAATTCATGGTGGAAGTTCAACAACTGTTTATAAGGTGGGGATGATGGTGGAGGAGAGGGAGAATGAGGAGGCAGGAGGAGGAAGAAAAAAGAGAAAAAAAGAAGGAAAAGCATCAAAATTCATAAAAATGCTTTTATCTCCATAGATGTGAGTGCCAAGACTTCATTTGTCTTGGCATCCTCATATTTTCTCAGTATCCCAAATAAGCATGCCAGTAGAGCAGGTCTGCCATGGGAGAGGGTGCCTAGGAGTTCTCATGTCAACATTGTGTTCCAGAAAATCACAGCAGCAGCGGCAGCGACAGCAATAGCTGCCCCCACATTCCTCTGGAAAGGCTGGAGCTTTGCTTTGTGTTGTTTTAGGCTTCCTTCCCCAGGAAGCATTATTGGAAGGAAACACTCCACCCCGACCCTCCCAGCTCCCAGTGCTGGCTTGTGGTCAGTAAAGTAAATGTAATTTGTACCTCTTAAGAAATGTGGGACAAGAGACTGCATGGAGCACTGCCAACGTGACAGTGGAGGTGCGTCAGTGGGCTCGGTGACAGGTGGCAGAGGCCAAGGGTCTGGGGAGTCACTTACAGTCACGGAGGCTTTCTCTCCCAGCCATTGTCCATTGATGGGAATGAGGTAGTGGGCAGCCAAGCCACACAACGGGAGCCTGGAGAAAGAAGTCTAGGGCAATTTGCATATGAATTTCTTTCTTTAAATAGCTACGCAATAAGTCAATATCCCTAGGAAGAATTTGCTTCTTGGCTACCTTATTCTTTTTTTTTTTTTTAAGCGAGTCTCTTAAAGACACTTATTTTGGCCTTGCATGCACTTAATCAGGCTTGTCTTATTCTTTTAATTCTGAAGTTCTACTGTTCAACAGTTCGGAAGGAACTGGCTTTGAATCTGGAAACAAGAGCAGGCACAAAGACAATGAGATAGATGGTGGGCTTGTTTTGCGGACGTGTGTTAGAGAGAGAGCACCACTCATGCATAGAAGCGAGGTTTGAAAGATTGGACATACAAAGTGGAGTCTAGGCCAGGCATGGTGGCTCACACCTGTAATCCCAGCTACTCTGGAAGCTGAGGCAAAAAGATTGCTTGAACCCGGGAGGCGGAAGTTGTAGTGAGCTGAGATTGCGCCACTGCACTCCAGCCTGGGCAACAGAGCAAGACTCCGTCTCAAGAAGAAAAGAATGATCCCAGCACTTTGGGAGGATGAGCAGGTGGATCATCTGAGGTCAGGAGTTGAAGACCAGCCTGGCCAACATAGTGAAACATCTCTACTAAAAATACAAAAATTAGCTGGGTGTGGTGGTTCGTTCTTGTAATTCCAGCTACTCGGGAGACTGAGACAGGAAAATTGCTTGAACCGGGAGGTGGAGGTTGCAGTGAGCTGAGATCATACCACTGTACTCCAGCCTGGGCAACAGAGTGAGACTCTGTCTAAAAAAAGAAAGAAAGAAAGAAAGAGAGAGAGAGAAGAAAGAAAGAAAAAATAAAATAAAGAGGTCTAGCTGGCAGCACCAGGGCCATCAGCCAATAGTGGGATTAGGGATGGCTACTACTGGAAAAAACTGCACACTGGGATTGCCTCTTGTCCAATATATGACATCTGCATTGATTCTAAATCCTCCCTACATGGAATTAGGCAATGGTGTGCTGGTAAGCTTGCTCTTTGAAAAGAAAGAGAGGAAGAAAAAAGATCCTGGTCTGTAATATTAGCCAATATTTCAGTGTAAATATTCTGACTGTGGCCAACTTCCAGCTACCAAGGTTGACCTGCTCAAAAGATTCCTGAATATTTAACAACCAGCTCTCTGGGGCTGGTACCCACAGCTCCAGCATACCACTGGCTAAGATACAGATTGCTACTCACCACTTCCAGCTTTGGCTTTGCCACCATTAGATGTATGCTCCGTAGCAAGCCCTTAATTTCCTCAAACTGCAGTTCTCGCTTGAAAAATGGGAGCTGAGATGATACAGTAACGCTGCTTAGAGTCTCTGCTGAGCCTACACCACTCTTCTCTGAGAACCGCATCCTTCCTGGTGCTCCCTACTGGTGCCATATTCTGCCTGATTTTTCAACTTCATTTTGGAGTTTGGCAGATATCCCAACTGCTTCCAATAAATGCCTTCTACACTCAGGCCAGTCTGAGTGGGATTTTGTAAGTTGCAACCAATAGCGCTCTAAGTAAGGCAGAAATTATTTCCAAGGCCTTTGTGAGTTCTGATATTGCACCAGTTGTTCTCAGAGTGTGGTCTGCCGACCAGCAGCATCAACTTCACCTGAGGACATGTTGGAAATGTCAGTTCTCAGGGAACCACCGTAGACCTATTAAGTCAGAAACTCTAGGGATGGGACCCAGCAACTTGTGTTTTTACAAGCTTTCCAGGTGATTCCCATGTGTACTCAAGCTTGAGAACTGCTGCATCACTGTTCTAAGGATGGTATGAGTTATTTGAGAAAGGCATTTTCAGACTGATCCAATTTTCTTTTCTGATTAATGAAGGCCAAAAGTTAATGTTTTACTGGTAAAAAAAAATTGATTTTTATAAATGAAACATATTACTATTACAACTTGAAAGACATCAATTTCGTTTTCTCCTTTTTTCCTATTTTAGTTTCAGTGGACAGAGACTGACATTTCAAAGACTAGCCTAAAAGATTATAAGGAGAAGAAAAGTGTAGAGAATGAAAATACTGCCAATAAATAAGCAGAAGTAAAAAATATGCACCAGATAATTTCAAGATAGTGAAGGCCAGAAAGAAATACAGAACAGGAAGCCCAGATGCTGTGTGGTTTTTGCATTGGAAAAGATTTCACAAAATGTGCCATTAACACATTGAAGTGACTAATCATTTCTGGCATTAGGAAACCATTTAAGAGTCCACTAATGATTGATTTACATAAGTACAGTAAAAAGTGAAACAGGAAACTTTGACTTAACTTCATCCTGACATATACCAAAGCATAGTTTTCACTGTAAGATTTGGAGAGATGTGGCTAGATAGCAATTTTCACTATAAAATAATCTTGAACAGACCATTCGAATGGATAGAGCTTGTTGGTAAGCTGGTTGTTTGAAACTAACACTTTTTTTCCTATGGAAAATCATGCCTTTGGAGAGCAGACTGCAGACTGGACGATGGAATCCTTAATGGAAGTAAACTGGAGGGCTGGTAATTGGTAATCGTGCAGGTGATTGGGAGGAGAGGGGCCCAGGAGAGGAGCTGCACTGGGTAGAGAGGGTAGAGAGAGAGAGAGAGAGAGAGAGTGTGTGGAGGAAGGGGAATCGGGGAAGGACAGAGTCCTCTAGTGGGAGGAATGCAGTCTGAAAGGGGCTCCCTTTCCAGAAATGTCAACAGTATGGGGTCTGAGGGTAGACGAAGGTTCTGCAGCTGAGTGACTGAGAAAAACAAACTATTTTTCACCATGCTTACACTCACACTTCACTTCTGGCTGCCAAATGTATAGGGGTTATTCTGTGTGGGAATAATTCTCCAGTTCTCTGCAGACACCAGCTGGATTTCCAATTCCAGGCTGCACTGATGAATACAGAGCGCAGACCCCACAAGACTGCCCCTACTCCAGTGCCAGTAGCAAGTCCCAGCTTGTGATCTGTACTCTGAATCAAGGGTTCCCATGACCCCCTTCTCAGGTTCAGTCATTTACTAGAACAGCTCACAGGGCTCAGGGAAACACTTAATGTTTACTGGTTTATTACAAAGGCTACAGATAAACAGTCAGATTAAGAGATACACAGGGTGAGGTCCGGAATGGTGCAGGGCACGGGAACTTCTGTCCCTGTGGAGCTGGAGTGTGTCAGCCTCCCAGCACATGGACGGATTCTTGTTCACAAACCCAGAAGCTCTTTGAGCCCTGTCCTATTGGGTTTTTATGGAGATTTCACTATGTAGGGCATGATTGATTTAAATCATTGGCTGTGGTGATTAACACAACTTTCAGCCCCTCCCTGAAGATGAGAGGCTGGTGCTGAAAGTTCTAACCCTCTAATTACATACTTGTCTCCCCTGGCAGCTAGCCTCCCTCCAAGGCTCTCCAGGAGGCCCCAGCCATTAGTCATCTCACCTTAGAGTACAAAAGATACCCTTCTGAGATTATATTAAGATTATATTATAATATTTCTTATTATAAATCACAATATCTCAATGACCAAATATGTATGTTATTAGTATGTTGGATAAACAAGTTGGGAACTGCCCTACTTGCAAACCGCTGCTGTGCCCACACTCCATTGTGGTATAGACCTCTGAAGCGAGTTTGAATAGCACAGTGGTTATGACTGTTGGCTTTGCTGTCAGATGGATGTTGGTTGGAATCCCAATTCCTCCAGGTACCTGCTGCGAGACTTTGGGCTAGTTACTAAAACATACTGTGTCTCAGTTTCTTCATCTATAAAATGGTGATGATAAGGTAACAATAAAAATTATATATGGCCCGTGCCACCAAATACGTATATAACTGTGCCACCACCACAGAGTTCCTAAACTTTTTAAATTTCCTGAATGATAGAGGTGCTAGGTACATTATTGTTCTAATATTTAGTCTGTGATCCTGATTCCTGACACAAAGCTTCTAATTCTTTGGAATTTTCTGGGTAATAGGAGCTTCTTTTGTTCAAATAAGGCAACTCTTGCTAGACTCCTAGAAGGGGGCTGGTCATCAGAAAGATTAAGCCATGATTAGAAGGTTGGAATTTTCAGCCCCATTTTCTATCCTCCAGGGAGGAAAGAGGGGATGGAGACTGAGTTACTAATTGGTCATTCCTACATAAAAATCCCTCAACTATGAGTTTCAGGGAGCTTCTGGGTTGGGAAGCATACACAGAAGCTGAGAGCATGGTGCATTTCAATTCCACAAGGACAGAAGCTCCTGCGCCTGGCCCCTTTTGGACCTCACCCTCTGTATTTCTTCATCTGGCTGTTCATCTATATCCTTTATCCTATTTTTTTTTTAACACAATAAACTGGTAATGGTAAGTTAGTGTTCCTCTGTGTTCTGTGACCCTTCCTAGCAAATGATCAAACCTGAGGAGGGTGTTGTGAGAACTCTGATTAATAGCCAGTCCATCAGAAGTACAGGTGACACCTAGGACTTGTGATTGGCATCTGAAATGGGGAACAGTCTTGTGGGATTAAGTCATTAACTGGTGAGGTCTATGCCAACTCTGATTAAAATCAGAATTGAATGGAATTGTAGGACATCCAATTGATGTCCACAGGAGAATTGAATGTGTGGGGAAAAAACCCACATACCTGGTCACAGAAGTGTGTTGAATGTGAACATACAGAAAAAGTTTATTTTTTCTATACAATAAAAATAACAGGGTTTACCTGACAAAGTTGTTTTGAGAATTCAGTGATATATTGCGTGTAAAACACTCATCACACTGAGCATTTAATATATGTTAGATATTGTCATTTGTAATTAATCATTGAGATGCCTTAGATGATTCTCATTCTTTCTGAAAAAGATAGTGATAGATCAGAGTTTAGTTAGAGAGTTCAATTAGCTAACACATGTATGAAGTATAAAGAAGACTTAGTTAATGGTTGTAAGAAATTGCATCTACTTCTTATGTTAACTGCTGGCCCACATCTCTGAATCTTCACAGAAGATCCTACCAATAAAAATTCATATTAGGAGCATGATTTATAGGCACTTTTATTTTTTATTTATTCCTATTATTTATAGGAGTTATAAAGAAAATAAACATAGGAAAAACTTCCATAATAACTTATGATGCAGAAAGAGGTATTTATTATTACAGTGCTTATTTCCTTCAGTATGACTGCTGTTTGAAGGAAATAGGAATTGAAAACAAACCCTGCTAGTAATATAGGGAAACTGCCTGGATATATTTAGCCAAGGGCCTAGCTCTTCTGACAGCCCCAAATGCTAAAAATATTCACGAGTGCGGTTTTTGCCTTCACTGTGCTGGGTAAATATACATATACACTGCCCTTTAGGGTTTTTGAAATGCTTTGAAGTACTTACAGAGTTACAGCTCTTTGACTCCAACACAGAGTCTTTGTGGTATGGGGGCAAAGCAATCTTGGTTAGCATGTGAAGCTAACCAAGGGATATGCATTTGAAGCACATCCCTGTGTGGAGCCTCTGGCTTCCATCAGAGACTTGGGGACAGGTTCTGTTGGTGCATCCATGTTTACTACAAACAACTTCATCCCTGTAACACACCCTTAAAGTCCAAGTATCTGCAGAGCAAAGGACCAACTTCAAAGGAACATGAATCCTTATACCAGATGGAGTTTGAGAGCTCTCCCATTCATTTCTCTGGGTCTGTCCTGGCTAGTTGTGCATCCTCAGTCACTGCATGAGTTCCCAGGAGGGCCAAGATGGTGGGTTCACACAAGGAGTAATAAATGGAGAAATTCGGGATATGACTGGGAGATTGGGCCAACAGAATTTGCTAATGGAGTGGATGTGACATTTGAGTAAAAGAAAAGATAAAGGATGACTCCAAGATTTTTGACCTGATCAAGCTGAAGTTTTTTCCTAAGGTGGCATACACAGAGTGAGGAGCAAGTTTTGTGAGGGGAAGTGAAGGACTTGGTCTGGCCACTCTTATAGTGTCCTATTGCTGCCTAAAAAACCACCCCAACAGTGAGTGACTTAAAGCTGCAATTTATTATCTTTCATCTTTCTGTAGGTTGACTGGGCTTAGCTGGGTGATTCTGTTTTTCTCTTGCAGTTACAGTGAGACATCTGGGGCTCACTTATATGGCTCTTGTTTCTACTGGCTCTCTGCTGGGAGCTGAGCAAGGGCCATCCACAGCAGTGCCAACATATGTCGCTTGGCCTTCTTACAGAGGAGTGGCTGAGTTCCAAGAGGGAGTGTCCCAAGCAGCTGCATTCCAAGAAAGTCAGGTGGAAGTTCCAAACATTCCTATGACCTAGCCTAACAAGTGCACAAAGCGACTTCTGCTGTGTTTTATTGGTCAAGCAAGTCACTACGGCCAGACCCTATTCAAAGAAAGGGGAGAAAGGCTTCACTGCCTGATGCGAGAAGCAGGGAGGGAAAGAGTTGTTAACAACCATCTTTGGACAACCTCTATCACTGATGTTGTAAATTTGAAATATGTCTTGATATTCAAGTCTGGAACTCAGGGAGAGATTGGGTCTGGGAAATGGGCAGGAAATTTTGTAATTGTGGGACCAGCCCAAACTGAGCCTACTTTGTTGATAACAAAAGTGTCGAGTTACCTTGTGGGTATAACAGAGCCAAAAAACTGCAAGTCATATAACCTGGGCATGTGCCATAGAAAAAGCTTTGACCTCTAACAACACGCAGAACCAATGATTCCTCCCCTCAGAACCAAGAGGACCGGACTATGACCAGAACATGAACACCAGAACGCACCAGAACGCTTTCAGAAGGAGGGGTCCGTTGGCCTGGAAGATCTGGGGCTAAAGTCTGCCTCAACATACCTTACCGTAAATGGCCAAATTTGAAGCCCTCCAATCAGACCAAACCAACATTCCCAAATCCTTTCCCTTGCCCTTCAGGCCGATAAACTTGCCCCAGACCCCAAATCAAGGAGACAGATTTGAATCCAACCCCTGTCTTTTTGCTGGCAGGTTTTGCAATAAAGCCTTTCTTTTCTCAAAAGCCAGTGCCATAGTTATTGGCCTCTGCACTCAGCAACCCCATTTGCTCCACAACGAGTTCCTCCTCAGAAATTTCTGTTTGGAGCATTAGATCTAATGTTCTTAAATTAGAAACAAATTGCCTTCCTGTGTGTGTGTGTTTTTTTTAAGTGATCGAGTTGGAATTATGTTATTCTGTTGGATATCTCTGTGGTAGCTGATAAATGAACTATGTATTTTAATCATACATAATATTTATCAATTGCTTAACACAATGCCTCATGTTAAGCAGCTACTATAGACAAGTGCTGATTATTGTTATTAGCTATATATATATGTTTTGTATGTTATTAGGTATATATATGTTTTATATGTTATCAGCTATATATCTATATATATATATATGTTTTACATTTCCTTATTCATGTTCTTTCTAAACCAGATAGATGTCCCATGCTGGGGCTCCATGATGCACTAACCTGGCTGTACTCACATTGGGTTGATTGTTCTTGAGGTTGTACATCAGTTCAGATGACCTGAATATTAACGTGTGCACCACTTCTCAACCTGGAGCCTTCTGGCATATCCCCAGAGCCCATTAAATCTATAAAAATTTAAAATATGTTTTCCTATTTATAATACTATTAAAGTAATAAAAATACTTTCTAGAATCCCTGCATTAGAGGAGTCTCTGATTACTAGGCTTTTAGTTTAACAAAACGTGACTAGAGTGACCCCATCTTAAAGCTCGTAGCTAGGCACTCACAAAGCACCTATAAAGTGAATGCTTATGGTCTGCAAATAGCCACATTGTAAGCTGACTGCTCTTATAATTGCAGAATATTATGGCCACACAGAACATCTCCCACCAGGCCTACAGAATGTCCAGATGTCCTGAGAGTACAGCCCACTTTTCTTAAATATAATGTTAATGGGCAGGCTTAGGTTGAAGAATTAATGGTCATTGATAGCACCAATAACCCCTACCTTCAGTGAGCACATCTGTACATTCTAAGTTTAATTATAGCTCTATAGTTTCTTATAAATAGAGACACTAACAAAAGACGGCATTTTTTCGTCCTGCTTTCTGAGGATGCGCTACTCAATAACAGAGTAGTTTCTAATAAACTTGCTTCTTTCATTGTGGTCTGAGATTCGCCCTGAATTCTTTTCTGTGCAAGATCCAAGAACCCTCTCCTGGCATCTAGATGGGGACCCCTTTTTCCGGCAACATCTTGACCACCTCCTTTTACTGAAGTCCCCCATACAGTTTTAGAGGGGCATTTGCATTGAACATATGGTCATGTTAATACCAAGGAAACCCACATTCTATTACAATACACATGCTGAGGTTTTGTGGTCATTGCACAGAGAAAGGCAGTGGGAGAATGAATGGCTAGGAACATCTCTACGTGAAGCCGTAGAGACTGCAGAGCTGGCTGGAGGTACAAATTCAGTCAGTGATTTTGTTATGAAATCCTGTCTTCATATACACAAATTAGCAATGATCAATTAGCAGTAAATGCTATAGTGAAAAACAAAGAATTTTCTTTTGTTAAACAACATTTTTAAATTTCAATATTGTATTTTGGAGTGTGCTAATTGGCCTTTCAAGATAATGGATCTATTGTTTTAAAACTTTGTTTTTTAAAAAGAAAAACAATAATTACAGTAACAATAATGGTTCCAGGGCCCGGTGTGGTGGCTCACACCTGTAATCCCAGCACTTTGGGAGGCTGAGGCGGGAGAATTGCTTGAGCCCAGCAGTTCAAAACCAGCCTGGGCAACAGAGTCAGACTGTCTCTATAAAAAATAAAAAAATTAGCCCAGCGTGGTGGCATGTCCCTGTGGTCCCAGCTACTCAGGAGGCTGAGATGGGAGAATCTCTTGAGCTGAGGAAATAGAGACTTCATTGAGCCCTGATTGTGCCACTGCACCCAGCCTGGGTGAAAGAGAGAGACCCTGTCTCAAAATAATAATAATAATAGTTCCAATGGCCAACATTCACAACAAGTAAAACTAAATACATCAGTTTATTTTCTACTATTAAACCAAACATCAACAAGTTAGTGGCAGCAAATAACATCAACAAGTTAGTGGCAGCAAATAACATCAACCATTACTCTGAATTAATATTGATAATTTTCATTGTGTTAGTTTTGTAGTTTAGTTTGTATTTAATTCGTACATTAGGTTTACTCTTAGATTTGCATAAGAGCTATGCATATACAGCATTTATACTTCATTTATCTTAAAGAAACATAATTAAAATGATTTGTCCACACTAATGATTTATAATATTTTTCCATTTAAAGGGTTACTTCATTACTCATGTTTAAGAAACAGTGACTTAATGAATAAGCTCCTATAAACCCAAGAAACATTCTCAACATCTGACTAGTAAGAGGGTTTAGAAAACCCACTATAGGGCCCATTTTTTCCTCCCAAAGATGTTGATAGACTTGGAAAATTCTGGATCTAGTTGGTTTTTGTTGTGGTTGTTTTGCTTTGCAGATATTTAAACAGATGTTTAATGGAGGAATTTGCTCATTGCGCTCCAATGAAACCAATCTACTTTCAATTTTAAGAATATGCCAAGCTCTTTCCCATCTCAGCAACTTTGTACTTACTGTGTCCTCTGCCTGGTCTGGAGCACTGATATGGTTTGGCTATATGTCCCCACCCAAATCTCATCTGGAATTGTACTCTCATAATTCCCACATGTTGTGGAAGGGACCCAGTGGGGGATAATTGAATAATGAGGGTGGTTTCCTCCATACTGTTCTTGTGGTAGTGAATAAATCTCATGAGATCTGATGGTATTATCAGGGCTGTCTGCTTTTATGTCTTCCTCATTCTCTCTTTGCATGCTGCCATCCATGTAAGACGGCACTTGCTCCTCCTTGCCTTCTGCCATGATTGTGAGGCTTCCCCAGCCACGTGGAATTGTAAGTCCAATTAAACCTCTTTCTTTTGTATGTCACCCAGTCTCAGGTATGTCTTTATCAGCAGCGTGAAAACAGACTAATACAAGCACCTTCCTCTGCTTTTTGCATGGCTGATTCTTTTTAATCCCTGGGTCTCTGCTTCAACATCCTTTCTTCACATGCCCTTCGGTAACCACCCCTGTCTAAAGGAGGTGGTTTGTTATTATCCCTCATCACCTTCTTTATTTCCCCCCAGACACTCGCAGGATCTCTTATTCTTTAAAATGTTCATTTTACTGATTCATTGCTTGCTTCCCTCATCAGGCTTTTCCTCGTGGTTTGATGAGGGGATGGGGGAGAAATAATGGTTCCTTAAGGCCCTGTTCTACTAGACAGTAGGCCAGATCATCAGCACCTTAGTCAGGATAAGATCTGTTCAAGTTGATATTCAATTAATAGACTCAGTGATCAAAAGAGTGACTTATTTTTACACCTCAGATTTTTCTCCATTCATTTTTAAATTCTGTTGAGTTATATAGTGAATAATTACCATTTTTATTAATTCTAACATGCATATTTCCTCCATCGTTTAGTATCTCTGAAATTGATCTTAACAATTGATATCATGTCCCATTTTATTTGGTGACTTTCCTTTAAAACAGTGCATAAAACTATGTGCATCTTACACACAGTGTGGATGGCATTTGGGAGTCCACCAAATAAGATAACTCTATTTCTTTAAGACAATTGACTAATATTAATTTGTCCAGTGAAGGAACTTAGAAACACCGTGCTAGGAGTCAGCCACTGTAGTAGCTTTTCTGCAAAAAATGGCCACCAACAAACCCTGTGTACCATGCAGCTCTTTCATCCAGGAAGTGGAGTCTTTCTTCTCTGCATGATTCTAGGTTGATCCTGAGATTTACTTTGGTCAGGTCAGTAGAATGTGGGAGAAGTGACACTGATTTCTGATCCTTGAGAGCATTTCCAGTTCCTTTGGTGAGCCAGCTACCTCAATGTAAATATGACTGCTGAATGATGAGAGACCACAGAGACAGAGTGAGAGCAAGAGTGAAGGGTGGGGTGGAGGAGTAGGGGGAAAGATAGAGAGAGAGAGAAAAGAGAGAGGTCCTTGGAAGAGAAGTGATGGTGCCGCCATCAGCCAGCACCAATGCCTAAGCCCATGAGTGAGGTCATCTTGGATCTTCCAGCCCCAGGCAACACGATGTGGAGCAGAGGTGAACCATCCCCACTGAGCCCTGTCTGAATTCCTGACCTACAGATTCATGAACAATAACATGGTTTTAGTTTTAAGCTACTAAATTTTAGGGTAGTTTGTTACACAGTAATAAATAACTGAGACATCAACAGAGTTAGAATTTAAGTCCTACTAACTGTTCTCTCGGTTTTCTCCAATTTGGAGCAAGCTCTCTCCCTCAAATAAAGAAATAAACTTTAATGATGTGAGCCTCAGAAAGAGTGCCAGTGTTTCTCCCAGATCAGATTTCCTGGCACTAACAAAACAATCATGAAATGCTATAAGACGTCACAGTTCAAAACCAGATTCCACTGGGGGATTATCACTTCCTCAAATCACCTTCCTACTTGCAGTTATTTCTGTTCAATGTGATGGTGCCTCATTGAGTATCTGGGGCTCCTAAAAGATATTTTGCTGCATAACTTAATGTAAAACCGTATAATCACCATGAAAGCACATCTAAAAGTGTCCAATGTTTCTAAATAAGAAATGATTGCCTAGCCATGGCAATTCCGTAAGAGAGCAACCTTTGAATGACAAATGTTGGCTCAAGACCATTGTAAGTAGAATGATCTGGATCTGATAAGTGTCAGAACTACTACGGCACAGGAGTGCCCCCCAAAGCAACACTCTGGAGAAATACTGAAGACATTTCCCCTGAGAGTTGGCACTTAGAATAGCCAGCCTGCTGACCAAGCAGGATATCCTCAGTGTGTGTGGTAGTTTCTCAATCGGAAGTATGAAAATCAGGAACATTGCAAAAGGGAGGGCAAGAGCTCTGAACGATTAATATCCTGTGAAGTGTGAGAGGGACACTTGAGCTTTTTACTTTGCAGTAACAACCTTGGAATGGAAAGCTATTTCGGTAGCCAAGTGTGGAAAGTGAACATTAACCAAATAAAACCATGGGGTCATAAAGCTAGGAATGTGCAGGAATTCATGAGTCTGGTTTTCCTCAGCATATTTGCTCTTTCAGAAGAAATTTTCCTCTATTGCTCCATGAAATATGAGTGTGTGTTTACATTTTAAAATAAACCACATTATATCATGAGGTCCTGTTATTCCTAATCCACAGCTCAATCCATGTATGTAATCCAATAACTATAATAACTTTAACATTTCTTTAAAAGTAAACACAGGACCTTTTCCTCTGTGTTTGCCCAATCTCCTTTATGGGACACTAAAATTGAGAACGGAATATCTTCTTTAGCCTTTGACTGACACATGAGGCCTTCTCTGGAGATAAGCTGGGGTTATAAAACCTTCCATGAGTGAGAGGCCGAATCCATCAGTCATCTCAGAAAACCTCACGGCCAGTTCTACTCCATATGAAATCTGTTGGGGCATCAGTCTACTGATGGATGCAATGAAGACATGGCTCAACACTGTTCTTACTGCGATTCAGTGGAGTTTCGTACTCGGCATTGGATGGCTGCATAACATCCAGGAGAGACATAAACATAAGAAGAAAACTTAGAAATGAAATCATTATCAAGAAAAAACAAACCACAAAGGAAAGGTGAGTGTGTATTGGAAAAGTTCAGCCCGACAGATACTGCCCTAGATTCAGTGATTTGCCAGGAGACAGAAAGAAATGTATCCTTTCCTATCAAGTGTTAAAAGCACAATATCATTTTGTCATTGTTGCAAAAACACAATGACACTCAGGAAGAAACCCCTTTCTGAAGCTACTGGGCTCTTCCCTGGACCCTGTCAGCAGCCCTGGAGGAAACAATGCCAGATATTATAGGCCATGCTTTACAAATTCTCACCTGAAGCTTGGAGATCACTATTAGTTTTTCTTCAAATACATCTAGAAAAAGTAGGTTTCTTTCAAGCAAAGAAAGTAGGGAAATTCACACCAAATCAAAGACCCAGAGTTGAGTTTTTTTGGGGCATGACCCTTCTGTCTTTTTTTTTTTTTTTTTTTGATGGAGTCTTGCTCTGTCTCCCAGGCTGCAGTGCAGTGGCACGATCTCGGCTCACTACAACTTCCATCTCCTGGGTTCAAGCGATTCTCCTGCCTCAGCTTCCTGAGTAGCTGGGATTACAGGCACCTGCCACCACTCCTGGCCAATTTTTTGTATCTTTAGTAGAGATGGGGTTTCACCATGTTGGCCAGGCTGGTCTCAAACTTCGGACCTCGGGTGATCCACCCGCCTCGGCCTCCCAAAGTGCCGGGATTACAGGTGTGAGCCACCGCACCCGGCCAACCTTCTGTCTTGACAGGAATAGGTTAAGGTAGCTTTGGGGGTAGGAGTGAGAGGTGTCCTTTTGATCTCTCAACAGTCCCCAACATTTCCCCTCATAGTACCTGAGTGTTTTCCCTTCTCTTTGTGACACTCCACTGAAGGACCATCAATGAAGCCTACTACTAAAGATGCAAATATCCCTGGAAAAGGAGATGGAGCGACAGGAACACTGATCCTACACCAGGGCTGAGCACAGAGGATAGAGACAAAGCAGGACCCAGGAAATGTGTATTGCAAGTTTGAAGGTTGAGCCTCTATAGAACAGTGATCTTGCTGGAACACTCAGGTGAGGAATGAGAGTCGATAGTGAGGCTGAGAAGGACAGCTGAGATGGGATGGGGAGGGGGTGGGGAATGTCGTCAGGGGAATCATAGACCTGAGTGAGATAGGACAAGCACAGGGAAAAGCAGCAGGCATTCAAGGAGAGGACCTTTATAGGTTGCAAAAGGTGCCCAAGGTTGTTGGAAGGGGAGCTTACAAAGGTGAATGTGGTGAATCTCTACCTGCAGGAGGAGATGAAGGGGTGCTTCTCTGTTCCCAGGGTCTGAGATTAGGCTGGAACCACTGGCCAGAAACTTAGTTTCATGGCAGGCTTCTTCAGCCTTTCTGGCATCTGCGGACTAATCGCACCAAACTCGGTCACCCTATTCATTAGGTAGTACGTCATATCCTGCAAACCACTAGATTATAAACACAATTTGTGGTCTGCTTTCAGGGTGAGACTGTCGCTATCTCAGGTAAGATGTTTAAGGGTCAGTCTTATGGCTACACCTAGAGCTTTGTCAGAGTCAAGCCCTCTGGGTTAGTTTAGGGAGCCACAGTTTGGTACCCAGAGTTGGGCTTGAAACAGTTGAGCAACAAGTCACTTTTCTTTATCTTCCTATGCATTTTCAGCAGTCATCATGATTCATATGACACAGTTCCTCGAAAGACCGAGAAAAAGTCACACAATACTTCCTATTTCCTGTGGTGCAGGGATACATATTTTCTTTCTTTTTGAAAAAGGCTGTCGCTGTGTCTACTAAGCTGGAATGCAGTGGTGCAATTACAGCTCACTTCAGCCTTGACCTCCTGGGCTCAAGGGATCCTCCCACCTCAGCCTCCTGAGTAGCTGGGACTACAGACACATTGCCACCACACTTGACTAATTTATTTACTGTAGAGATGAGGCGGGAGAGGGGTCTCACTATGTTGCCCAGGCTGGCCTCGAACTCCTTGGCTCAAGCAATCTGCCTGTCATGGCCTCCTAAAGTGCTGGGATTACTGGCGTGAGCCACTGTGCTCCAGCCTTCATATTATTTATAACTACAGTACATAGTTAAGAATGTCTGGGACTTCAGAGTTGGAAGCATTAAGAAATATTTCTGTGATTAAATATAGATACTGGGTAATAGTGTCTGTTTCTAATTTATTTTTTAAACTATTTTTTTTCACCGCAAACAAACTAAAAGATAGTGACTTTTAGGCCTGGTGCAGTGGTTCATGCCCGCAATCCCAGCACTTTGGGAGGCTGAGGCAGGCAAATCACTTGAGGCCAGGAGTTCAAGACCAGCCTGGCCAACATGGCAAAACCCTGTCTCTACTCAAAATACAAATATTAGCCAGGTGTGGTGGTGCGTGCCTGTAATCCCAGCTACTCGGATGGCTGACGCACAAGAATCGCTTGAACCCGGGAGGCAGAGGTTGCAGTGAGCCAAAGTCATCCCACTGTACTGACTTCTTAAATGTGGAGGTAGAAAGAGTTAAGACTTTGCATGTATCTACATGACACTAATCCATATCTAAAATTTCATATTATGGATTAAAATTCTGAAATTTGAGTTTCCGTTTAACGGTATAGTTAGAAAGAGAAATCCAATCAGGATATAACAAGATTATAAAACCACTATTAGTCCAACAATTCTCAAAATATGGCCAGGGGACCACTGGGGGGTCCCTAGGTTCTTTCTGAGAGATCGCAAATCCTGCCTTTTCCAACTGTATACCTAAGACTTGACTTTACTGTGTAAGACTGGATTTTCTTTTTATACTTCAGCCAAAGCAACATAAGTAACAGATTGAAGACAGAAGTAGATATGAGATTTTAGCCATCTTCTCTAAGACCAGACATTAAATAAATTTCTAAAAATATAACACAATGCCAATCTTATCATTACATTTTGTGGGGGTTGGGGGAAATATAGTTACTTTTCATGAAAACCATTATTAGTGTTAAAAAATAAAGAGTTTGTTATAGTTATTTTAAATGAATGAACAAATATTACAACCATTTCTTTTAATTTCTAATGTAGTAAATATTAATACATCTAAGTCACACAAACAAAAGCTCTTTAAGGTCCTCATGAAGTAAGTTTTAAGAGGGTAAAGGGGTCCTGATATTGAGATGTTTGAAAACTCCTGTGTGAATCCTGGTTCATTTTCCTCAAGCTAATTCTGTGGACTTTGTACCCATCCAAATCCCATTTCCTTAGCTTGAGTTTGTTACCACCTCCACCCTCTTCATTTTCCCTCCCAATAGTATGCTTATGTGCAAGGGTAATGTAAAAATAGGTAGCACGTTATACGGCATGGATACCCACCAATGCAAGCATTTGCACAACCGTAAGCAAAGATTCTGACTGAAAGCAAAAAGTTCAGTCCCCCTGTCTCTGAGCTTCTAGGTCTTTTCACTTGTAAATTCCATCTGCCTGTGGATATATGAGAATTCCCTCTGTCATCCAAAAGACTGTCCTGCTTACAGGTGAATCCTGGGGGGCTGGACATAGTACCTAGCACATCGGAGGGACTCAGCTGGAATCTGTGCATGAGTCTATATTTCTCTATCCTGAGTGCAAACTCTGCCTCACTCAGTAGTGTCCCTCACACCAGTGTGGAGGAACACAACATAGGGTTGCGTTATGGCGATGAAACTGAGAACAGTCACCAGCCACTTTCATCACCATCATCATCATTGCCCCAAGGAGATGAAGCTTCAAATGGTCTAATATTATGCAATGTCTTAAACACCTGGATGAGATTTGTTTAGGCTTAAGGAATGGGTGAAATGCCTCAGAGATCTATGTTAACCAAACCAGTTAAACCACCCTAACCACCCAGTTAAGACGTAGTTAGCACATTGCTTAGCGTGCACCAGAATGAGCTTGTCACCAGAAATGCATGGAATGTATTGAGATGCCGTATTTTGGTGAAATGAGATTATGAGAACTGGGAAAACCAGATTTAGGGGATTTCCAAAGGCCTGAGGCTAGGCTATGACCACCAGCTCTGCACGCTTGGAACTCTCCCTGAGCGAGCATGTGATTCCTTGGGCACTTATCCCTTCCTTCTTAACGTTATGGAATGAATTGTGCATCCACCCACCCTGAATTCAGATACTGAGGTCCTAGCCCTCAGTACTCAGAATGTGATCTTATTTGGAGGTAGGGTCTTTACAGAGGTAATCAAGTTAAAGTGAGGGGCGGGGAGCTAACCCAATAGGACTGATTTCCTTATTTTAAAATAGGGAAATTTGGACCCAGAGATACATTCAGAGAGAAGATGATGTGAAGGCACAGGAAGGATGCCCTGTGAACATCAGGACCAAGGCCTGCAAACCTAGGAGAGAGGTCTACAACAGGTCCTTCCCTCGCAGCCCTCAGATCAAACTAACCCTGCAAGTACCTTGATTTTGGACTTCCGGCTTCCAGAATTGAGCAAAAATAACTTTCTGTTGAAGCCGTCCAGTCTTGAAGCCACCTAGTCTGTGGTGCTTGGTTACCGCGGCCCTGGCAAACTTGCCTGAGGCTTTCCGAATTACAGCCCCGTTTTGTCACAGGGGAAGAATTCTAAGAAGTTCTTTATTTGGCCAAGTGAGGGATAGAAGAATAATGAGCATTTCCCTCGTCACCGCTCTGACAACTGCCTCAGCCACACACGGCTTAGGAGATTGGCTACTTCCTCCACCTTCAGCTTACAGGGGGCTTCAGTAATAAATGTGTAGAAGTGTTTGGTCTTCTCAATGCTGGGAATCCAGGGAGTATGGCCTGGCATACATGGAAACCAGTCCCCTAAAGACCTCATTGACACAGGCCTCATTTGGGGGTCTCCTTCTCAGGCACTTCCCCCTTGGCTCCTGAGGCCAGAACCTGACCCTGCTGTGTCTCTCTTCCATGCATCTTTTTGCCATCTCTGCTGTCTGGAATCTGCAACAATATGAGGGTGCTCAGGACTTCGATGTTGCTGCTGACCTCAGCATGCCCCAGTCCAAATCTACCGTTTCCCTCCTGGGCCCACATCCGCTTCTGCTCCCCACTTCCCCAATGTCTTCATTCTTTTCATCACATGCTGACCAAAGAGTCATCTTTAGGCACTCTCTGTGTCCCTTCTGCTACATCCACTCTGTTGCCACATCTCCTAAATTCTTCCGTCTGATTTCTTCTCACTCTTTCTTTCCACCCTGGGTCAGTCCATTGGGGCCCCATGTCAGGACACCGGATGACACTGTTTGGACACCTGGAAGGATCGGGTAAAGGATACAGAGAAGTCTAAGGAGGGATAGGGTGAGTCTGAGATGTGCTGTGGTTTAGGCACCAGGTAAAGCTAATTGGGGGGTGGGTGAGGAATGGGGTGAGGGTATCTATTGCATATATTTTATGGTAATAAAAGGAAGTTGAAAGTTCAGTTGCTTGTTTTGGGGAATTAAAAATGATCATGAATGTCAAAATGTGAGCAACTTTGCACAGAATGGCAGTATCAGAGTGTCATGGGTCATCGCAAAAGCCTTCTCCTTGTTGCCTGCATTTCCTTCCTCTAATATTGTACACACTACCACCATATTTAAATATGCAATTCTGGTTAAATGCACCATTTCCTTTATTCATATAGTCAACAAACATTTACTGAGCACACTTCTCATTATTGAAATTTAGTAGAAAATGAGACTGAGTCGATCCGTGTTATTTTCCTACCATTCCCTCCAAGAGCTCCCACTCCAAATCATTCTTTTAGGCTGACTCTTAGTCTTAGTCACCATATATGTGAGTGTGTGTGTGTGTGTGTGTGTGCATGTGGTGTGAACATATGGCAAATATATAACTAGGGCCCCAGATATAGATTTGTAACTCATTTATTATAATCAAAATGAAGATACTAAAGGGTACAGATGCTCAGTGGTTACTGTGGTGATGAGCACTCTGCGAATAGCCTTATTCCCCTTTGATGGCATTTTCATTCATAGGATGAAATGGAGAAAACGTGAGAACGTTTCCAAAAGTGCAGGAATTATCCCCTCTGTCATGCCATGCATTTGTTTTCATTTTTCAAATTTTAAGCTTGAGAACTTTTAAGCTGGATTTTTAAAGTTTATGCAAGGAGAACAAACTTAGTTGCTTGGTTTGCTGCTCTTCTAATTCCTTAGATTTGTAATATAAAGCAGCATCCCATTTTAATTTTGAAAGGCAAAGAGCTACGCTGTTGCCTCCATCCTTCTCCCAATTCCCCTTGTTTGATACTCCCCAGCACCAGAGATGCAGGCTGTTCCGCTCTCCTCTCATCCAAGTGCAGGGAAACGTTCTCTCAATTTCTCTCTCTCAACTAATAACCATAAGTTTTTGGAGAAGTCAGTCAGTTCAAAATATATGACATTTTAGGCCGGGTGTGGTGGCTCACATCTGTAATCCCAGCACTTTGGGAGGCTGAGGTGGGCAGATCACTTGAGGCCAGGAGTTCGAGACCAGGCTGGCCAAGATAGCAAAACCCTGTCTCTACTAAAAATACAAAAATTAGCCAGACGTGGTGGTGGGTGCCTGTAATCCCAGCTACTCAGGAGACTGAGGCATGAGAGTGGCTTGGAGTTGAGGGGGTGGAGGTTGCAGTGAGCTGAGATCATACCACTGGACTCCAGTCTGGGTGACAGAGTAATATTTTGTCTCAAAAAAAAAAAGATATAAAAAAATTAATCATACAGACCTCATAGAATGGTCAGAGATAAGTTATAAACTGCTGGGTATTTTCTGGATTTAAACTAACTAAGGCAAAAGTTTGGTTTATATTGGGCAAGCATAAAGATGAATATAATCTGTGACTGAGTGCTCGATTCATCACGCTCTGAGTCTCCTTTCCAAGACACCGTCGGCTGCGTAGACTTGGAGAGGGTCCAAGGGAGGAAGTTGGGGGCAAGGCAACCAGTGGGAAATGCCCAGTTTCATTCTAAAGTCTGCTGAAGGGGTACAACTGCTCTGTACTTCTTTGAAAGATTTTGGAGAAATACCTTGCACATGACAATTAGAGAAGTTCTGGTTATAGTAGCAGGAACTTATTTAGATTGTCCCTGGATCATGGGTAAGAGGGCACAAGAAAGAGAAGCCTCTGGTTAAGATATTTAGAAAGATGGGGTAGAATGATGGGCTCCTGGGTAGTTGGCTATTGTCCCATAAATCAGGGCCCCTCATCTTCTGGTCAAGCCCTGCAGCCTGATGGGCAGAGGGGCATGTGTCAGCTGTACTTGACACATGGTTTTAAAGCCAACACTTACTGAATGAGCAGTTAGCAGGTGCCAGGCCTAGAACTGTGAACTTTGCAATCATTGTCTGGTTTAGCCCTCTTAGGATCCAGAGACTCATCTTAGCCTCATTTGATAGAGGAGAACATAGAAACCCAGAAGAGTTAAAAATTGTTCCCAAAGTCACACCTTGGTCTCTCCGTCTCCCAGAGTTTCTTAGGTACCACCCCCACTACTTCAATGCTATTACTAATTTTGTTTTTTTTTTATGTTCCTCCAAAGCTTTCTGTACTGTACAAGATAAATGCAGAAACTTTCTTATGTGCCATTGATTCAAAATTCAACATGCATTTTTAAAGAATTATTAGGGACTAGGTTTGTACTAAACAGAGATGAAGACATACAGCCCCTGCATTGAAATAGCTCATCCTCATTTATTTATTTATTCGTCCATCCAGCAAACTTTTCCTGAGCACTTTCTATATCCCAGGTACTGTACTAGGTGCTGCGAATAAAAATCCAAATCAGACACTGTGTTTAACATTAATATTAATTAACATTAATAGTAATGATAATAGCAATACTACTAATAATAGCTAACACTTACTGAGCACTTACTGTATGCTCTCCACTGTTTTAAGCACTTTGTACTATCAACTCAATCAATCTTCACCACAAGCCTGTGAGCTGGGTACTATTATCATGATCTTGATTTTACAGATGAAGAAACTGAGGCACAGAGAGAGTAAGAGATTTGTGATGGGCCAGGAGTGGTGGCTCATGCCTGTAATCCCAGTACTTTGGGAGATCAAGGCGGGTGGATGGCTTGAGCTCTGGAGCTCAAGACCAGCTGGGGAAACACAGCAAGACCCCTTTTCTATCAAAAACAAAAACGAAAGCAATTTGCTGGGTGTGATGGCATACCTCTAGTCCCAGCTCCTTGGGAAGGTGAGATAGGAGGATACCTGAGCTGGGGGAGGTCAATCCTGCAGTGAGCCGTGATCACACCACTGCACTTCAGTATGGGTGACAGAATGAGACTCTGTCTCAAAAAAAGATTCAAACTGTTTGAATACTGTATGCACACCAGTGTGGGAAGTAGGTGCAACAACGACAAAATGTTTGCAAGGCAGTGAAATTGGAGACAATTGAGGTCAGTCCATGGTCATGAGGGCCAAGGAGAATCAGCGACCAAATATGCCTATCTCCAGGGTTCCGGTAGGGTCTCTTGTCCTCAAAGTGGGCGTGTGGCTCTTGGCAAGCTAGGTTAGGAGAGTTGCCTAAGTGTGATGAGCTGGATATTCAAGCTGGCAGAAATGAATTTCTTATACCCCTTTTCAGCTTCATTTCAAATATATGGGGCTGTTTCTACAACAATTGAACTCATGGACACATGGACGAGATGGCTTTTGTTGTGTTTGAAAAAGGGTCAGCAGCAAAAAGGCCAAGAACATATATTGGTGAAGGACGGTCTCTTAAATAAATGGTGCTGGAAAAACTGATATCCACATGCAGAAGAATGAAACTAGACCCCTGTCTCTCACCATATACACAAATCAAATCAAAGTGGATTAAAGACTTAAATTGAAGACCTGAAACTATGAAACTACTAGAAGAAAACATTGGAAAAACTCTCCAAGACGTTGGTCTGGGCACAGATTTCTTGAATAAGACTCAAATGCACAGGCAACTAAAGCAAGAAATGGACAAGTGGATTACAGCAAGCTAAAAACCTTCTGCAAAGCAAGGGAAACAATCAATGGAGTCAAGATATAACCTACAGAACGTAAGAAAATATTTGCAAACTATTCAATTGTCAAGGGATTAATAACTAGAATATCTAAGGAACTCAAACAACTCAATAACAACAAAAAATCCAATTTACGAATAGGCAAAAGATCTGAATAGACATATCTTGAAAGAAGACATGTAAATGGCCAAGAAGTATGTGAAAAATCCTTAACATCACTAATCATCAGGGAAATGCAAATCAAAACCACAATGAGATATCATCTTACACCAATTAAAATAGCAGTTATCAAAAAGACAGAAAGTAACAGATGCTGATGAGGATGAAGAGAAAGGGAACCCTTGTATAGTGTTGGTGGGAATGGAAATTAGTACAACCACTATGGAGAACAGTATGGAGGTTTCTCAAAAAACTAAAAACAGAGTTACTATATGATCCAGGAATCCCATTGCTGGGTATATATCCAAAAGAAGGGAAGTCAGTATATCAGAGATATGTGCATTCCCATGTTTATTGCAGCACTGTTCACAATAGCCAAGATATGGAATCAACCCACAAGTTCATCGATGGATGAATAGGCAAAGAAAATGTGGCAAATATATATAATGGAATATTATTCAGCCATAAAAAATGAAATCCTGTCATTGGCAGCAATGTCAGTGGAATTGGAGGACACTGTTAAGTGAAATAAGCCAGGCGCAGTGAGACAAATATCACATTATCGCTTATATTGTGGGAGCAAAAATCTTGATCTTATGGAGGTAGAGAGTAGAATGATGGTTATCAGGGGCTGGGAATGGTAGTGGGGAGGGGAGATAAGGAGAGATTAGTTAATGGGCACAAAAATATAGTTAGATGGAAGGAATAAGACCTGGTGTTTGGTGTCACAATAGGATGACTATAGTTAACAATAATTTATTGTATATTTCAAAATAACGAGAAGAGTGGCATTGGAATGCTCTTAAGACAAGCAAATGATAAATGCTTGGGGTTCTGGATACCTCAGCCATACACTGTATGGTTGTATCAGACTATCACATGTACCTCAGAAATCTGTACAACTATTTTGTATTCATGAAAATAAAAATTAAATTACTTCAAAAAAAAAAAAAAAAAAAAAAGGTCGGCAGGATGCTAGTGGCCTCCCCAGGAGGAATCCTGGGATGGTGTTTTCCCTTATTAAGATTTCACAGGGACAGGCACACCCCGAGTGAAAGCCACATCTATGCCTTACTCAGGGTCCAGGTGTCAGTCAGACAAAACAGCAAGGTGTTCGTGTAGTGTTCATTCATTCAGTAAATATTTATCAACTGCCTACTGTGTGCCTAGAAACTGTTCTAGTCCTTTGGGATACATAGTGAACAAAATGGAAAAAAAAAAAAACACTTTCTCTCATGGAGTTTACTTCTTGTGAGTGAGACAGGCAATAAATAATAATCATTATAAATAAGTAAATTACCAAGTATGTTAGAAGGTGATAACCTTCTATATAGAGTCATGAGTTCATATAGAAGGCAAGGAATTGAGAGTACAAGCTTGGGGATCTAGGGCTTCCTTACTCTGGGGTCTGATTCCTGGAGGTGACTAGGCAGGGCTCACCGGGCAGGTGATATTTGACCAAAGTCCTGAGGAGGTGGGAATAGCCAGCGCCAAGGTCCTAAGGTCGGGGGAGGTGCCTGGTGTGTCTGGGGAACAGCCAGGTGGCCAGCGTGGCTGGAGCAGTTAGAAGGAGGAGAGGAGTAGGAGATGAGGTCAGAGGGAAAGTGCCTGGTAGTGCCTTCTAGACCATTGTGGAGACTTTGGCTTTTACTTTGAGTGAAATGAGGAGAGCAATAGTAATGGAGGGATTGAGAAAGAGTCTCGTTCTGCATATATTTTGAAGCCAGCAGATGTCCCAATAGATGATAGGCTGGGTATTAGAGGAGGGGTACCAAGGTCAAAGACTACTCCATGGTGTTTGGCTGGAGCACCTGGGAGGATAGGGATGCTGTTCCCTGCATCTGAGACAGAATAAAGGTTCCTGTGGAAACGTTTGGGGGAAGACCCAGCCCTTCACATTAGACCTAGGAAGTTAGGGGAGGCTGTTGGACACGAAGATGGAGAGGACGCGTCGGGACTTGGAAATGTGGGTAGGGGTGCAGAAGAGAGGTCTGGGCAGGGTTCCTCAGAGGCAGGCGCTATGGAAAGCCAAGAGACTGAATGAAGTCACCAAGGGAGGAAGAGAAAGTAGAGGGTGGAGGACTGCACACTGGCCCTTCAGTGTGAAGATGCTGGGAAGGGGCAGCCGTGGAGACTGGGAAGCAGCAGCCACTGCTACAGGAGGAGAGAGCAGGGTGTGAGCAAGTGGAGAACAGGTGTAGACAGGCAGAGAAGAAACAGCTTGGTCTGTCTGCTGCCCACAGTCACAAGCACAGGCATACCCCAGGGGAAAGTTGCCTCTGTGCCTTACTCAGGCCAGATAAAACAGTTTTAAGGAAGAGAAACAGCTTCTTTTTTCCTGCCATGAGGAGAGGGGGAAAAAAAAAAAAAAAAGATTGCCTAAGCAATTTGCATAATTGGGCCTTATGAGAAAGACCCCTGTGAGTCCAGTACTGAAGGGAGTTGATTTTAGCCATAGCAATTAGTCATTCTCCCACTTCATGAGCTGTCTGTGCAGGCAGCATTTGTTTAACAAAATAATCACCATCTCCATTTCCTCCGAATCATCCTTGAATCTAAAGATCATTTGAAAAAATGCTAGGCCATGCTATGGTGCACTCCTAGGGGTGTCTTATTTCCATTTTCCTAATTTCAGAGGGAAAAAAATAGGTAGAGCCTTGATGCACAAATTTGAAAATAAAACCAACATTCACCTGTATGCACTGGCCCCTTCCTGTGCACCCTCCAGCCCTGTGGTCCTTAGAGCTGCTTCCTACAATATTCATGACTTAGAACAGCCCATTCTTAAAGCTGGTCCAACATTCTTCCATCGGCCTGTCCACACTCTCTGGTTTGCGCTGGATCCCCAAGGAAATGGGTTTGGCTGCCTCAGGCTGTGGTCTAGGGACAAAGGAAAACCAAAGTCTGAGTTCAGGGTAGATGTTGTCAAGAGACAGGAAACCACTCATGGCTTAATTCCAGGAGCCTGCAAGGTCAGGCAGTGGGTGAGTGCCTGTGAGCAGAGCCTGGAGAGATCTCTGAAGTAGCAGTGCCCTGGGGGTCTGAGCCTTGGAGGTGCTGAGTCTTTGGATGAGAGGGAACTGACAGAAGCTCCGGTCCATTCAGTCATTCAATATTCATTTACCCAATGACTCCCATGGCTCACGTCCTTTGCTTCTTCATGAATTAATAATGTTTATTTTATGATGTCGCAGAAACCAGACATAGCCTAAGCCTGAGAAGTCGGGATGGTAGATGGTATAGTGTCGGGGAAACCGCACTCACTGTTGAGTCAGGCTGGCTTGGGTTCAAATCCTGGCCTGGCCAATTTTACCTTAAAGGGTAGCTTAGCCTCTTTGGGTCCCTGTAGTTGCCTCCAAAGGGACCATTATGATGTGTTCCTTGAGCAGCTGTTGTGAAGATCACGATGATACGTGGAAAACACCTGATACAGTGCTTCTCACATAGTAAGGACTCCATATATTGTAATGGTTATCATTTTTTGTTTGTCGTAGCAAGGTGTGGGTGAACTAAGGAGCCTAAATGAGACTTCCCATGCAGAGGCTGAGAAAATGAAGGGTTACTGCTCTAGAAGAGAGGTGGGGAGGGTGCCACAGGCAGGCTACTGTTCGCAGTATTTTGCCTTGGGCAGACATTGATGCCCTGTCCCCACACTCCTTTCACTCCCGCTGGGAGATGGCTTCCAAGGTGTGGCTCCAGGCCAAGGCCAATTACTGGGGTTTGCCTGTGGGCTGTAACCTCTTTACCACAGTCACCCTGAGCAGAAAGCCAAGCGAGTAATTTCGGAGAGCTTGTGTGCTGACACCCTTTTTGATGAGGTGAAAGGATCTGACTCAAAGCTAGCCCTCGACAGTGAAAATTAAGAAGTGTTTCTAAGCCTGAGAGGCAGCTTTGAGCTGTGTCCTCAGTCAGGAACGCATTTGAAAAGAAGTTTGAAAGGCTCTGAACTCTTCTAGATGGTCCTGAATAGACACTCCCCACGGTCCACGTCCCGGGAGGGGATAGACACAGCTATGAGCAGCCTAGCTTGCCGAAGCAGCAGGGCTTCTGTGCCTGTGCACCTCTGTCATGCCTGGAATGTCCCCGGAAGAGGGAACTTGCCCTGCTCAGCTCCCTCCAGGGAAGTTACCTGCTTCTCTGTCTCCTGCCATCACCCGAAGCCCAGCTCTGCCCTGGCTTAGGAGACAGGAAGGGAGCCCAGTTCTCAGCTTCCTTCTCCAACTGCAATTCAGCCTGTCAGAGCTGGCAGTGAGAACCTGAGAAGTGTATTTTCTGCCTCTTCCAAAGGGGAAGCCCATGGTTTTAGTGCTCAGCAGAGATCCCCATAGACTAAAAAGTCTTAGCACCGATGGTGTTCACCCCCAGGTGCAGGATACTGAAAATAGATAATAACAAACAAGTACTCTACCTGACAGCAAGTGGGTAAGGGGTGACAGCCAGCGGAGCGTTGGTTTCCGATTCCTTCCTAATGTGGTCGCTGCTGGGCAGCTCTGCTGCTTGTTAGACAATCAGGGTTGCTGCCCTGTTAGTGTACGGTGGGGGGTGGGGAGCACAGCCATGGCGTGTATTTGCTGATAACTCAGCCCAACTCAGGTCCTTTTTAAATGACACTTCCTGATGCACAACCTTTTTCCCTGCAACACCTCTCCTTCAAAGACCCAGAAAACAAACACTGAGAATGAAGCCAGCCTGCTGCTTCCTGACCCTGGATGGATCCTTCCATATTCCAGTATCACAGTCACGTCTGCAAACATCCATTCTATTAAAGCAGTATGCAGTTGTAGGTCAGAATACAGAGCAGCAGATGTGTAGAACAAAGAAGTCTAGGGATCTAATATACAATATGAAGACTAAAAGAAAAAAAAAGCAGTATACATTATGTGAGACATACTTAGAAAAGCAGCAAACCCAGGAAAATGAAGTACGAGGCACACTGGTTTCACTTGATCAAATCAGCTTCTGAAGCTGTATTGTGAGGGGGCAGGGAAGGTTGGAACCCTCAAGCATTATTTGGGGGAGTTCACAGGTTTTAAATAATTCCATAAGACTGATAACACTTTAATGAGTCCCTAACCAAGAATGAGATTAGATAAAATTGTTGTGGATTCACTGAATAATCATGGAAAATAGGTAATTTCTATGAAAAAAAGCGAGCATGCTATGGGAGTAGATAAGGTAACGATGGACACAGCGATACTGTGTAAAGGCTCAGGTTTTTTCTTCTAGCATTTTGGACGCCTCACCTACATGTAACTGATAATAATCTGCTTCTTTGTACCAAGAACCACATGCAGCCTCTTCCATACATTAGCTCATTGATTACCAATAACAATCGTACACAGGATGTATTATTTTCCCCTTCTTCAGATGGCAGAACAGGATCAGAGAAGTTTAGAAACTGCCCTCAGTCACCCAGTAGGGAATGGAGCTCAACTGTGAACCCTGGAACTCCTGACTCCGAAATCTGCTCTTTTTGACTGGCTGACCACACAGCTTCCCAATGACAGCAGACAGGAGAGAGAGGAGGGAGGGAGGGAGGGAGGGAGGGAGGGAGAAAGAGAGAGAGAGAGAAAGAAGAAGAAGAAGGAGGAGGAGGAAGAGGAGAAGGAGCAAAAGGAGGAGGAAGAGGAGGAGGAGGGGGAGGAAGAGGAGGAGGAAGGGGAAAAGAGAACAGAAGAGAAGAGGGAAGAAAAACAGAAAGAGAGAACGAGTGCGCCCAAGCTGGAGCCAACAACTCTCCATACCCTTGGGTCTCCCTTCACAGGGCCTCTTCTTTCTCTGGCTCTGTGGTTCTCTATCTTAGGATGCATTCTCACAATCACCTGGAGGGCTGGTCACAGTCCAGATTGCTGAACTCCACCCCTAGATAGAGTTTCTGATCTCTTAAGTCTGGACTGGAGCCTGATAATTCGAATTTCTTAGCTGTTCCCAGATATTGCAGGTCTGGGGACTCCACTGAGGACCACAGCTAAGTATAAACCTGCCTTTCTTGGAGCACAGTACTAGTATTGCAGAGAAGCTATTTTAACATACTCATTCTTATGTATAAATTAACAACAAACAAACAAATACGGTTTTGTTTAACAATGAACCATCAAGCTTTCCTTTGTTGTAAAAGTAGAGATTTCACCTACTGCACAGGTTCAGTAAGCCCCGAGGCGGTGGGGGGCGGGGGGGACTCCACATACCAGCAACCATCTGCAGGAACCACGTTTTTTTCCTATGTGAAATGCCCTCTGAGAGCCGGCAAGTGACTAACATCCAGTCTGTCTCAGAACTCAACCTATTTGGAGAGTGGGCGTTCACAGCCAGCATGTGCTCAAGTTGGAACTCTCCCATGGATAAACTGTTATTAAAGCACTGCAGCGGCTGCAGGCTGAAGGACGTTTCTCTTCCAGGCCTGGCTGCCAGGATGTGAGGCCCGGGTGGAGGAATGCGGTTAGAATTCCGTGCGGTCAAGAATTCTTCCCTTGAGCCCTGTTAGGCTCTGCTTCTCCGATTTCCACTTTCCCCTCCATTCTTGCCAAAGCTGTTTACATCCTCTAACCAATGCTGTCTAATAGAAATATATTGTGAGCCACATATATAATTTAATATTTTTAGTAGTCACATTAAAAACATGAAAAGAAGCAGATATTTAAGAATATCTTTTATTTAACCTAATATATTTAAAAAATCATTTCAACATGTAATTAGTATAAAAAGCTAGGAATAAAATATTTTACATTATTTTTCCCTTACGGAATCTGCGGAATCTGGTGTTATTTAACACTGAGAGCACATCTCAGTGCGGAACAGCGATATTTCAAGTGCCCACTAGCCACGTGTGGCTGGCAGCTACCATATGGGAAAGTGTAGCTCTTTTTGCATTTTAACTGCTTTGCGAGTTCGGAACCTAGAAAGAACCACTATGTGAAAGGCAGAGACAGCCAAATATTCATAGCTAAGCACTGGTTTTATGTTTATTAAACATACAGATGCGGGTAGCCACAACAGGGCTGTGCCTCAGAATCAACTGGGACACCTGTTAAGAAGATAACTGCGGCCGGTGTGGTGGCTCATGCCTGTAATCCCAGCACTTTGGGAGGCCAAGTTGGGCAGATGACTTGAGATCAGGAGTTCGAGACCAGCTGGCCAACATGGTGAAACCTCGTCTCTACTAAAAATACAAAAATTAGTTGGGCGGGGTGGCGTGAGCCTGTAATCCCAGCTACTCAGGAGGCTGAAGCAAGAGAATCACTTGAACTTGAGAGGTGGAGGTTACGGTGAGCTGAGATTGCACCACTGCACTCCGGCCTGGGTGACAGGGCGAGACTCTGTCTCAAAAAAAAAAAAAAAGAAAAGAAGATAACTACCTGTACCTAATCGTGTATCTACTTAATCAGAATGGGCTATGAGAGAGGGAATCTGCATTTTTAATAAGCACCTCGGGTAATTTTGCCGCATCCAGCCAAGGACTTTCCACAGAAGAACATTTCTGAATCACCAGACAGAGAAGTATGAAATCCCATCCGTGGTGCCAGGCTAGAGGAGAGAGGCCGCACGGCATCCAGCTCCTCTTCCTGTCTGCCATGCAGTCTAGTTTTACTCATACTTGCAACCTGATTTGCATGGCTATGTGTTCTTAACAGAGAAACATTTTGATCATTTGTCAGGTTTAGGTTACCATCCAATTTATAGAATAAATGCAGTTCACTTGGCTTTCCCATCTTGCTTTGTGATTGAATTTAAAGTTTACGGGCCCCCTGTTTATATAGAGATTTGTATGCCAGTGCTGCCACCTTGTGCTGGAAGAGACTGTTGACACAGGTTGGAATAAACGTGGACTTGCCCTCTGCTGGTAAAGAGGTTAGAAACCCAGTGTATCCCCAGGGTTCTACCCCATTTGGGCCTGCACTGATCATAGCCATGGCTGACCCTTTTTTTTTTTTTTTTTTTTTTTTTTGAGGCAGGGTCTTGCTCTATCACGCAGGCTGGAGTGCAGTAGTGCAATCTCGGCCAACGGCAACCTCCTCCTCCCGGGTTCAAGCGATCCTCCTACTTCAGCCTCCCAAGTAACTGGGATTGTAAGTGTGCGTCACCACGCTCAGCTAATTTTTATATTTTTAGTAGAGACAAGGGTTTCACCATGTTGGCCAGGTTGGTCTTGAACTCCTGACCTCAAGAGATGCACTTGTCTTGACCTCCCAAAGTGCTGGGATTACAGGCATGAGCCACTATGCCCAGCCACAGCTGACATTCTAAAGCAGTGGTTCTCCAAATATCTTCCCTGGGGCAGCAGCAACAGCATCCCCTGGCAACTCATAGAAATGCAGATTCTTAAGCTCTGCTCCAGGCCTACTGAAATAGAAATCCTGAGGGCAGGTTCAGGATCTGTGTATTAACAAGTCCTCCAGATGATTCTAATACATGATAAAGTTTGAGAACCACTGCTGCAAACTAAAACAATGACTTTTGCTCTTTTCAGAGGCACAGATGCAATGAACCTCGTGGACAGTTGCCCTAAAACAAAGTAAAAGCACACGACGTGCCCAGACTTTTGTGACCACTTTTGGAGATTTTATAGACTACATGGGGTTGGACCCCTGCTCCCAATCCTGCCTTAATGGAGCTGGAGGGAAGGGGATGGGATGGGGGTAAAGAACAGGACATCCCCACATATATGCCATCAAGACAGCCTGGTTTAAGGCTCTTGGCGGTTACAAGAGCCACTGATAGCGTGTAAAATGGCTTTGTCCAGATTAGAAAAAGGTGCCTTTGAGTAAAGTTACCTTGAAACATCACACTATATCACACTATATCACTAATATAATCTCTAAAAATTATCCTTGTAACACTGAATGGATTATTAATGGAAAATTATTAATTATTTTTCAATGATTCATCTTACTATATATAGTATAGTATAGAAACTACTATAGATGTAAGCTGAAAGCTTAATAATACCATCTAGGTAAAGTAACAAGTATCAGGTGACATAAATTGTAAGATGGAGAGTAAATTTAGCAGTGTTCTAATACAAAGGGGATGGACTTTTTTTTAATATGCTCACCAATCATGATTATCAGTCAACTCCTCTGTGTTTGGAAGCACAAGTAAACTAAAGCACAATAAAAATAATATGATGTTAATGTACCATGCTCTAATCATTTGTAAGTTGAATAACAATCTGAACCTACCCCATCAGAAAGACACTTTACACTTATCTATCATAATATAGTAATTTTGTAAAGCAAGATATCTTATTGCTATCTGTTTAAAAATCATTATAATAAACATACAGACTGCCCACCTTTGGAGACAACAAAGAAGAACATATTTCAAAGCAGCGAAGATGTCTATGATGTGCGTAGCACTCCCTTTGAACAGCACCTTTGTGCAGTGCACAACTGAACAACTGTACTTGGTGGCCCTGGTGCTTTGCAGGCTACAGGTCTGTTGGTTGTGTCCTCATCAGAGATGAGCTTGTTGTTCTAGATTTCCCCTTATCATTAAGCCTAATAGGAAATTCAAATGAAGATAGTGAAATATGCAAATTGAAGATTTTGTAGTTCCTGTGACTCTCCTTATAGATATATTCTGAGTGTCAGCAAAGTCTCTAGAGACTTAATGGCTTGCAAATAATACGGTATCAGAAAAAGAATCCATTAGTGGAGTGAACGTGTGTGGCAGGGAGATCAAGCTTCCTTTTTATTTTATAAAATATAACTCTGAAGAAAACCTTTCATTAAGCCAAGATAGATCTAAAAGTATTTATTTCTAAGTCTTGAAAGCGCAGTGACAAAGTGAGAAAGTGGTGAGGAAGGGAGTCAAGGGTCCAGTTAGAGCTCAGTGCTGGTATCTATTGTGTGTTTATGTCAGGTCTTCTTTTTCAGGCATCCCAAAACAGTTTCCCAATGCTAGCCTGAATCTGCCTTTGATTGTAGGTGATTTAATCACCATCCCCAGACCCCAGCAATAGGCTGACCGAACAGGGAACTCACAGAGCCAGGATGCAGGAGAGCTAGGCCAAGCTTCATCCTCCCCTAATGGTTCCCTAGGTACATTCTTCGGGACTTAATATATTTTTTTCTCCTTACATATTATGCAGTAAAAGGCAACTTCTTCCAAAAGAGTAAGCTTTGTCCCTTGTGGGCTGAGGTCCAGCGACACTCACTTTCTGGGCACCATTGCTTCACCTCCAGACCACTCAACAAGGCCCTTCCAGCAGGGCTGGCGCAGTCCCTGCTGTTTTACTCAGTGCTCTGGGCATTCTTAGATCCTCCAGGGCACTCTAAATATCCCCTGCCTGGTCTTATCAGAGATGCCAATCATCTGCAAAGACCAACTCAAGTTCCGTGATTTTCTCTTCTCTCATCTCTCCTCCTTCCAACTCTTCAGAGTCACCTCTTACACCCTGCTCAGCAGTGTTAGGGGGCTCCTCTGGGGAGGTACATGTCTATCTCATTTTGTTTTCTGAGGGGCAGAAGAAATGACTTAGTTGCATCTTTACCTCTGAGAATCTCAAGGGAACACATCTTCCTCAGACAGCACAGGGCACAAGGACACCTTTCTTTGGATCTCTTTTGTGATGGGCTCAATTGTGTGTCCCCACATTCATATGCTGAAGGCCTAGCCCCCAGTACCTCAGAATGTGACGGTATTTGGAGACAGGGTCTTTACAGAGGTAATTAAGTTAAAATGAGGTCTGGGATGAGCCCCAGTCCACTATGAGTGGTGTCCATATAAGAGGAGATTGGGACACAGACAGGCATAGAGAGGGGATGCCATGTGAACATGAAGATGGCCATTGGCAAGCCAAGGAGAGAGGCTGCAGAAGAAACAAACTAACCAATACTTTGATTTGAATGTCAGCCTCCAGAATTGTGAGAAAACAAATTTCTATTGCCTAAGCCCTGAGTCTGGGATACTTGGTGGCAGCCTTCGCAAACGAATACACCTTTGTCCCTAGGATGAGCCTTGTTTTGACCTGTGCAGCCAGAGATCACTACTAATAAGAGGCTCCCATATGTGGAAAAGAAGACATAGCAAAATAGTAATTGTAGACTGTAGGTAGTTAATGCATGGGTATGTTCTTCAGAGTCCAGTCAGGAGACAGGAACCACACAGCTACCTGAACTGGGAAAGTTTTATTTTATTTTATTTTTAATTTTTTTATACTTTATTTTTTCTTGAGACAGAGTCTCGCTCTCTTGCCCAGGCTGGAGTGCAATGGCGCGATCTCAGCTCATGGCAACCTCTGCCTCACGGGTTCAAGTGATTCTCCTACCTAACAGCTGGGATTACAGGGGCCCCCCACCATGCCCAGCTATTTTTTTTTTTTTTTGGTATTTTTAGTAGAGACGGGGTTTCACTGTGTTGGCCAGGTTGGTCTGGAACTCCTGACCTCAGGTGATCCACCCGCCTTGGCCTCCCAAAGTGCTGGGATTACAGGCGTGAGCCACCACGGCCAGATGGGAAAGTTTAATATAGGGAATGATGACGAGTAACAAGGGACTAGATACTAACAGGTAGAGACTAAAGAACAGCAAATGCAGGGAGCAGCCTCCACCTACAGGGCTGAGACAGAGCACCAGGCAAGGAACAGACTTGGAAGGGAATCTCCATGGTGGGAGGGCAGGTGTGGCCCACTGGATGGTGGAGACGTTTGCCGAAGTGCCGCCGGCCAGTGCTAGTAAGCAGGGAGCTGTGTCCTGGGATGCTGGTGGAACTCAGTGGGAAGCTGCCCACAGGCTGCTGCTGCAAACTGCTGGGTGGACACCACTGGGTGTCCCTCATACTCCTGGCCAACACGTGTCCCAGGAGCAAATCTGGGAGAGCATTGCAGGACTAGGCACAGAAGCCCGTTGCTCCTCCAGTGTCCTCCAACAGCCTCTGTTGACCAAGCTTAGCATCGTGCCACCTGGCAAGGACACATGTTCACAGGGGACAGCTCCAGGATTACCAAATGTTGCCAAAAGGGGTGAATTTGGAGCTGAGAGACAATACATGGATAACTGGCACGAGGGGTGTTTGATGGACACATGCCTGACACAGTCAGCTCTGGCAAATGCTTTTTAAATGTCTCTGAGGAGGGGAAAGGAGGGCTTTATAGGAAGATATGCTGCCACCACATCCTTTTGTCATTTCAGGTTAGACAGTTTCAGCTTCAGATCCAACCATCTTGAGCATTCTCTGGGTTTCTCAGGAGGACTTTAGCCTTTATCACTAGAGTATTTGAAGGGCCCTTGCTGCACAGTGAACAAAGCTTGCCAGAATATTCCCTTGGCCCTCAAGGCCCCTAGGAAGGGTGAGGTCTACTAGGAGTGGAGGGTCAGGGTGGCATGAGATGTAGATGGGATGGGATAGTCCAGTCCACCTTTTCCTGACATGAGGTCCAAGGTTGGAGCTGTCCTAGGCTCCTTGCTCATGACAGATGGACTCATGGTGCCCCAGAGCCCAAGGAGGGTGGGACACAGACTCCCAGACTCCCAGAATGGCAGGGCTGAGAGAGCCCACAGGAGTAAGCACCTTCCTTTACACACACCCACGGAGGCCAGTGATGGACTAGAGGGACATATGATCTGAAGATTTCCTTGGAGTTTCTCATAATTAATTTAAGGTTCTGATGATGAGTCAAATATTGTTAGGGTTATGAAGAAATCAAAAGAAAAGGAGTGCTTCTGAAAATATCTTTAAATTTTCTCTTCCTGAGCAAAGTCAGTCTGCATCCAGCCTTTCCTGATGGCCCCCCATCCAGCTGATCCAATTCCGATGTTGTCTCCAGCTTCCTAAAAGTGTGACACAGCTCGTGCTAGTGTACAGCCCAGGGGCCACAAGGCACTTTCTCTCACTCCCCCTGGCTTCAAACGAGACTTCTCCTACCATTCCAGTCTTCAGTTCTTTGCCTTCACCACTATGAGACTTTCTAAATGTCCTAGATAATAGCTAAAAGCAGGGGATTTTCCCACTCAATTTGATCCAGTGAACCTAATTCCATGGCTGCGTAGTTGACCGAATAGTTGGCTGTGACCTCTCACTCACTGATATGGTTTGGCTGTTTGTTCCCACCCAAATCCCATCTCGTATTGTAATCCCGATGTGTCAGGGAGGGATCTGGTGGGAGGTGATTGGATCATGGGAGCAGTTCCCCCATGCTGTTCTCATGATAGTGAAGGGAGTTCTCATGAGATCTGATGGTTTATAAGCGGCAGTTTCCCTTGTGCCCGCTCCTCTCTCCTGCCACCTAGCAAAGAAGGTACTTGCTTCTCCTTCTCCTTCTCCTTCTGCCATGATTGTAAATTTCCTAGGCCTCTCCTGCCATGTGGAACTGTGCGTCAGTTAAACCTCCTTTCTTTATATCTTACCCAGTCTCCAGTATGTCTTTATAGCAGCGTGAAAACAGACGAATACACCCACCTTCTAAGCCGATTCTCAATCCACCTCATCTGCCTCTGGCTTGGGAACCTTATCTCCCTCAGAACCCAGAGCTCAGAGGCAGGGGGCCCATCAGCTGGGAGCTTAGCCATGTGGGTTGAGGTCATCTTAACCCATCCTGAGTCTAAGGAAATCTAAGACCTGGGACTGGTAGTGAAGATCAGATGCTCTCAGGAGGTCATCCTGCCTGTCTCGTTTTCCCCCTTCTCTGTGCTTTTCAGAGACATGGGGCTGAGGCTGGGTAGCTCCATCACCCCTCGGACTCAAACTTTGGTTCTCAAATTTTGGTGAACCTAAGAAACACAGTGGGAGCTTTGCAGCAATGCAGATTCCTGCACTTTTGGTGCTGTGATTTCCATGCCACACATCTGGGATGCGGCCTGGGAATGTCTGTTTCAAAACTTATTTGTCTAACAAACATAAACTGAATATGTACTCTATGCCAAGCAATGGTCTAGCCCTAAGCATATATCCAAGAACAAAACAAAAATTCTTCACCCTCATGAAGCTTCCATTCTAGTGTCAGGGAAGGGCAGGTAATAAACAGAATAAGGATATCAGGTTAAAAGGTGAAAAATGTTATGGGAAAAACTGAGCACAGTGATGGGGATTGGGAGCAGGTGCAATTTTCAATGAGGCCGTGAGAGTAGGCCTGACTGAGAAGGTGATCTTGAAACAAGGTCTCAAAGGAGCGGGGAGCAAGCCTCATGGATACCTGGGTAGAGGCTCTGCGGTAGGGAGGGGGATAGCTCATTCTAGGAGCAGCAAGGACACCAGAGTGACTGATTAGAGTGACCCAGGGAAAAGCTGTAGGAGATGTGGCCAGAGAGGAAACACTGGGCCATTTCCAAGTCTGGTGGCCTTGTTGGCACACCGGCATTAACTCTGAATGATTCAGAGCAGCTTTACCTGAGTTTGCCACCCTGAATCCAGTGCATCAGAGTCCTAGGGAGGGATATGTGTGAACCACATGTTTTAGCCTTCCCATGAGTAGCTTAACCCGGTCCCCATCCTGACACAATTTCTATTATGTTCAAGAGAATCACCAAGGCTACTGTGTTGAGGATAAACTATAATGGATCAAGGACGGCAATGAGGGGAACTTTAGGGGGCCATGGCGGTCACTCAGGGAGACAAATGGGAAGACTGGAGTGGTGGTGAAAGGAGATGAGGAAGACTGAGAATCTGCAGGTGGTTCTCCAGGGGATTCCAAGTTGCTGCACCTGTACACTGGCTTAGAGCTTGTGGAAGCAAACTTTTAGGGATGGGTGCTTCTGCCGGCTTTGACTAAGTTTCCCCTGCTGCATCCAGGGTGTCCTGGGGCAGAGTAGGGAGTGTGGGGATGAAGCAGCATATTTAGCCCTAGCAGAACCCAGGAGCTTACCCCATGCCCAGGCCACCCACATGCTTACAGCAGAGTATTGCTGGCAATTCCTGGTCATGCTGGTGCATTTCCTCTTGGAGCCAGAGATGTGGGTTCTCTGATGATTCTCCGAGTCCACGATTTACCCAGCCCAATGGGTACCTCATTAGCACCCATGTTCTTTTTGGGAAAAGGTAAAGTCAGGAACTGATTTAAAGATAACCAGACCCTCTGTTACAGGTTGAATTGGGTCTCCTCCAAATTCCCAATACCTCAGAATGTGACCTTATTTGGAATAGTCTTTGCAGATTTAATTAGTTAAGATGAGGTCACGCTGGAGTAGGGAGGGTCCCTACTCTGATATGACTGATGTCTTCATGTAAAGGGGAAATTTGGAGACAGCCATGCACACAGGGAGAACGCCATGCAAAACAGATAGGGCTGATGCATCTACACCAAGGAACACCAAAGATTGCTAGCAAACCATGAGAAGCCAAGACAGAGGCTTGGAACAGATATTCCCTCACAGCCCTCAAGGAAACAAACCTGCAGAGACTTTGATCTGAAACCCCTAACCTCTAGAACTGTGGGACCATAAATTTCTATTGGTTAAACCACCTGGTATGTGGTACTTTGTTGCTAGGCAGCCCTAGCAAACTAATACGCTCTCATTATCTGAGACCAGAAACTCCCCGCACCCCCCACCATCTCCCTGTACTGGTTCCAGATCTGCTGGCTCTTGCAGATGGCAGCCTACCCATCTGAATGAGAGCAGGATGTGGTAGAAGGCTCCAGACTCCGCATCGCTGCTTCAGTGAGAAGGCTGTTCTGTGTTACTTAGAATAGGACTGCTGTGCTCTGGTATTTTATCAACAGCATCTTTCAGGACCCTCTGGAGAACTCTGTGCTTACGCCCCCACTTTGATGTTTTTAGAGATGTGTTTAGCCTATCATTCATGCTTGGGTGGTTGGCTTTCTTCTTTCACTATGTACATATGATGAGCTATAAAAGTATGCATTTGGCATGATGAAATTAATTTGAGGTTTATCCATTTAAAGATATTTCCAGATGGGTCTCTGCAAGGCTGAGGCCACAATTAACTGACAACTGTCCGCTGGCTGTAAAAATATCCAATGCATTCAGAAGTTTTTGAGGGTATTGCTGGTATCCATTCTCACTTCTCTCTCAATAAGAACACTCCCTCTCATCTGTGTATTAGAACTTTGTTCTACGGTAGCAGCTGCTCAGCATCCTTGGGAGGCCTGAAAGGAAGGTTGCAGCCACAGAGCCTTCTGAGACTTGCCAACTGCTCAGCACCCTTTGTGCTTTTGAAGCAGTGTGGCGGGAACATTCTGCAGTGGGGGTTTCTCTAGACCCTGGACCTGATGGGGTAAAATCAAAAGTGATGGTCAGACATGTCCACTAGAGCAGCTAAGGTTAAAAAGACTGGAGATAGCAAGTGATGCAGAGAAACTGGAACTCTTCTACATTACTGGTGGGAATGTAAAAGGGTTAGCCCTTTTGGAAAACAGTCTGGCAGTACCTCATGAAGTTAACCAGACATTTACCACATCCCCCAGCATTCCCACTCCTTAGGTATTTACCAAAGAGAAATAAAAACCTATGTGCACAAAAATGTATAAAATTGTTCATAGCAACTTTATATGTAAAATTCAAAAACTGGAAACAACCCAAATGTCCACCAATTTGTGAATGAATAAACAACTTGTGGTATCTCCATACCCTGGAACAAGGTAGGAAGACACACAACAACGTGGCTGAATTTCAAAACATTATACTAAGTGAATGATGCCAGACTTAAAAAGACTGATTCCATTTGGAAAATTTTCTGGAAAAGGGAAACCTAGTAACAGAAAGCAGCCGATGAGTTGCCTGGGGCTGTGTAGTCACAGGAGATGTGAAGAACAATGAGGTAGGAGGGAACTTTTAGGATGATAGAACTGTTCCATGTTGTTTATGATGGCAGTTAAATGATTCAATACAATTACCAAAATTTCTCAAACTGTACACTTAACCTTGGTAAATTTTATTCTATGTCAATAATCCCATCAACAAAAAAAGAGGGGTGGAGGATAAAGTGTCAGCCGGCAAAAATAGCGACCAAAATCAGGCTATCAAACCAAGACTCCACCACAGTCCAGGGCTTGAATTCCAAGTGGCGGGAACCCAGTCTCTTCCAGCCTCTCCCGCTGCTGAAAGTGGGAATTCAGCCCACACGCCCCGCTTTTGCCAACCCAGCAGTGCAGATGCGCCTTCCTCTGGCCAAAGCTGCTACCTGCAAATGTGCTGGCGGGGGCCTGGCGCTCTGAAGGTGGCTGCCACCTGTGTCACTGCCATTTCCCTGGGGCTGCGGCACTGGGCCTCACCGCCCACTTCTGGGCGGTGTTTTGGGGGGTGGGGTGGAGATTTCCTTCTCCTATGCCCCACCCAGGTGCCTTGCTGAGTGTTGTACCTACGCTCAGGTGCCAAGCACCGCTGCCCATCGCACAGGTACCTCTCCGATGCCCTCTCTCCTCGCCCCGCTGGAGGGCTAGGGACTAAAGTAGGCTGGGGGGCAACCAGAAGCTTCTCAGGGTTTCGCTCGGGCTCTGTTTGCCACCCACCCCCGCCATCACCACCACTACCTTCCTCCCGACACTAGTCTTGCCCGCCCCTAGCCCTTGCAACGTCCTGCAGATGCAGCGCCATCGCCCCTCTCCATCCCCCACTCAGAGGCCAGCACAGTTTATTTTCCTTCCCTTGCCCAGGGAAGGATCAGCCGCTGTTCTGTCCCTTCTCCCAGGCTGGCTTGCGGATTCCCGCCCCCACGGCAGCAGGCGAGTCCGCTCCTTCGCCCCAGCCCCTTTTGCTCGCTTTCTCCCACTTCCCACCGCTGACGCCTCCTCCGGAAACCCCTCGCTATCCCAGGATGAGAAATGGACGGGCTACAGCCGTGCATATTTTCCTGCAGGAAAATACATTTTCCTCACCCCACGGCCACCACGGCACCACCTGGGAAAGGGGCCTGACGGTCGAGATAGTTTGAGGCTGTGCTTGGTCCCAGGCTCCACAAGGGGGGGCATTCGATAGACATATTCGGGCAGTGCCAGATTCAACCACCTCTTTTACGAATTTTGAATTTGAGACATCATTATTTTATTTTTTTAAGGCAAACATAGGCAGGTGGTACACTGAAGCAGTTTAAACGGGTATTCAACATAGGCCAGTCTCACTCCTTGCCCACTGCCCAGAAAAATCATTCTCAACCTCGCATTTCCTTCCAGCCATTTCCCAAGCATGAATAAGTTTGTCTACGTAAGAAAATGAGACCACTCTATCAGTCTTCCCTTTGTTCCTTTAAGATACTGTGTCTTGGGAAATCTTTCTACATCAATACAGAGAGGGTTACCGCATGCCTTTAGAGCAAAGGCTCTCTAAGTGTGGTGGCCAGGCCAACTACACCAGCATCTCCAGGGAACTTGTTGGAGATGCGCATTCTTAAGCCCCATTCCAGACCAGTTGAATCAGAAACTGGTGTGAGGCTTGTTGGTCCGTGTTTTAACAAGCACCCCATGCTCAGATTTGGGGTGGGGTGAGGAAAAGATTTGCTCCATTTCTTATTTCATTGTTTTGATGTGCCATAATTTATTTAGCTCCTTTTTTTTTCTGTCTTTCTTTTTTTTTAATTTTTTTATTTTTTGAGACAGAGTCTTGCTCTGTCGCCCAGGCTTGAGTGCAGTGGTGCGATCTCAGCTCACTGCAAGCTCCGCCTCCCGGGTTCACGCCATCCTCCTGCCTCAGTCTCCAGAGTAGCTGGGACTACAGGCACCGGCTACCATGCCCGGCTAATTTTTTTGTATTTTTAGTAGAGACGGGGTTTCACTGTTTTAGCCAGGAAGGTCTCGATCTCCCGACCTCGTGATCCGCTCACCTCGGCCTCCCAAAGTGCTGGGATTACAGGCATGAGCCACTGCACCCGGCCTATTTAGCTCTTTAAAAAAGAGTTTTGAATTGTGTTTTAAGTAATGAATCTGACAGTCACACTATTTAAAGATTATTTTATTTACATAAACTAATAAAAGGAGAAAGTCAAAATGAAGAACCATTTTTAACTCCAAGAAAAATTTCACAGGTTTCATGTGGACTTGTTTATTATTACAAGACCCATGAGGTCATATTTAGTGATTAAGTGTATTCAGGTTGATGAGCCATTAAATCTCTTATGCAAACACAGTTTTCAAGAGAAAAAATGAGATCCTTTAAAACAGGCATATGTGCAGTTTCCAATAACAAACATACATGTCCTCAAAGTTATAGGTCAACAGTCTATTAGATAATTGTGAAAACAAACCTTTACATATTAGGAAAGCTTTTGGCTCTTTTTAGTAAACTGATTTTGACAGAAAATTAGCTTCATCTGCACAAGGTACAGAAAAAAGTATAGATTTATTTTAATGTTGCGGTAATTGGTTGGTAAATATTCTCTAACTTTTCCCTTTAATCTTTTTAAACAATGGATCATGGCTAACCAGAAGCCCTACTCACTAAAAGCACTTGTATCCACAATTTTTCATTCAAAGCTGTCATAATACCATTGAAACTTGTGGTCCATAGTTTCAAACTGTAATTTTAACCAAGAATGAATCAAAGTATTCTGGCTTACACTTTTCTACTTCGCTCAGTCCTCTAAATAATGGGCATTTAGACTACTTGCAGTTTTTTGCCTAACGAAGTCATTGCTTCAGTGGTCTCTTTCTACACATGTACAATTGTTGTGGAGGATAGGTTCTTAGAAGCGAACTATTGTGTCAAAGGTTATGTGCATTTTACATTTTATGAGTATTGCCAAATTTTTAAAAAGAGGTTGTTGCACTTTACATGATATATTTTAATGTATATTTTCCACATCCTTGCTAACATCTTGTGTTTTTTTAATTTTAAAAACTTTAAAATATTTTGCTTAAGTGCAAGGCAAAGGAGAGTGGTTTCCTATTGTCATCATTTCATTTCTTTAATTATGAGCCATATAGGTGTCTTTTCCCATTTATGCTTCTTTCCCAATCTTCTATGGTACAGGAGGTTTGTTTGTTTGTTTTTTACTAATTTGCAAGTGCTCTTTATATGTTAAGTAAATGAGTCCTCTGACATCTGTGTTGCAAATGACTTTTTTCTTAGTTGTTTTATCTTTTCACTTAATTTTTTCATTCAAAAAACTTTAACTTGTGTATAGTCAAAATGGTCAACCTTTGTCTTCATGGCTTCTGGTTTTTGATGATACTTTGAAAACATTTCCTTTCTCTAAGGTATAGAAAAATTCATTCATATTTTCTCCTGGAACTGGGAGGCTATATGACATAGTGATTAAGTGTATGGGCTTTGGAGTTAGGCTGCCTGTGTTTAAATCACACGTGCTGTGTGATCTTGGCTAACTTAACTTCTCTGGACTCAGATGCGTCATTTGTACCTATCATACATGGATATTGCAAGGTAATGCCTGACATAGGGTAAGTGCTCAATTAATGTTATTGTTATTTTTAATCCAGTGCCCCTATGACTTTACTTAAGTTTTTATTCATTAGGAGTTAGTTTTCATGCAAAGAGTAAGCCAGGGATCTAGCAATTGTTTCCCAAATTAAACAGTGAAAAAGAAGAGGCAACATTATTATTATTTGTAGATGTCACTGTACTCCAAATGAAAAAAACTAAAAAACAAAAACTAAAAAAAAATAAGAGATGGTGGCAATGTGGCTTATTACAATAATTAATAAATTTTCTACTACAAAAAGTAGAAAACTAATGGAAGAAGTGTCTTCCCAATGTCATTTGTTGATTAATCTCTTTTCTCACTGATTTGGAATGCCAGCTTTATCAGACACTAAATTCACATTTGTATTTGAGCCTGTTTATTAACTTTATATTTTTTATTGGCTTAACAATTTCTTATTAAACATTGAACCGTTCAATTATTTAGCTTTATAATTCATTTTAATATGTAGTAGGGTTAGTTCTTTGCATTATTCTTTTGTTTCATAATTTCCTGTCTATTATTACATGTATATTTTTCCATATGAACTTAGGATTTTAGTTAAATTATAAACTAATAGGGACGAATTGACATCTTTACATTATTTGTTTCTTATCTAAGAACAAGATATTTTCCTTAGGCCAGTATTCTTTTATACTGCAGAGGAAACAAATTTTTCTTTATTAAAGGTCTGCACATTTCATATTAGTTTTTGTTCTTGTGGCTGTTGTCTATTGGTTCTTTTCTTTCATTAGTTTTCTGTCTACTTTTTATATGTAGGAAAACGATTAATTATTGTAATTTAGCCACTTTGCTTAATTCTCTTAATTGTTGGTAGTTTCCCAGTTGATTCTTTTGAAGTTCAATGAGATCTACAAATAATAATGCTGCTTCCTCCTTTCCAATGTTTAAACCTTATTTTGTTTCTTTTGTCTAACTGTATTAATAGAGCCTCCAGAATAATGTTAAATCATGGTAGTGATGGGGGCATTCCATATGGGCTTCTGAATTTATATATCTAGGATTTTGCCATTCAATATGGTGCTGGATTTGGTTTGAGAGATTTCTTTAAATTGTGGGCATTCCCTGGTGGCCTTTCAAGTCTCTATTTCCCTTTTCTGTTGCCAATAGTCCCCAAATCTTGCTTTGGGAGTGACTGTCATTTCTTATTCTCAGTCCTGTGGTTCTGGTAAGAGGGGCCCCACTTGTACCTGTGGAGAAATAAGTCTTCCCTAGATTCCTCAGTACTCCTATCTAGAAGCTGTAGCCTCCTGAGACACAGAAATGTGTATAATATAAAGATAGAGAATGTTTGCCTTCTCCTAGCAATGTTTTACTTTTCATATACTGTGAGGATTAGGTCCGTAGCCATTTGTCTGATTACTTGCTCTGATCAAAAGGGATAATAAAACTTTTCTTATCTCCCTAGGAAGGGCAAATGGTTACAGTCCAGACTATTCCCCTAGGTTAGCCACAAAGAGTGGAGTACTAGCTCCCTAGGGATGCGCTGTTGCTTTTGATTTACAATTTTGGCAAAGAAGTCAGTTCCGGAAGAGTTCATTTGGCCCTTCCTGTTATAATAGCCCTTACTCCACAGATCAGGGAACCAGTGTGGACATTCTGCCAGTTGCAAAGTTTATTCTTTCTACACACCCTGAAATTGAGGGTATAATCGCAGTGAGGGTCCATGTTGGACCCAATATAAGAGGGACTTGGGCAAGGACGATTCAGCACTTGATCTGCAGGAGCTCCCATACTGCAAAGTGGTCTCTGAAGACTCATGTAAATTAAGAGACAGTACCTAATAACTCCTGGGAGATTTGTATATTCCCCTGTCCCACATCACAGTTATCAGGGTAAATGGCCACTGTTTGCTCTGGGAAAACTTTGGGAGAAAATTCTTATCATACGCTATGACTACTTTGCAGGGTCTTCATTCTAGGGTTCCAGGTCTGTGAAAGAGGTTATGCATCTCCCTAGGATGACTTGATTTAGACTTCTGCCCATGAATTATTTTTTTTCTCCTATACATGTCAAGCAACCAGCTGCTTAGTAGGCTACCTGCTTATTCCATTTCTAAGGACACCATAATCAGTCATAACCACAAATTCCTGCAGCACCATTCTGTTCTTGAGGCTTAGTGTAGTAATTATGGCCACCATGTTGCTATTGGGGAAGTGGTGCCACCTGGGCTCTACCACACCAGAATTGTGTTATTCTCCTTAAGATCAGGGAACCTATTCCATCCAGAGCTTTCCAAAGAACTCTGTGCAATTGGCCCATCTCCAATATGTTTTTCAAAGCTTTTGTGTGTGGAGATTACTCCAGGATCCTCCAGTGGGGTCAGTTGAATGGGGATGGTTGGGGAGGGGGCTGAGCAGGTTGCACATAATAGATTCATTCTACTGTTCCTATTTCTCTAAGCCTTTGCGGGAGGTTCTGGGAATGCACTCTAGCTGTAGGCTACTGTGGTAGGCAGAATAGGAGCTGATGGAATTAAGACTGCTAATCAGCGGAGTTATCCAGGTGGTTCCAATGTAACAACAAGACTCCTTAAATGAAGAAGCAGGAGGCAGGAGAGCTAGAATCAAAGAGCTGTCATCAGAAGAAAGACTCAACTGGCCATTGCTGACCCTGAAGATGAAGGAAGGGGACTCAAGCCAAGGAATGTGGGCAACGTCTAGATGCTAGAAAAAGTAAGAAAACAGGTATTTCTCTAGAGCCTCCAGAAAGGAATGCAGTCCTGCTGGCACCTTCATTCTAGCTAAGTGAGACCCATTTTGGACTTCTGACCTCCAGAACTGTAAGATAATAAGTATATGTTGTTTTAAGCCATTTAGTTTGTGGTAACTTGTCACAGCGGCAATAGAAAACCAATACAGCCATCGAGCCCAGGTTTCAAATTAAACATCACTCCCAGGTTTTAGAGCCAATGTTAGATCCTGAATCTCAGATGATATGCTCATGAAAATAAATTTAGCCTTATGAAGCCTTATAGTCAGGGCTATGCTGGTGTTTAACAAGCAGCTCTCCAGGGGTAAAAAAAAGAATAAAGCCCTAGTTTACAGTACTTTCTTTTTTATGTTGTTCATTTTATTTTTAAAATTTTAAAATTTGTATTTTATTTCAATAGGTTTTTGGGGGAACAGGTGGTGTTTGGTTATATGGATAAGTTCTTTAGTGGTAATTTCTGAGATTTTGATGCACCCATCACTTAGGCAGTGTACACTGTAACCAGTGCGTAGTCTTTTATCCCTTGCCACACCCTACCCTTTCCCCTGAGTCCCCAAATTCCAATGTATCATTCTTATGCCTTTCTGTCTCATAGCTTAGCTCCCACTTATGAGTGAGTTACTTCACTTAGAATAATAGTCTCCAATTCCATCCAGGTTGTCTGACTCACAGCATTTTCTGACTTTAGTTGGCAAATGCTCTCACCACCACTCACTTCAAGCTGTAGACATCTAGCTGAACATGAGTTGAGACCAGAGGCACAGTAGCTACCACTGTGTAGTATTTCCACTATATAGATCCAAGAGGTACATAACCTCAAAAATAGAATAGTGAAAGTAGTGATAATAACTAACAGTGAGTTTGGAGTATTTATTACCTTTATTTTCAGTATACCTACTTACAAGTGTATGCGACTTAAGTTTTAATAAGGGCTATTTTTAACAACTATCTTGCAACATTTCTAAATATTTAATAATCGGCTGTCATGAGCCAGTCCAACCATCTCCAGCACACCACTGCTAATATCTCATCCTCTTCTGTTCGTCACCCTGAGAATGCATTCTCATGTGCTCCTGGACCCCTTCCACACAGATGGATGAGGTCAGAGCAGGCCTGGTGTTTTTTATCTGGGCTACATTGGGATCTAATTCTTGTGGAAGGCCCGGTAGTAGAATGAATTCTGAAAAGAACTGGCACCTCCTTATGAGCAGCTGCCTGGTGGGCAGTCATGGAAAAGTTTTATGCGGATGTAGGTAGTTTCCTGGGATGGGAGAGGAGCTGCCTTTGAAGACAAGGCAGATTTCAGAGGAATTTGGGGATTCAGAATTCCCAGCTTCATTCCTGTCTGCTCAGAGTCCCACCCCTTTCTCAACAGCACTTACTTTAGTGTGGTCATTCTCAAAATCTAGACTGTCAGAATCCCCTGGAGGAATTGCTAAAACACGAGTGCAGAACCCCACCCTAAAATTCTGAATCGGTAGACTGAGAACTTGAATTTCTAACAAGTCCCCAGCGGACATTGTCACTGCTGGTGTGACAACTGCTGTTTGAAACTGTCTTAGTTTGAGAAACCCAGTGGGCTTTCTTATTTGCAGCTGCAATTCTGCAACCCTGAGAACCAGGTGTTGGGCTTGGTTCCCAGCCACATCTGCCTGAGGTTACAGAAGGCGCAGGATTCCCTCAGAGCTGCTTTAAAGGCTGCCACCTTTCCAGTGATGTCCTCGGTTAGACATTCATGGCCTTCAATTTCCTTTTTCCCTAAAGCCAGTCTACCTACCACCTTCATAGTTACTATTGCAGTTTGCATTTGAAGCATAACCAACTGCTCTCAAACATAATAGCTTAAGACAATCACTTTATTTGTCCACAGAATTCTGTGGGTCAGCTGGTCACCTTTCCCCTCTTTTTTTCCTTGCTCAGGCCAGGATCAGGGTGGAGAAATAAACTCCACCTCTTTGTGGGAAGATATGCAACATACTGTGCTCATTTTTTTTTTTTTTTTTTTGATGTATCACAATCACTATTGTCGCTATAGCAAAGAAGGGCCATAGTCACTTGGTTTCCCTTTTTTTTTTTTTTGAGACGCAGTCTCACTTTGTCACCAGGCTGGAGTGCAGTGGCACGATCTCAGCTCACAGCAACCTCCGCCACCGGGGTTCAAGTGATTCTCCTGCCTCAGCCTCCTGAGTAGCTGGGACTACAGGTGCCCGCCACTACACCCAACTAAGTTTTGTATTTTTAGTACAGACAGGGTTTCACCATGTTGGCCAGGATGGTCTTGATCTCCTGACCTTGTGATCTGCCTGCCTCGGCTGCTGGTTTCCCAATATTTTACACTCTGTCTGGACTTTATCCCATGCAGCCACTGCTAAGTCATTTGGTTAGTCCTGATGCTGCTGCGTGCCGTAAGTTACCTGTATTCTGTTTCCCTCAAAAAAGGAGGTTATCTATGATGTCATCAAATATGAGTGCAAAGTAATCTTACAATTGCATTTTGAGGCTGCTTCTTGGACCACCTCTTAAACTAATTACTAAATGAGTCTTGACAGGCAAAAGATGGCTTACTCAAAGTGGGTACTTTGAGGGGTGTTTACTAAAGAGACTGTTTGCCAAGGTGTAGGCAGAATTCAAGCAAATCAGTCATGTTTAGTTCAGTATCTTGGAGTTAGCCCTTCCAGGGAGACTGTTACAACCTAAGCCTGGGAGGTCAAGGAGGCAAGGATTTCTGGAATCTCGATAGGGTAGCTGTATGAGGACAGTTGCCTGGCAGTAGCTGAAGCCTGCTGTAGATGATACAGTCAACTCCTGGTAATCCAATAGGACAGAGCCAGAGGGCACTCTCCTCCCATTGGTGCCTCCTCTTAGCCCATCCTAGTTGGTAGCAAAAGGCCATTGATGTGTCCCTTCCAGATCAACCTTCCAAGGCATAGAGCAAGGTGGTTGTAGGGTCACATAGACTGGGCTTATTCTGGGTAGGTCTGGCCAATCTGTCCCTGCCTGGGAAAAGTCATACTCCTTGTGATAACACTGTGCAATGGCCACCCTTTCAAATGTATAGGACACATTCACATGCACGAGCTCACCGAGGGGCATGTCAACTCTGAGGAGGTTGGTGATGGTCCCATTTTATAGACAAGGTGATTGGGTAACTAAGTTGCTGAGATTCTTTGAGCTCTAAAGTCCCACAGCTGGTATGTGGGATTAGAACCCACTTGTGTTCTTCTGGTGTGTCACAGATGTTTCCAGTTGAGGCTACAATGTAAGTAGACTGCAGCCGTAATTAGTGCCATATTAGTGCCCTAGGACAGCCACAGCAAAGTACCGCACACTGTGGCTTAGAACAACAGAAATCTGTCTTCATTCTAGAGGCTGGAAGTGTGGAATCAAGGCATTGGCAGGGTTGGTCCTTTTGAGGGCTGTGAGGGAGAGCCTGTTCCAGGTCTGTCTCCTGGCTTCTAGTGATTGCTGACAATCTTCAGCATTCCTAGATGCAGCCCCAGTCTCTGCCTTCATGGTCACATGCTGTTCACCTGGGTGCCTGTCCGTCTCTGTGTCCAAAATTCTCCTTTTTATAAGGAAAGCAGTCCTGTGGGCTTGGGGCACACGCTGATGACTTCACGTGAACTTGATCATCTGCAAAGACCCTATCTCCCAGTAAGATCGTGGTCACAGGTACTTGGGCTTATGACTTCAACATCTTTTTGGAGGACTGAATTCAACCCATAATGGTGCCCAATTATCAGACATATCAACTATATTTCTTGAGGGTCTTATACCTTTTTCTATTGCTAAGGAGAGTCCATTTAATATAGTACTGTTTAAGTATGGTGCTTTGACCGTATTATGTTCTCTGAAAACTCATGATACATGAATGTTATAACTACTAGTTACATTATTAGCTAGGACAGTGTCTTCCTTATTTGTACCAGGTAAATGAGGAATCCCAAAACAACCAATAGGAGGACAGACCCTGGGTCTTATGTTCTTTTGTGAAATCACGTGTAGGCGATGCTGCCTCTATGGCGAGAACTCGGGTTTCTGGTTTCTCCCTGCCTGGTTTGAATCTGTTCTGAACAGCAGGTGTCGCTGTTGCCTGCTCTGTGACTGTTCATTCCCAATAAAAAGCCTTGGATAGAAGAGAACTTATCCAAGGGTACTGCATCCAGTCTTTGCAACTCCGAGTCATTTTTATGGCTTCTTCAACAATTTGATCTACGTGGGGACTTGTCCGTGGCAAGATGTAAGACCTTCCTGGCTTATTTCTAAGAGGCTTCTCAGCCTCCACCTTCACATGCACTGGCTCAAAGGCTAGAAAACTGAGGGCTACATGACTCGGGGGTAAGGGACAAGGTCTGTGCAGTTCAGGTCTGCAATTGCATATGTCCCCTGACTGCTTCTGCCCTGCTGGGTGCCAGTCAGCAGTGGTTTCCTCTCAAGGGGCTGTTGGAATTATCATCTGTAGTGATGTGGCTCCTATGAAAACATGCAGAACCTACCAAGAACTTTTGTTTCCATCTTCCCTTTTGTTAGGGCTGAGGTGTTTGTTTTAAATTCCCCACTGGGTCTGCATTTCAAAGTTGACTTTTTCACTTTGAAAGAAGACCACAGTGCAACACAGCATGGGTGAGGATGAGGGTGGGGTCCACTTATTCAAGCCCTCCCGATTCCCACTGTCCCTGGGCACTCAGCCTCGAGGGTGACTAGGTAGGGCAAGAGCACTCGCCTTCTTCTGGCCCACAGAATGACAGATGGGAGGGAGGTATGTTGTTAAAGGTTGTGGCTTAGATGATAATGCCCTTCCTCTTCTCCTTCCCCAAACACAGAATGCAGGGCTCCCGCAGGAAATCTGGGAAGGTATCCTCTGCCACACTGTGGGAAGGATAGGCGGGGCAGGGAAGAAGAGGAAACAGCATGTGCCCAGGCTAGCAGGTCCTGGAGGCCATGTGGATGGGGCAGTTGCTCCTTGGAGGGGGTGGAGTCACGGGCCAGGAGAGAAGGGACTTGGAGGACTGGGACAATAGCCTGGCCACCTGTTTCAGATGTGGTTGGAGGTATGTGCAGCCACAGCGGTTTCTGGGGCGGCATGTGGGGAAGAGTCACTTTTCAGATTCTCAACCTCACAAATGGGTTAGGATGCCAGTCACCCTTTATTATGGTGTGGATGGGGTTTTCTGGGGGCAGTCCTGATTTCAGTTATTCAGAGATACAGATACTAACATAATTTGCTCAGTTTTATATTTTACTTGTATTCTTTTCTGTTTTGGAAAGGCAATATAGTAAATCTATGTGTGGATTTTTTTTTCTTTTTTTTTTTCTTTTTGAGACGGAGTTTTGCTCTTGTTGCCTAGGCTGGAGTGCAGTGGTGCGATCTTGGTTCATCGTAACCTCCGCCTCCCAGGTTCAAGTGATTTCCCCTGCCTCAGCCTCCAGAGTGCCTGGGATTACAGGCATGCACCACCATGCCTGGCTAATTTTATAATTTTAGTAGAGACAGGGTTTCTCCATGTTGGTCAGGCTGGTCTTGAACTCCTGACCTCAGGTGATCCACTCCCCCCCAACCCTCGACGTCCTAAAGTGCTGGAATTACAGGCATGAGCCACTGTACCCGGCATGTGTTTTAATTTCTATGCCTTTGCAAGACATTTTTTTTCAAACAAATACTCATGTAACTGAAACCTTTTATCTAACTATCAAGTCCTGGTTTTTGTCATTAGGGTTAGACCTGTGATCATAGTGACATTTTAGAAAACTCTCCAGTGAATCAGATGTAAATTTCTCAGAGCAGAGATCATGTCTTCATTTTTATGTTTTTATTGTTTAGAAACAGGGTCTTGGTCTGTCACCCAGGCTGGAGTGCAGTGGTGCAATCACAGCTCATTGCAGCCCCAAACGCCTGGGCTCAAGCGATCCTTCTGCCTTGGTCTCCTAAAGTGCTGGGATTTCAGGCATGAGCCACTGCACCTGGCTGTGTCCTCATTTTTATACCCACATGGCTGAGGAAGAAATAATGGTGACTCTGTAAATAAATGGTAATTTCTTGTTACCAAGAAGACTTTTCACCCTTTGTTTCCTTCCTTCCTCTATCTATGTGAAAAGACAAACCAATATTTGTTAGGATGTCTCTTAACATTTATAGTGACAGCTTTGGGGTGGGGAGTACAGCTTTACGGACACCTTCCTGGGGAAAGCACTGAGTGAGCTGAGAAGGCTGAGCCAGGAGTCCGAGAGTGTGGGATGTCGTCATCCCCAGGGCAGGCTGAGTGAAGGCCCTGAAACAGGGTCCACCAGGAAGGGCTAGTGGCCAGTGTGGCTAGAAAGGAAGGGAGGGAGCCCCTGAAGGGCTTGCATGATAGGGAGTGAGGGCAGTTGACATGTGGTTTAGCAGGATGACCCCTTGGCATGGTGAAAGGTGGACAGGAAGGGATGTGGAGATTGCTTGAGGTAGAGGGACAAGCACAGGAGAAGATGAGAACTGGTCAGGACCAGAGGGGCTTCTCTGAAAACAAGTATCACTTCAGGAGGGAAGAATCAAGCTGTACACTGCAGAAAAGTGGGTGGATGAGGCCTGGAGAAGGGAGCATTTAGGAATCCCTCTGAGAGGGTTGGCATAGGAGGAAGATTAAGGCAACAAAGCCAGGCTGGTTCAGAGGGGGTGCAAACGAGGATGAAGTAGAAGCAAAGGCCTCAGGGCCTTGTTTGCAATAAATCTCTTAAACTGTGTTCTGCCTCTGGCTTTGGTCCTTTCATGAAAGGCCAGGAAGGTTTATTTGGCCTTCCAGACACAGAAGTATACCCCACAGTGCCAATGGAATATCTGGTCCTTTCTAGTCAGTTTCCTTCAGTGGCTGTTAGAAATTAGTGTTCTGTGAACACAAGCGACTTTCTCTCTAAACCACCTCTAAGGCACTGCCTCTAAGCCATGACTGTACACTGAAATCACCTGGGGAGCTTCAAAAAGCAATGATGTGTGTCCTAGCCCCTGGGATTCTGCTGTAATTGGTCTGAGGTGCAGAATGAGCATTGGGATTTTTATAAGCTCTCCAGGTAATCTTAATGTGCAACCGAGGTTGAGAACCATTGAGTGTGGCAGGCTTACGTATGCCAGGCAGTACACTAATAGCTGTGTATGTGTATTGTCTCATTCAGGCCTCTTAACCAGTGATTCTTAAAGTGGAACCCCCAAACCAGCAGCATCAGCATCCTCTGGAAACCTGTTAGAAATGCAGTTCTTGGGTTCCTTTTGAATCAAACTCTGGGTTGGGCTCAGCAGTCTATTTTAACAAGGGGAAGGCAGAGGCAGACTCATCTCCAGTTGAGAATCACTGACTTGAAGGAATTTCTCATGGTGGAATTCACGCAAACTATGTAGAGAAATATACAGGCATACCTTGGAAATATTGCTAGTTTGTTTCCAGGCTATTGGAATAAAGTGAGTTGCATGATTTTTTTGTTTCCCAGTGCATATAAAAGTTATGTTTAGCTATTTGGGAGGCCAAGGTGAGAGAATCATTTGAAGTCAGGAGTTTGAGGCTGCAGTGAGCTATGATTATGCTACTGTACTCTAGCCTCAGCAACAGAGTGAGAACCTATCTCTAAAAAAAAAAAAAAAAGTTGTTCATACTATACTATAGTCTATTAAGTGTACAATAACATCATGTCTAAAAAATGTACTTAATTTAAAATACTTTATTGCTAAAAAAAATGCTGATAATCATCTGAGCCTTCAGTGAGTCATCTTTTTGCTGGTGGAGGTCTTGCTTCAATGTTGATGGTTGCTGACAGATTAGGATGGAGGTTGCTAAAGGCTAGGTGGCTGTGGCAATTTCTTAAAATAAGACAATAATGAAGTTTGCCACATCAATGGGCTCTTCCTTTCAGGAAAGATTTCTCTGTGACATGTGATGCTGTTTGATAGCATTTTACCCACAGTAGAATTTCTTTAAGAATTGGAATCAATCCTCTCAAACCCTGCTGCTGCTTCATCAGCTACGTTTATGCAATATTCTAAATCCTTTGTCATTTTAACCATCTTCACAGCATCTTCTCCAGGAATAGATTTCATCTCAAGAAACTACTTTCTTTGATCATCTATGAAAAGCAACTCCTCACTTGTTCAAGTTTTATCATGAAATTGCAGCAATTCAGTCACAGCTTCAGGCTGTACTCAGAATTCTAGTTCTCTTGCTGTTATTTCTACACATCTGCATTGACTTCTTCCACTGAAGTCTTGAACCCCTCAAAGTCATCCATGAGGACTGGAATCAACTTCTTCCAAACTCCTATGAATGTTGATAATGTTGATTTCTTCCCACAAATCACAAATGTTTTTAATGGCATCTAAAATGGTAAATCCTTCCAGAAGATTCTCAATTTACTTTGCCCAGATCCATTAAGAGGAATCATTACCTATGGCATCTCTGGCCTTATAAAATATTCTTCAAAAAATAAGACTTGAAAGTTGAAATGACTCCTTGATTTATGGGCTGCAGAATGAATATGGTATTAGCAGGTGTGAAAAACAAAACATTTCTCTCCTTGCATCTCCATCTGAGCTCTTGGGTGACCAGGTGCATTGTCAATGAGGGTAATATTTTGAAAGACATCTTTATTATGAGCAGTAGGTCTCAACAGTGGGCTTAAAATGTTCAGTAAACCATGCTGTAAACAGATGTGTTGTTATCCAGGTTTTGTGCCATTTCTAGAACACAGGCTGAGTAGATTTAGCATAATACTGAAGGACCCCAGGATTTTCAGAATGATAAATGTGCATTGGCTTCCACTTACAGTCACCAGCTGCATTAAACCCTAACAAAAGAGTCAGCCTGTCCTTTGTAGCTTTGGAGGCAGGCATGAACTTCTCCTAGATGGCATCTTCCAAGAGGGCTATTTTTGTCTACATTGAAATTCTGCTTAGTGTAGCCACCTGTTTCAATGGTCCTAGCTAGATATTCTGAGTAACTCACTACAGCTTCTTCATCAGTACTTGCTGCTTCACCTTGCACTTCTACGTTATGGAGATGGCATTTTTTGTTAAACCTCATGAACCAACCTGGTAGCTGCCAACTTTTCTGCAGCTTCCTCACCTCTCTCAGCTTTCATAGAACTGAAGAGCCTTAGGGCCTTGCTCTGGATTAGGCTTTGGCTTAAGAGAATGTGGTGGCTAGTTTGATCTAACAAACTTTGAGCGATCTTTGTTACTATTGTAACTGTTTGGGGACACCATGAATCACACCTGTATGAGACAGTGAAATTAATAAATGTGTGTTCTGACTGCTCCACCCACCAGCCATTTCGTATCTCTCTGCCTCTCCTTGGGCCTCCCTATTCCAAGATCCAACACTGAAATTAGGCCAGTTAGTAACCCTACAATGGTCTCTCAGCCTTTAAGTGGAAGACAGAGTTGTGGTGTCCCAAAACAATTACAGTAGTAACATCAAAGATCATTGATGACAGATCACCATCACAGATATAATAATGATAATGACAAATTTTGAAATATTGAATCAGCAAAATGTGACAGGACATGAAGTGAGCACATGTTGTTGGGAAAATGACACTAATAGACTTGCTTGACAGAGGCTTGCCACAAACATCCAATTTGTTAAAAAACAAAACCAAAAACAAAATGCAATATTTGTAGCAGAAAATGAGGAATGCCTGTGTTGGGGACAGAAAGGCCAGCTCAGTGCCTCTTGAGTCATGCCCATAGGCAACTTCCACATGTTTCCTGCTTTTGTAATCTGAGTAAAAATGAATGTGTGCCTGTACCCCTCATCCATATGTGGAATAACGATCTGTTAAACATAGCAAAACAAAACACTGGCGATTTTTTTTTCTTTTCTAAGATGACTTTTTCTCCCAGATGACAGAATGAGTAGGGTTAATTTTGTCCTTTATCCTCAGTGTGAGGTATAGAGTTGGTTGACATTTTTTCCTAGACAGTTTGTTCTGCTTGGAAGAAGGTGACATGGGCCAAAAGCTTCTCTCCCTACCCCTTTTCCATGCTGGTGAAACAAAGACTGTCCTAGAAGCATGGAAAGAAAATGCCCCATCCAGCTCTCAGAAACACCCAGAGCAAACCAAAGTTGGTGGGATGATGCGCTGGCGGCACAGATCTGGCAGTCAATGGACAAGGTGCACCTCATTTTATTTTTGGAAGCCCTACTTACGAATCTATTCCCAGGGACCTGAGACAAGATCCAGGGCTGTCTCCCCAGTTCAAAGCCACTCATAAACTGCTGTTGACTTCTGAAAGGCCTGAGGATTGCTAGCAGGAGTGTGTGTAGGGTGGGGAGAGGTTGTGGATGACAGCATCCACAACTGTCAGAGCTGACCCCAGAGAGGCCTCACTCTGATTGAATATTGGCTGTCTGCTGCTCCCAGCTGCACTCATTCTCTAGAGAATTGCCCTCAGCCAAATGGGATCCATTCACTTCCTTTGCCCATGAACAGCATCTGCCTCCCACTATGTGCCTGGGGGGCAGATTGGCCAGTGACTGAATGGCACAGGAGTACAGAACGCCAGGCTGCTGGCCCCAGTGTGGAACTACTGTGGTGCACTGTACAATGCTGGGATCCTGGGCTCTGGCTGGGAGATCTCCTTAGCTATCCTCTCTGCCTATCCTTCTTCCCAGGGCTACCAGACTTAGCAAACCAACATAACTAAATCCAGTTAAACTTCAGATAGCCAACAAAACTTTTTTGTATAAATATAACCCATAAAATACTTAGGCCATACTTGTGCTAAGAATTATTCATTGGTTATCTAAAACTTAAATTTAATAGGGCATCCTGTATTTTATCTGGCAAATCTATGTGTGCCCCTTCTCCTGAAAGCATACCCCCAGTAAATCATTGGAACACGAAGCGCAGTCCCAAGCTCTGCTTCTGGGAACCCTTTCAGAAAGTGGGAGGTGGTGGGCAGGAAAGGAAGACAGTTCAAGCCACTCAGTCCCCTTTGTTCAAAGCTACTTGGTGAGATGCCTGTACTCAGCTACCCTTGCAAGCAGGACTCTGGGAATCTGAGGACCAGACCCAGACATGGCTCTGCCTGGCCCCTGTGAGGAGCAGTCAGTTTCCAGAGAGAACACAGTGGCCACCCAGTCTCCCCAGAGCAGGATTCCGGCTTTCGTGGGTTTTACTTAATTAGGCATGAATCTTGATGGGAACACGTGCCAACAGACTCTGTTTTACTTACACGATGCTTCCTCCCCACCCTCAAGGATTACAGGAAACTGCTGCTAATGTTACCTCATTGACTTTAGTCCTAAGAGCAATGATTTAGTTTCATTTCCTTGTCTTTCAACACAATCCTCTGGCTTTATGTGACTGTGTTCATCTGGGGAGCACCTGCAATGGCATAGCCCTCTAAGTGCACTGAAATGTAGACCTGTGATATGTCTGGCTTTATAAAGCAGACCGGTACATGAGTCTCGTGTGTTTTACAAAATAATTCATCACAGGGCACTATTTTCTGCCATTGGATGGTGCTTTTCAAACTCTAATGTGCAAACCAACCTAGGGATCTTGTTAAAATACAGGTTCTGACTCTGTTGGACTATGGTGGGGCCTGATACTCTGCATTTCTGACAGGTCTCAGGTGATGCCAGGCATCAATATCATTCTCTTCTTATAGAGGTAAAACCAGCCTCCAGGCGTCCCTTACAGAAGAGAAACTGGCTCTGGGGTCTGCTTTCTCTTCTGTAAGAAGAGGGCCAGCAAAAGGCCAGGGTCCTCGGGCACCCAGGGGTTAGCTAAAGGCACACAGGTGGTAATGGCAGAGCTTGGATTTGAATACAGGTGGTCTGGCTCCAGAGGTCTGTGCTCTTCACCATTAAATGTAAATGGGGAAGCTAAGGCTGGGTGGGCTGGACAGGTTTATATGTGAATTGACAGGACCTTGGGCCAAGGGACCCACAGAAACCCATAGCGATGGTCACATCACCTGGATTCAAGGTCAGCCACTACTTGCACCAGCTTGAGATATCACCTAAGTTGTTTACATTACTGTGAAACGAGGACATCCAGTGACCCCCTCACAGAGTTTTTGGATGGATCTGTGGCATTCTTCACATTGAGTGCTTAACACTGAGCCTTAGTGAACACCTAAGTGGTAACCATTATTGAACATAACCTCAGAGGCAGTTGTCCTTGTACAAGCAAGGCATGCACTGTGAAAGACTCATTGTGGTCCCATGGACAGAGAGCTAGACCTGGGCCAGGCTTCTGTTTCTTGAGTGTGGGGCTTAAGTGCTTCTGTTCTGGCCCTGCTGCTTCTAGAAGTCTGTGTAGGCATGCTGTAGCTGGCACCTATTAAAGGTAATGGTTTCTAACGGGAGCTAGCATCATACCCTGAAGCCCAAACATAGCAGCAACAAACCCACTGCACCTAAAGGCACGTCAGCCCTGGGAAAACAGAGGGAAACACCATAGCATGATTGGGATAATTGTTTGATATAGACAGTATGCCTGGAAAATTCAGCTTGGAGCCATTTTTCTCAATAGAGTGGATAGCTTAATGCTTTCATTACCTGCATCCTTGTGGCAACTTTCCCTGTCTCTGAGCTTTTGCAGACTGAGTCTCCCTGGGGTGAGCTGTAAATTGCCATAAATTTAATCCATCTTGGCAGCAGGGTATTGTCAGTACCCACCTTGAGCATGTATCCTCACATTCTTGTCGCCTTTGTGGAATAACCACATCTTGACACAAGGCGCTGTCGCTCAGACTGTGACTACAGTCTCGGAATAGTGTTGGTCCTCAGGAAGCAAATCACTTAAAGCTTTCAAAAGAAAGAAAAATGCTGTGTACGTGGGAAGACTTCACTTTTTACCTTTAGCTGGCAATGATACGTACAATTATGACTCTGTTTATGATTCTGTAGGATTTGGAACAGGATAAAGTTTGTTCTTGTTTTGTAAGTGTAAAATAAATTGTTGCTTATAACGGCCAAAAAAGTAGTCATTTAAAATGCTTTTTCTAGATGTCTAGAATAACCTTCCTTTGTAGAACAACACTGTATGACAGAACTTGCTGCAGTGATGGAGATGTCCTCTGTCTGCTCTGTCCAGCAGGGTTGATACTAGCCCAGGGTGGCTCTTGAGCACTTGGAAAGTGGCTTGTGTGGGTGAGGAGAGAATCTTTAAATTTTAATTCTAATCATTTTATAATGTAAGGAGCTGAGGCTAGGAGTTCAAGACTAGCCTGCCCAACATGACAAAATCCCATCTCTACTAAAAATACTGAAATCAGCTGGGTGTGGCAGTGTGTGCCTGTAACCCCAGCTACTCAGGAGTCTGAGGCAGGAGAATCACTTAAATCCAGGAGGTGGAGGCTGCATTGGGCCAAGATCACGCCACTTTACTTAAGCCTGGGTAACAGAGTGGGAGTCTATCTCAAAAAAAAAAAAAAAAAGCCACACATGACTAGTGGCTACTGTCTTGCACAATGCCACTCTAGGGAGAGAGAAGTTGATGCCTCAGAGCCTCAGGAGGCTTACAGTTAGTATGTGGATGATTAGGGGAGTCTGAAGTCAGCAAGTTACACGTAAAATACTGGCCAGCCAGCAAGTTGTTTCCCGTACTTGCCTGCTCCATGGGAGGTTACTCTACAAGGATAATAATGTAATGAATAAAATCTGTCTTCTTTTCTACTTACCTAGCAGAAAGAATTAGTTATTAGAGTTCACAGGCTATTAACAAGCTGCAAATTGTAAAATATTATGCAGCATAATGTGATTCTGTTAAGGGCAGGCAGCGAGGATTCTCGAGTGGGCAAATGGACTGCCTCCTTGCAGCGCCGGCAACACGTTTTGCCCCCCCATCCCTATCTCCTTCTTTTGTTTCTTCCATCTACCTCTCCCCCATTCCCCACCCTGGTTTATGATTCAGTCCCACCCAGGAAGCCCCAGGACTTAGTTATTTCTGGGTGGAAATGATAGTAATAATGTAGGATGGATGACTTCATTTCTCCTTGGGTGTGAAGAAATGTCTTTATTTTCTTGAAATCAAATTGCCAAGTGGAGCGGGAGTTTAATCTAGGGTGCTTTGGCAGGCAGCCTCCTAGGTGCCCCACTGAGCCCTTCTCCTCCCAGGCCTGCCTCTCTGAGAGTGCAGCTGGGAGCTGGGTAAGGACCCCGGGCTGCAGGAGCACCTCCACTTGTACAGTGCACCTCTGCCTTCCACAGTTCCCCTCAGTGAGCTGTTTCCTGAAACCAGACAGAGTGAGGTGGTCTGTCCCTGACATAAGGGAACACAGTGGCCTGACCTCCCTCCTTCAAAGAGAAGCATTTCAGAAAACAAGACCAAAAGTAGTCACATTTTAAGTGCTCAATGGATATATGTGGCAGCTGCCACTGGACTAGACAGTGTGGAGAACATCTTCATTACTGCAGTGATGACTCTATCTAAGCTCCCCCCCAGGTAAGATTTTTATATGTATAAATTAATTTAGTTCTTATAACGCCAGTGAGTTAAGTATTCTCATTTTAGTGAAGAATACAGACCCAGAGAGGCTTAAGTTAACCAAATGCCCAATGGCCAAGTTGAGGTTTTCTCTGATTTTTGATCACGTATTACCTCAGATCTTGAGACAACTTGAGAGACTACTTATTCCTGTGATAGCGTGTGGCTATCATAGGACTGTGTTAAAGAAAGGTGCAGAAAATCCTGTGAGAACATTACGATTAGAGCAGACAGATACTATTTAATAACTGGAGGAACCGCTTATCTTGGAGCGGTAGGCTGAGGGCGAGAGCTGGAATCTTTGTTTTCTTAGCAACAAGTCTCAGCGCCAGGGAGATGTGGGAATCTCTGCAGTCTGTCCTCATTGCCTTAAGTAACTGAAGATAAACCCCGGACTTCTTAAACAATGGTGGGATTGTTTGCCTCTGCTTTTGAGAAGAGCAGCAGTTATCCAGCAAATGGAAGACTAATTGTGACCAGGCTCAGGTCTCACCAGTTTGGTGCCTCAGCAGGGACCTGTCTGGGCCTGAGTTTTAGCAACTTCCCCTGAGCCCCCACCCCACTCTCAGGCCACCCAGCAGCCCCCAGCTCCAGAGCCTTGCTGATTGACACTGGAGAGGGCTCTGGGTTCAGCAGAGCAGCACAGCACCTTGGCGTGGAGTAGGAAGAGTACTGTGTGCTTTTCCCTATGTTTTTTGAGTAACAAGGGAGTCTGAAAAGACAGCTTGCTTCTCCCAAGGTCAGTAGCTCGCTCATGGGAATCACAGGTCTACATAGGAAATGTGCTAAGACAAAGCAGAAAAGAACAAAGGAAGATTAAAAGGAGATAAAGCCTTTTTAAGTTAACTTTTCTCTATTTGCGTGTGACACATTGGATTACACAAGAAGCATTAAAAAAAAAAAAACCTCTTGTTGATGTCCCACAAACTATGTAAACAAAATTTTGCCCACATGTGTGGTTGTCAAAGGGCAAATGCAAGTGAGGATCCATTAAAAAGCCAAAAATCCATTATTTTAATGAATAAAATTCTTAATATTTGCATAGTACTCTTCCATTTGCAGAGTACTTTCAAGCATTATTTTAGTATCAGTCCTAATAGCTAGGTAAGACTATCACTGCTACACAGGCTAAGCAGATTTATGATTTGTGTGACCTTGGACAAGACACTTAACCTTTCTCAGAATCTGTTTCCTCAGTGGTTAGATAATATGTATTTGTCAGGCTAGATGTCACCAAGAGATTAAACTACATCATTCAAGACCATCTGGAGGGGGAAAGAGTTGGGTGGGGGGATTAATGGGAAGCCATCAGGGATCAATAATAAAAGTTTAGATCAAGTTCAGGTCTGGCAAGAGGGATCAAAGAGGAAATCTTGTAGTCAATGTCAAAACAAGTGGCTGAGTGTGGCAGACACACCATAATGTGACCCACTGGGTCACCCCCTTGTGAATCTCCTTCCCTTGAGTACAGGTGGAACCCATGACTTGCGTCTCACCAATGGAAGATGGCAAAGGCTATGCGTGCCCTCCATTAGGTTCCCTTGTATGGGGAAGGTGAGTGACGTCACTTCCTTGATTAGGTTACTTAGCAGAAAGCTGCAGTCTCGCCCTATGTGGCTTTGAAGGAAGTGCCATGTTAGGGAGAGGGCCACATAGCAAGGAACTGAGTGACCTCTAGGAGCTGAGAGTGGACAACAGCTAGCAAAAGGTCAGCACCCTCAAGCACTGAGCCACAAGGAGATGAATTCTCCCAACGTGAGTGATCTCAGAAACGGATTCCTCCTGAGTAGGTTTTCAGATGAGAACCCAGTGCAGCCATGATGTTTGTTGTAGCCTCTGAGAACCTGAAAATAGGGCCCAATTAAGCCATGCTCAGAAACTTGACCCAGATAATAAATGGGCTGCATGGTAGATGTGCCTGATAACAATAACTCCAGCATACCCTGAGAATGACCCTGTACGGCAGATGCACCTGAATGTGTATTTGGAGTTCCAAGCTAAGGAATCCAGAGTGGCCAACCTGGAGATACATTCCTTATCTTTGAGGAACATCTGAACCCTGTCCCCAGCATCCCATGAAATGTGGACTATACAGGGGATTGAGGCCTTTTGTTTTGGGTTAAATGAAAGTCTCAGGTGGAGTCTGTTATGGTGAAGATGTTAAGTGAAAATGCTCCATAAACTGCGTGCCTCTTGCAAGCCATTGTAGTTCTCCTGTCCAGCCCACCACCCCTGGGCTACATGGTTCTTGTCCAGCCTGCTGCCACTGGGCCATCCCTGTGTATAAGTTTCCTGCTAATAGACCCTATGTCTTGTTTGCTGGCTTTGGGTCTCTTCTTTGGCCTCTCAAACATGGTACCATCCCTATTGAGGTTAATAGGGGTCTGGTACAACATGGGTGTTGCTTAAGCCACTAAGTCTGTGGTAATTTGTGACATGGCAAAGAGAAGTAATACACCGGGGTTTGGGGAGACTCTGTCCCACCAACTGCCTGAAATGGGACATGAAGCCCAGCTCAGACCAGTGCAGTGGCTCACACCTGTAGTTCCGGTGCTTTGGGAGGCTGAGTTGGTGTTGTTCCAAACCCCAATTCACCTCAGTGCGGGTGGCACCAGGTTCAAGAGGCCAAATACTTCAAGAGCCAGCAAATGAGACATGGGGTTTTACTGAAGGCTTACATATGGTGGGCAGAGTCCAGTGGTGGTAGGCTGGACAGGAGAACTGCAACTGCTTACGAAAGGCAGACAGTTTCTATGGCATTTTCACTTAGCACCCTTTCCCTAATAACCTCCTCCTGGCAACATTTATTTGATCCAAAATTTGGGGCCTCAAGTCCCTGGATAGCCTGTGTTCCACAGGACTGGCCAGGGACTCAGATGTTCCTCAGACAAGGAATAAATCTCTGGGTTGGTCACTCCCAGATTTCCTAGCACTGAACACACCTTCAGGTACATCTGCCATGCAGGGTCATTCTCAGGGAATGCTCGTTATTGCTCTCAGGTGTGTTTACCATGCAGGTTGGGGGATGGCTTGAAGCCAGGAGTTTGAGACCAGCCTGGGCAACATAGCAAGGCCCCTTCTCTGCAAAAAATTTAAACTAGCCAGGCATGGTGGCATGTACTTGAAATCCAAGCTACTCGGGAGGCTGAGGCAGGAGGATCACTTTGAGTCCAGGAGTTCAAGTTACAGTGAGCTGTGATCCTCATTGCACTCCAGCCTGGAGAACAGAACGAGACCCTGAACTCAGAACAAAATCCAGCTCAAGACCCCACATGGACAGCTGCATGCAGCAGGGACACGGCATTGCCTGGTGCAAGAGAGTGTGTGGCGCCTCTAGTCCTGACTCCAGGCGAATATGACTGTATACCATGCTGTCTGAAAGGTAGGAGCTGCTAATGTACTCGCCAGCAGGGAGATGCCAGGTGCCCATTAGGAGCAGCCACACACAGGCCAGGATAGGAAGCTACTTCTTAGGGCAGTGACGTTTTTAGGTGGGAATAAAATCAGATGCAGATGAACCCCTGCCTTCAAGCCTGGAGGGACTCAGGGATGCATTACTTTTCTCTCTGGGAGATGAGGATACTATGAGGCATGTTGGTTAATCAGACAGATATCAGGGAGCTGATCTTCCAAATATATCAGCTCATTCAAAGAACATGTGAGTAGCTGTTGAGTAATCAGGAGATGTTTCTCATTTGGATTCAGGAATTCAGATCTATAATGACGAGCTTTCTGTGGGCAAATGTTCACACAGCTACCTGCCTGGGTCTTAGGCTCACCACTGGAATGGGAGCTGTCCACTCACCACTGGCATGGGTGAGCTATCAGGGAGAGGCGATTGGAGCTCTAGCCAAGTTGAGGGATGCTCAGATGCTACCAATCACACAAAGTTCACAGCCATCTGTAGCAAGTCTAGCTTGTTTGAGCTCATGGCTATAGGGACTTGAGCCCTGCTCCAGCATCTCACCAAGACAGAAGCCCATCAACAGCTGCACCCTGTATATGATGACAGTTTTAGCTTGTCTTTGGTAAGTACCAGGGCAGTGCAACATCAGCTGCATAAATATTTCCCTAAAAGAGCTGTCAATAGACCATTTTGAACCCCTGTAGCTGCCCTTGCTGGCCACACAGGAAGCTGACTCTTCCTGGTTTCCCATAGAAGTTACACAGGACTGTACAGCTTGGGGGCTTTAGACTCCAAATAAGGCTGTGGTTCTTAAACTCAGATGCAGACTAGAATGTCCTGGCCATATCTCAGATATGTAATATCAGAATCTCTGCAGGTAGGTACCAGGCATCAGTATTTTTTAGCAAACTCCTCAGATGATTCCCAGGGGCAGCCGAGGATGAGAACCACTGAAGTCAGGGTCTTTACTGCTTTATCATCTCTAGCATGTAGGCCTGAAGTTAAATGACCATGGGACATCTATACATATTTGAATGTAAATATATAGGTATTCATATATACAATGAATGATATATGTAGGTATATGATATATTTATTTCTTTCCCTTCAAAGCAACAGACACTGCCAGGCATATAGGTAGAACTGCAACAACAGAATGTGATGGATTTTAGCATCCCATAACTGTTTATATTACCCCTTTGACCTTTAGTAATAAAACAAAGTCATGTTTGTTGACCAATAGGTTAATACACTTACCTTCTGCCTTTGGAGTTGATTCTCAACATACAGCCTCGGGGATGGGCACTAGTCAGTCCCAGGCAGGTTTTTGGCAGCGGAACAGGATTTTACTTACCTGCTGGATCCTGTCTGCCATCACCACCATCACAGCTCTAGACTGCAACTCCTGGTATGACCTAGTCTACAGAGGCACTTGGGAGTCTGTGGAACCTCTAGCCTAGAGTGATGCAGGAACTATTGCCATGGGTCCCAGCCCTAACTTCACAATCATCTATGGAGCAAAAACATACCATCTTAAAACAGAATCCAGTCTTCCAGAACGACCAGTTCATCCTCTCTGGGGTTGGCAACCAGGCAGTAGAATTTTTGAAGAACTCCAGAAAATCTGGCTGTTTTTGAAAAACTCAACGTGTCTCCTAAATAAATGTCTCAGTCATCATTTCAGCACTCAAGACACAGATTCCACCTTGTCTCATTCCACTTACTGGTTTGTATAAGAAGGTCGATGGTAGTAGAAGTGGCATTGGAAGCTGACACATTAAATTGAAATCCTGTGTGCTTTCTCAGACTCCCTTTTCTGTCTTTCTCCCTTATTTGGCATAACCCACCTGAGTCACTTTCTACATCTAGGCTAAGATGAAATGTAACAATTTGGGATATGCTCTCTGGTTTTCTGAGAGATAGACAGGAGCTAGAGGATGTAATCCTTGATCAACTAGAAATGGTATCCTTCCTCTTTCCCTTCCAAGGGCTGGTTTGAGCTGCAGTTTCTTCTCCTTGCAAAACGTCTAAAGAAAATCCCAGTGTTCCTGGTAAGCATGCCTGCTTAATGACTTGCGGTGTCCTGGTCAGTGCGGTAATGCATCACGTTATATTTTTCATCTTTCTTTCCTCAATTCCACCTTTGCTTTCACTCTCACTGCCCTGGGCTTTCACTGTCACTGAAGGGCCCTATCAAAGACAGCAGCACTAGGCATAGGCACTACAGTACGCAGAGGGTGCTCTCAGAGCAGTCGTATGAGGTATGCCCCACCATCATCATCTTCTCCATTTTATGAATGAAGAAACTAAAGTTAGGTGGCAGCTGAAGCCACTGTTAGCACACAGCAAGTCAGACGTAAGTCTCCCGCCTCCATAGCCCATGTCTCTTTCCATTCTCCTGCATAGCCTCCCAACTGCCATGACAGGGAAGGAGGCGGAGGATGGGATGTACATGTGTGAAATGTTTCTGCTGGGAGAGGGGTAGGTGCAAAAAGATCTGGACAGGGAAGGAAGACTGCTGTGAAAAGAGGAGACTCCTTTCACCACTAGAACTCTGGCGAATTCATAGGCATGCCACAAGAAAAGTCAGGAAATTCTGGTTTAGAGCAACGTGTGAAAGGACTGTTTATTTTTTATGGTTAGATTCAGTGTTGAATTACTCTGTCAACTTGCTGTAAAACTTCTAAAGACTTAACTCTCAATCTCTGTTCTTATGTCTTCATGGACAGATAACACATCACTTGCCAATCACATTTTTGAGTAGCACTGACCTGCAGGACATCAAAGACTTCAGGCTGATACTTTTGACATTTGCTATTGGCCTAGGAATGACAAGGAGTGTCCAGCCTGCCTTCACCCTTCTGTGGGGCTCTGGGATTAAGGCACCAGTTCAGACTCGGGAGGCTGGTGGCTGCACATGGGAATGTAAGACTCTCATCATATACCTTCCAGATGTGGGGTTTCAACTTACCACATTTGCACAGATGAACTACCGCAAGCTTAGGTGTGCACTTCTCAGGCCTTAAGTTGGCCTAATGTCTGGAAAGAGGGACAATAATTTAGTTTTCTCATTCCAGAAGTTCCAACAATCCCTTGAGCCTCCAAATATAAATAGTTCCAATATGTCATGAATCTATTAAAGGTGTTTCTACCTAGGTGGTATCTCCCTAAGTACCCAGTTTTTGTTAGTAGCGATGATTTTCCTTTTTTGGTGGTTAACCTGTTCTTCCAATAGCCAGAAACACAGCCTTTTAAGGTACTTACTGCAAATGATTTACGTTAGCAATATGAAAACTTTTTTTTTTTTTTTCTGAGACAGGTTTGCCCAGGCGGGAGTGCACTGGTGCAATCATAGCTCACTGCAGCCCAAAATTCCTAGTTTCAAGCCATTCTCCTGCCTATGCTTCCTGAGTAGCTGGGACTACAAGTATGTAGCACCACATCTGGCTAACTTTTAAAATATTTTGTGGAGACAGTGTCTCGCTATATTGCCCAGGCTGCTTCGAACTCCTGAACTCAAGTAATCCTACCTCAGCCTCCCAAAGCACTGGGATTACAGGTGTGAGCCACTGTACCTGTCCTTGAAAACAATTTCTGTTAATCAAAATTAGCCTTTACCTTGTGAGCTAATTGAAAAGTCAGGAACAGTCTATTTCTCATACAGTATCTAACACCTTAGTGATGTTAAATATCTGGTGTTAGGTGAAAAACAATTCTGCCTTGTGGGAAGATTGAAGAGGTAGGCAGCGCTATGAAATGTCATAATCTGGCAGCATCTTTGGATGGCAGCAGATGGTTTTTACTTGTTTATTCACCAACAGTTTATACATTCAGGGATCAGAGTCATTTTCCTAAAAAAAAGATGAGGAAATGGGAGACCCTTAACACCAGGCCTTGCAACTCTTGAGTCAGTGAGCTTCCTCTGCATCACTTTCCTCAGAATTCTAGAAGTGTTTTAGATATTTTAACAGCATATGGCACCTCTAGGGAGCTCGTTTTCCCTTGACCACACTTAGAAAGAGTCAGTACAGTGCTGAGGAGCGCAGCCAACCCACTGGGCCCTGAGCTGTGTGGGAGAGGAAGAGCATCGGCTGCACTCTGTAGGAAATGCTGACTTAGAAGTTTGAAGAAGGAAAGGGGGAAAAATAGGCTCTTTAGGTTTCCTGACTCAATTTAAAGATGAAAGCAGGCCAGGGAAATTGTTTATTGGTACAAACTGTGGAAGCCTGACCCTATTCTTATAGGCCCAAATTGGCTCTTGAATACATTTTTTTCTTTTGCTAGAGTAAGGGATTATGAGGGTGAAATGAGGGTTTTATATTTTTTGGGTGATGGTTTATTTTTAGATAATTTTAGTCTCAGTTGCAGAAATAGTACAGAGTTCTCATTTATGCTTCACCCAGTTCCTGCTTATGTTAACATCTTCAATACCCACAGAATGTTCATGAAAACTAAGAAATTAACCTCGCTACAATAGTACTAATTAAACTGCAGACCCTATTTTTTTCACCAGTTTTTCTATTCCAGGATTCAATCCTGCCTCAGTCTCCCAAGTAGCTGGGACTACAGGCATGCACCACCATACCTGGCTAGTTTTTGTATTTTTAGTAGAGATGGGGTTTTATCATGTTGGCTGGTCTGGAACTCCTGACCTCAAGTGATATGCCCACCTCAGCCTCCCAAAGTGCTGGGATTACTGCCGATTACTGTGGTGTTCTAATAGTGGTTTATTTCCCTTGTTCTTTCTACATTTGTCAATAGGAATTCTTCTGAAGGGGAGACTTGTCAATTCTCCCTCATTTGAATAAAAGTATATCAATGTAAATTTATATCAATATGGACTCATAGATACTCATCTTACTTTTTGTTACAATCTAATCACTTATTTTTGCCCCCTCAAGTCAACTTTGCCCTTTGGGGATGCTTTCAGGTGGCTCCTGTGCTCTTTCGATATGCCTACATCCTTTATATATTTGTTTTATGGCACTTCTTTACTTCCTGCACCACAAGATACTCCAGGCTCATTTTGTATTTTCTCTACCCCAGCCCTAGAATTAACTGGTTTTCCAAGGAGACTTTAATTGGAGAATGGTATTTAGAAACTAAGATATGGGCAATAGATGTACTTATTGCTCCTGGAGTGCAATTGCGTCTAGGCTGTCTCAGTGGAGAGTTAGATAATATAGGTACATGTAATAATTTATGTCTATGCACACCTCTTTTATTTCTGTATTTATCTGAATGTGAGTGTGCATATCTTTTTTTTAAACATGAGTCAGCATGATAACTAACTCCAGTCCAGCACTGGAGTTTATTCTAGCCTTTCTCCTTTCCTTATTTGTAACTTCTTTATCCAATAGTGAGAAACTGGCTCTGCAGTATGCACTCATGCATCACTTAATGATAGGAATGTATTCTGAGAAATGTGTTGTTAGATGTTTTTCATTGTGTAAACATTGTAGAGTGTACTTACACTAACCTAGATGGTAGAGCCTATTACACACATAGGCTATCTGCAAGCCTAGTGCTCCTAGCTACAAACCTGTTGAGCATGCTACTGTATTGAATACTGTAGGCAACTGTATCACGGTGGTAAGTATTTGTCTTTCTAAACAGAAATGAAACAGTAAAAATACAGTAAAAGAGTAAAAATGGTATACCTGTATAAGAAACTTTCCATAAATAGAGCTGGCAGGACTGGAAGCTGCTCTGGGTGAGTTAGTGAGCAAGTGGTGAGTGAAAGTGAAAGGCTAGGACACTCTGTACACTAATATAGACTGCATAAAACACTGTAGACTTAGGTTACACTAAACTTATAAAAAACATTCTTCAATAATTAGCCTTAGCTTTCTGTAACTTACCATATAAACTTTTTTGACTGTTTTATAATAACTCTTAGCTTAAAACATGCTGTACAGCTGTATAACATCATTATATCCCTATTTTACAAGCTTTTTTATATATTAAATTCTTTATTCTTTTTTACTTCTTAAACTTTTTTGTTAAAAATGAAGATACAAACATACACATAGGCCTAGGCCTACACAGGGTCTGGATCATCAATATCACTGCTTTCCACCTCTATATCTTGTCCCACTGAAAGGTCTTCAGGAATAATAACACACACGGAGCTGTGATCTCCCATGATAAAAATTCCTTCTTCTGGAATACCTCCTGAAGTACCTACCTGAGGCTGTTTTACAATTAACCTTTAAAAAAAACTGTAAAATAATAATAAAAAGTATAATATAATAAATAAACCAGTAACATGGTTATTAGCAAGTATTATGTACTGTACATAATTGCATGTGCAATGCTTTTGTATGACTGGCAGTGCAATAGGTTTGTTTATACCAGCATCACAACAAACATGTGAATAATGTGTTGCACTATGACATTACAATGGCTATGATGTCACAAGATGAGAATTTTTCAGCTCCATCATAATCTCATGTTACTGCCATCATATATGCAGTCCATTGTTGTCTGAACATCATTATGCAATGCATGACTGTATTTATTTATTCCTCTCTGGTATACAAAAAATTTCCAAATTTCTAACCTAAGCCCCTGTGAGGATACATATTTATCAGCTAGAATATAGTGTTTGTTTGCAGGTCTTTGTCTTTAGCCTCATCGTATCAAATCAAAACACTTCCAAAAGTGTTTTGGTAGGTGATAAATGGTAGGCAGTGTCTTATGGTAGGTGTATATTCAACTTTTTAAAAAGCTGCCAAATGATTTTCCAAAGTGGCTGTACCATTTTGCATTTCCACCAGCAGTATATGAGAATTCCAGTGGCTCTGCATTTTTGTCAGCACTTGGTATTGTCAGATTTTTTGGGAAAACTACCCAGCCTCCTTTCCTCAGTTTCCTAATCTATAAAATGCAGGTAATAATAGTACCTCCCTTATTCATTTATATGAGGGTTAAATGAATTAATATGTGTAAAGCACTCAGAATAGGTTTGTCAGATAAAATACAGGACACCCAGTTAAATTTGAATTTCAGATAAATTTTTTTTAGTATAAATACATCCCAAATATATATGTTGAACATACTTATACTGTATTCTAAAAGATTTATCTGAAATTTGAATTTAGCAAATAAAAATACAGAATGCCCAAGTTAAATTTGAATTTCAAATAAGCAAAAAATATTCTTTAGCAGAAATATGTCCTAAGTATTACATGGGATATCTTCATACTAAATATTTTATTTATCTGATATGTTAGGGGTCCCATTCTGGGGCTCCCTCTACCTCAGCTTAGTCCCAAGAGGATTGGAACTCTTTGCCAAAGGAAGTTCCAAATATCCATGAAGAAGATGTAGAAGGAATTCAAAGGTTCTTGGATGAGTTTGGACTATATCTCTTGGTAGGGTATTTGTATTAGTCCATTTTCACACTGCTGATAAAGACGCACCCGAGACTGGGCAATTTACAAATAAAGAGGTTTAATAGACTCACAGTTCCATGTGGCTGGGGAGGCCTCACAATCACGGCGGAAGGTAAAAGGCATGTCTCACATGGCAGCAGACAAGAGAAGAGTGAGATCCAAGCAAAAGGGGTTTCCCCTTATAAAACCATCAGATCTTGGGAGACTTGACTCAGTACCACAAGAACAGTATGGGGGAAATCGCCCCCATGATTCAATTATCTCCCACTGGGTCCCTCTCACAACACGAGGGAATTATGGGAGCTACAATTTGAGATGAAATTTGGGTGGGGACACAGCCAAACCATATCAGTATTTAAAGTTTATATTGAAGTTGAACACGCATACACACACGTGCACAGATCACAAGAGCACAGATGGATCAGTGTTCACAGTCAGCACCCCCGGAGAGCCAGCCCTTACTAACCCACTGTTCTGACTTGTAAGACAGCAGACTAATTTGGAGCTGGCAGGCTTTTAAGCAGATTTAAGAAACTGATATCTTTCCCCCTGCAGATTACTTGGGAATTTCCTGAGAGTTTCCTCTCAAAATAGCATCCTTGGGGCTTTCTACTAAAAGTGGGTCATTATCCTTTTAAATAAAATTGGCAAAGGGAGACAAGTCTAAACCAAGAAAGGGATCTAATAAATAAGGGGTCTTCTGGCATGCTGGCAGGTGTAAATCAATTGAAACAACCTTTAATTATATTTCCTCTTAAGTCTTTTTCAAAGACCAGATAAAAACAGCAAATTTGTCCACAGCATTTTTCCATGTGCCAGGTGTTCCATTTGTTAACTTCTGTAATACTTACAGCAGCCCTGGGAGGCAGGTGTTGCTAATGTGCCCATTTTCCAGATGAGAAAATCAAGGCACAGAGAGGCAAAGTAACTTGGTCAAGATCTCATGGCCAGCAAGTGCAGGGCTGGGACCTGAACCCAGGCAGTTTGGCTCTGGAGTCTGCTTTTAGCAACTACACTGCACAGCCTTACAGATCTGGTGGGATGCCCTGTCAACTGCTCCTTATTTTAAGATGGAAATGTAGCTCTCAATCATGTTTTGCTTCCCTGGAATACATCTTGTATTACTTTTAACAATTGTTTGGACAAGTTAGTTTTGCCTGTCCTTGTGCAATTGTTTACTAGGGTTTCCAAAGCAAAATGCCAGACTGGGTGGCTTAACAGAAATTTACTTTCTCGTAGTTCTGGAGGCTGGAAGTCCAAGATCAAGGTGCTGGCAGAGTTGGTTTCCTCTGGGGTCCATAATAGAAGAATCTGTTCCAGGCTTGTACACAGCCCCTCTCTTGCTGCCTCATCACATGGTCATACATGTACATATTTCAAAACAACATGTTGTCATGGACACAAAGAAAACAATAGATACTGCGGCCTACTTGAGGGTGGAGGGTGGGAGGAGGGTGAGGATCAAAAAACTACCTATCAAGTACTATGCTCATTACCTGGGTGATGAAATAATCTGTACACCAAACCGCCACGCCACACAACTTATCCATGTAACAAATCTGAACATTTATCCCCTGAACCTAAAATAAAAGTTGGAAAGGTAGAAAAAAAAAAACTGTTGTACACAAGAAATATATACAACTTTTGTCAATTTAAAACTGGAAAAAAGGATATTTTAGCACTGTGGGCCAAAATGTTCAATTATAGGTGTAACCTAGTGAAGGGTAAATGGAGCTGAGAACAATAACTTCAGCATACCCTGAGAATGAGCCTGTATGGCAGACGCACCTGAATTGTGTGTTCTGTACTAGGGAATGAACCTGGAGATTCATTCCTTATCAATGATAAGTGTCTGAGCCCTAGGCCTGTCCCGTGGAACATGAGCCATGCGGGAGATCGAGGCTCTGAGTTTTGGTAAATGAAGACTGCCAGGTGGAGACCATTAGGGGGTGAGTGTTGTGGTTTTCCTGCCCAGCCCACCACCACTAGACAGGCCATGTGGTTATCTCATCCAGCCTGTCAGCACTGGACTATTTCTATACATAAGGCAGTTCTCCTGTCCAGCCTGCTGCCACTGGACTCTCTCCCCCATATGCAAGCCCCTAATAAAGCCCCACATCTCTCTTGCTGGCTCTGGATCTCCTCTTTGGCCTGTTGAACCTGGTGCCTTCCCTATTGAGGTTAATAAGGGTTGGGCGCAACACCTAGAGAACACCTACTGCATGTGCAAGGAAGGTCATGTTCACATCGTACATAACAATAACAAAAGAAATTGAAAATGAGTTGTGGTATTAGTAGGATGGAAATCTACACAACAGAAGAATTACCTAGACCTAGATACATATCAGTATGAACAAATCTAAAAGATATAGTGTTGACTGGAAAAAGCACATTGCAGGTAATCTGTGTACTCCAAAAGTGGTTGCATAAATTTACAAGTTTTTAAAAAAGCAAAAAAATCCATACATTAGTCCACCTTTATCTGAGGTTTTTCTTTCTGTGGTTTCACTTACCCAAGGTCAACCATGGTCTGAAAATATTACATGGAAAATTTCAGAAATAAGCAATTCATAAGTTTTACATTGGGGGCCATTCTGAGTAGCAGGATGAAATCTCACACCATCCGGCTCTGGACATGAATTCATCCCTTTGTCCAGTGTCTCCATATTGTCAATGCTACCCACCCATTAGTGGCCTCGTAGCCGTCTGGGTGATCAAATGAACTGTCACAGTGCTTGTGTTCAGGTAACCTTTTTATAAACTGAATAATGGCCCCAGGGTGCAAGAGTAGTGATGCTGGCATATTGTTATAATTGTTCTATTGAATTACTAGTTATTATTGTTAATCTCTTATTGTGCCCATATTTAGGCACAATAAGAGATTAGCAATAATAACTAGTAATTCAATAGAACAATTATAACATATATTTTTATGTTATATATAATATATAATATATAATATATATATTTATATTATATATAATATATAATATATATATTTATATTATATATATAATATATATTATATATAGTGCCTATATATATTATATATATAGTGCCTATATGGATATTTATTATATATATATATAGTGCCTACATGGATATTTATTATTATATATATATATAGTGCCTACATGGATATTTATTATTATATATATATATATTGCCTACATGCATATTTATTATTATATATATATATAGTGCCTACATGGATATTTATTATTTTATATATATATGTAGTGCCTACATGGATATTTATTATTATATATATATATATATAGTGCCTACATGGATATTTATTATTTTATATATATATATATATAGTGCCTACATGGATATTTATTATTTTATATATATATATATAGTGCCTACATGGATATTTATTATTTTATATATATATAGTGCCTACATGGATATTTATTATTATATATATATAGTGCCTACATGGATATTTATTATTTTTTATATATATATATATATAGTGCCTACATGGATATTTATTATTTTTTATATATATATATATATATATATGGTGCCTACATGGATATTTATTATTTTATATATATATATAGTGCCTACATGGATATTTATTATTTTATATATATATATATATATATAGTGCCTACATGGATATTTATTATTTTATATATATATATATATAGTGCCTACATGGAGATTTATTATATATATATATATATATATAGTGCCTACATGGAGATTTATTATTTTATATATATATATATATATATAGTGCCTACATGGAGATTTATTATTTTTTATATATATATATATAGTGCCTACATGGAGATTTATTATTTCATATATATATATATATATATATATAGTGCCTACATGGAGATTTATTATTTTATATATATATATATATAGTGCCTACATGGAGATTTATTATTTCATATATATATATATATATATATATATATATATATATATATATATATATAGTGCCTACATGGAGATTTATTATTATATATATATATAGAGAGAGTGCCTACATGGAGATTTATTATTTTATATATATATATATAGAGAGAGAGAGAGAGAGAGAGAGAGTGCCTACATGGAGATTTATTATCATATATTTATATAGTGCCTACATGGAGATTTATTATTTTATACATATATATATATATATATATATAGTGCCTACATGGAGATTTATTATTTTTTTTATATATATATATATATATATAGTGCCTACATGGAGATTTATTATTTTTATATATATATATATATAGTGCCTACATGGAGATTTATTATTATATATGTATATATATAGTGCCTACATGGGGATTTATTATTTTTTATATATATATATATATAGTGCCTACATGGGGATTTATTTATATATATATATAATATATATATAGTGCCTACATGGAGATTTATTATTATTTTTTATATATATATATATAGTGCCTACATGGAGATTTATTATTTCATATATATATATATATATATATATAGTGCCTACATGGAGATTTATTATTTATATATATATATATATATATATATATATATATATAGTGCCTACATGGAGATTTATTATTTTTTATATATATGTATATATATATATATATATATATATATAGTGCCTACATGGAGATTTATTATTTATATATATATATAATATATATATATAGTGCCTACATGGAGATTTATTATTTTATATATATATATATATATATATAGTGCCTCCATGGAGATTTATTATTTTTATATATATATATATATATATATATAGTGCCTACATGGAGATTTATTATTTTTTATATATATATATATATATATATATATAGTGCCTACATGGAGATTTATTATTTTTTTTATATATATATATATATATAGTGCCTACATGGAGATTTATTATTTTTTATATATATATATATATATATAGTGCCTACATGGAGATTTATTATTTTTTATATATATATATATATATATATATAGTGCCTACATGGAGATTTATTATTTTATTTATATATATATATATATATATATATAGCGCCTACATGGAGATTTATTATTATATATATATATATATAGTGCCTACATGGAGATTTATTATTTTTTATATATATATATATAGTGCCTACATGGAGATTTATTATTTTATATATATATATATATATATATAGTGCCTACATGGAGATTTATTATTTTATATATATATATAGTGCCTACATGGAGATTTATTTTTTTATATATATATATATAGTGCCTATATGGAGATTTATTATATATATATAGGCAGAATAAGAGATTAACAATATAACAATATAATATTAATGATAATATTAACAATAATAACTAGTAATTCAACAGAACAATTATATATTTTTATGTTATATATATTATATTATATATATATAAAAAATATGGGGTTTGGTACTGTCTGTGGTTTCAGGTATCCACTGGGGGTCTTGGAGCATGTTCTGTGAGGATAAGGAAGGGCTACTATATTAGTTTGCTAGGGTTGCCATAGCAAAATACCAGACTGGTGTCTTAACAGAAATTTATTTCCTCCCAGTTCTGGAGGCTGGAGTTTCAAGACCAAAGTGTCAGCAAGTTTCGTTTCTCCCGAAGCCTCTCTCCTAGGCTTGCAAATAGCTGCCTTCCCTGTGTTCTTCCATGGGTTTTTTCTGTGTGTGTGCGTCTCTGATGTGTCTCTGTGTGTCCAAATTTCCTCCTCTTATAAGGACACCAATCAGATTGGATTAGGGCTCACCCTAATGGCCTCATTTTAACTTAACCATCTCTTAAAGGCCCTGTCTCCAAATATGGTCACTTTCCAAGGTACTGGATTTTGGGCTTCAAGGTAAGAATGACGGGGGCAGGCACAAGTCAGCCCTTAACACCTTGTATTGTTTATTGGCCCTAGCTCAGTGTCTAGACTGATGGTATTAAAGAGTCCCCAGCCAGATGTAGGTCTAAGTTAAAAAGTGAGTTAGTAGAACACACCCTCAGTAAACCCGAACAGCTGTCCAGACAGCAGTCAGGGGACAGAGTGGGGGAGAGGTGATGGGTAATGATCTGAGCCTGAGGTCTGCAAATTCACTGGAGAGGGTTTGTAGCTAATGGAGCACTGATTTCTCATTGCAGGTGATAAATCTTCCTAATGGCATTTCGAACACATTGTTCTAAATTTAAATATTTTAATATTAATTTATTCTAATGCCACCTCAAGTGAATAATGAACAACACTATCAGCTGAATTAAAAAGGGAAAAGAAAAATCATAGGCAAATCCTTGCAAATTCTCTAATCCAGGAGTGAAGCTAGGGGAGAGTAAAAACCCATCAAAACTCATTTCTTTTTTAGTTGGTAGTGATACTCAAAATCATAACAAGTATAAGTGATGGCTAAAATTTTAGTATTGTGAGAAAGGCAACAGCTTAGCTGTCCATTTCTTTGGGAGTCTGAGTTTTGGCCATCAGTAGAGCATAGTAATGGTAACTATTACCAAGTGTTTACTACGTGGCTGGTACGTTTCAAGTGCTTTGCACAGATGATCTCACTTAATCCTAACAGTCACGTGGGCAGGTGCTTTTTATCCCCATCTTGTATGTGAGAAAACTGAGGTTCCAACGACTTAACACACAATTTAAGTAAATGTTGGAATAGGTTATATCTGGTTTAGCACCTGGGCTCTGAACCCCAGCCTCTGGCGATAGGAGCTTGTTTGTACCATGAAGAGAATCAAGCTACCGCAGCAGAGCCTGCTTGTGTTCCCAGAGAGACAGTGGGAAATAGAACACGTGGTGTAATCCAGTATTCTGAAACTGCAGAATTCTGAGCATCTCAGAAAAATGACCTGTAACTGCTTTAGGGAAGGTCAGTCAAACGCTGGAGCAGAATTGCCCAGAGAGTTCCGTCAGTGGGCCAGCCACAGTGGCTCACGCCTATAATCCCAGCACTTTGGGAGGCGGAGGCAGGCAGATCACCTGAGGTCAGGAGTTCAAGACCAGCCTGGCCAACATGGTGAAACCCCTCTCTACTAAAAATACAAAAATTAGCTGGGCGTGGTGGTGGGTGCCTGTAATGCCAGCTATCGGGAGGCTGAGGCAGGGAGAATCACTTGAACCTGGGAGGCAGAGGTTGCAGTGAGCCGAGATCATGCCATTGCACACTAGCCTGGGCAGCAGAGTGAGACTCCTTTGCAAAAGAAAAAAAAAAGTTCCCTCAGTGACTGGAAGGAGTGAATGAGAGTACAGAGCACTGCCACCTTGAAACCTCATCGGAAACTGAAACGACCCTCTTCAGAGCTGCAGTCATAGTCTAGTGTTCCTATTTGACAGCCAGAATGAGTGGTAAGCAATTCCTTGAAGTCCATGGATGGTATGAGCAATCCAACACAGCTAGCTGTTCCGTATTGTGGACCTGACACACCCAGGAAAGCGGCAGTTTTTCAAATGTTGGGCCTCCTGTGTCATTTATCAATGTGTTCCCTCTCAGCCCAAGATGCACCCTTTAACATATGCTCTGTGATAAGCAACAAGATTCTTTTAAGTATTTCTCCTTTAAAGTCAGTAATTCAATCAAAAGATATATCTTACTTACTATATACATGTATACACATGCATATATGTATATAATGAGCTGAAAATGTGAAGCTTTTTCAGTAGAGGGCACAGGAGGGTCACTGCAGGAGGAAGTCTGCTGCTGCCTCTGGGGTTGTTCAGGAGTTGGTGTGAGTGTGATGGCTTTGGAGGGAACCTGCCCCAGCCTCAGGCCCTGAGTGTCATCTCTCTGCAAGCTTGCAGCCTTGGTGTAGCAATGCCCTTTCTGCAGTGGTCTCAAATGAAAACCAGAGCCCTCACTGCCTGTGCGCTCTTAAGAGCTCCTGCCCCTGCTGGCCCTGGACTCCCACAGTATGTCCAGGCCACCAGGCCTGATGGCCAGCTCCCCAACTTGCACACTGGAGAGTGCCTTGATTTACCCAGCAACTCCAGATGAGCTCCATGTCAACCTTCTCTGCTGTCTACTAGGCTAAACCTCACCTAAACTAGGGGAACCCTTTCAAATTTGTCTTTCCTTGACTGCTCTCCCTCAGCCCCAGGGAACCATATAAAGACTTCCCTCTCTCCTTTTTTTTTTTTTTTGTTTGTTTTGAAACAGGGTCTCACCCTGTTGCCCAGGCTCGAGTTCAGTGGTGCAATCATAGCTCACTGCAGCCTTGACCTCCTAGGCTCAAGTGATCCTCCCATCTCAGCCTTCTCCCAACCCTACCCCATAGCTAGGATTATGGGCATGCGCCACCATGCCCAGCTAATCTTTTTAAAACACTTTTTTTTAGAGACGGGGTTTCACTATGTTTCCTGGGCTGGTTTCAAATTCCTGGGCTCAAGCAGTCCTCCCACCTTGACTTCCCAGAGTGCTAGGATTATAGGTGTGAGACACCACACCCAGCCTTTCCTCATATCTTACAGTCTTATAAATTCCTCCATTTAATGATTGGACCTAAACCGCTACACATTCCACAGGCCACCAACCTGAACCAAATTACGCTATTGTGGTGGGAAATTGGATAATGAAACTAAATGTTACTAGAAATGAACCAAAATGGAAAGAGAATTGCCTGCAATGCTGAATAGGAAAATTCATGCTGTGCTCACTGAGGGTGTGGGGTGCAGTGTTAATGAGAGTCCTGAGGACAGGACCCATAATGGGGGTAAGGATGGAGTCTGGCATAAGTTTATGACACGAGTTTTAAAAAAGGATGTTGGTAGAAGAATCCTGGCAGGATAATGGCCCAACATAATACTGGCAAGTGAGATACAGACTGGCTCACTTTCTTTGTGCCAGGAGGAGAGGATATGGAAACTGTCATAAACAGGGAAAATACAGAAATCATTTACTATATGTGTAACTTTTGCCGTATTTTGTTGTTTTTGTTAAAATGGACATTTTCATAATAAGTGGAAAATTTAGACATCATTACTTAGGTCTTATGGCCGTGGTACCCATCATAATCTGGGGCCTTTTGCCAACATAAGGTTTAGAATCAAGGTACAAAGTAATTCCTTTAAAGTTGACACTGAAAATGTGGAGCTACATTCAAAACACTGCAAGGAAAGCCAGTGACAGCTTCCTTGTCTTTCAGATGACCCTGTCTTTATCTGTTTTGGCCAGATGCAAAATTAAATAAGAAGTTTATAAGGTAAATAGGTAACAGCCCCAAGCTTAAAACCTGAGGCCTATCCTTTGATAGAATCATGAAATTGAATCAAAGCCTGTGCCTATGCTCTAGAGGAGTGACATTTTCTGCACTAACTAAAGTGCAAATAGCTCAGAGGAACCAGCATGGAGTGTGTCAAACAGGAGTCCCCAACCTCCATGGGTCTGACATGCTGAGAGGCACTGCTGTTGGGCAAGGTGAGCCAAAGTCAATTGCTGGAGGTTTTTTCTTCTTTATTATTTTTGTTCTATTTTTGGCTTTATAGGTGATTTTAGGAACAGATTCTCTTTAATCTCAATTTAGTTTGTATAAGATACTTATTTATTATCAAGGAGAGGTGTTGGTGGTTGTAAACTAGGATGTCTCAAAAAAAAAAAAAAACGTTAGAGTACCACACCCTAGCTTAAAACTTCTTTGTCCACGCATCCCCTCCAGGATAACAGTAGAAACTCCTTAACATGACATGCAATGCCCTCCACAGTCTAGTCCTTGGCTGTCTTTCTGTTTTATCTCCTGCCATTGCAGCTGTGCACTTTACAGCCTAGAAAAGCTAAAGTCCTATAGTCCCCCTCCAAGCTTCTTGGGGCTTCTATGGCCTGGCTTAGGGTGTACCCTTGTCTAAAATGCTTTGCCTCCATCTGGCTACAGCCTACCCAGTGGTGCGCTGTTTAGTGTTTAACAACTGACACTAGAGGAGAAAAAAGCTTGATATGTAGTTTGCCTCTGAGGTATAAATATTCATACCACTGCTACTTCAAGCTGCAAATCTGGTCACTGAATGCAGAAATGGGAAAAAATGTGTTGAATATCGCAAGCCAGTATAAGTGGCTTCAGGCCACCTTCGACTCCACCTCTCCTTTAAGATTCCACTGAGGCATCAACTCCTCCTTCTCCCTGGTTACAATCTTCTCTGGCTCCGGGCCTCTCCTGGGTGCTCCCGTGGCCTCCTGTGTCCGAGCCTCTACTGGGTGCTCCCGTGGCCCCCTGTGTATTTCTCTGCCATTGCACTTTAGTACACTAACTAAATATGTTTGTTTCTCTCTCTGGTTCTTCCTCATATTCACCTCCATGGGATCACATTTTTTCCTCTGTGATTTTGGCACCCAGCACTGTGCCTGGCACATAGTTGTCACCTGATATGTTTATTGAATGAAGAAGTAGAGCTCCTCATGGTCAAAATGATGTAACTTTTTCTTCTTCAGCTACGTTATATTGTCTGGTGTTCTTAGAAGTAAGCCTAACCCTAACAACTTATTGGAATGGCTCATCTGGACTTACAATAAATTAAGCTGTTGTATGTTTGGCTGGGTGAGTTTGGCTGGGATGGGAAATGGTGGGAGAGCTGGTTTATCCCGTTGGGGATTTTTGGGGACAAAGGATCCCCAGTGCAGATTTCAGTGCAGAGTAATGCCAATAATTACAATGTATTTTAACCTCCTTGGTTTTCATTTTCTAATACCATGTCATCATGTGGGCAGGTGAGGACCTTGCAGTTGACTTTGCACTTTCTATCTGAACTTCAGGTTTACAAAGTTTAAAACTTTCCCATAAGTTTTCTAGTTCTCTGTGCTTGGCCCAAGCCCTTCCAGCAACTGCCAGTTGCAGTCACATGGAAAGTGTGACTTAGGAAGGCACGCTGGCATTAGCAAGAAAACTCAGATTCAAAAATAACCATTACTTCACATCTTACAGTGCATATCATAGAACTGTAGAATTTTAAAGGTGAGGCTGACTCACTAGTGAAGCCACTTACCTCAGGAACAAATTTCCTAGCGTGCAGTTATGCTTGGTAGGCAGCTGCTCTCCTAGCCTTGGCACTAAAGGCCCTCCATTTCTCAACCTTAACCTTTTAATTACTACAATGGCTTCACCACAGTGTGTGGCACTCTCAGGGTGCAATTGGGCCACAATTGGCTAATTGTAACAATTATAGCAAAAAAGGAATACAGTTGGCTAATTGTGGCATTTTACTTAAGGTAATCACCTTTTCTGCTTCCTAATTCCTAATTTATTTTTTCTACCCCCAATTAAAAATCAGAACTCCTTTTTACAGCTTTTCTGTTTACAGCGAAAGACAATTAAGTCCTCAGTACCAGAAGCCTAAATCTACCCTGTGATCTAATGCTCACTTTGCAGCACCCAGACCTCTAATTGGTGGATCCTCTGGATTTATCCCAGGACATTTAGAGACTCGGCCTTTTGTTAACACAGACGTCAGGGTTAATGTTTGGAAGACACTGTCCAGCTTCACTTTGCCGTAGAACAGACATTCTCGATGTTTGTTATGCATCAGAACCACCCAGGATACTTAAAAAAAAATATATATATATATAGCTGCCTATCCCACCCCCATTCTGAATCAGGTGGTCTGCGGTGCAGCCAGGGTGAATCTTACGTGCAGCTGGGCTTGGCGAGTTCCGCTAAGGGGTTCCTAGATTGGCTGCTACCCTCTGCTTTGCTCTCTCTCCTAGCTAGCCATCCCTGTGGCACTACATCCGATTCCTTCTGTTCCCTTTTTGGCCTAAACCAGACTCTCTTTTCTTCCTCTTTATCAGTTTTCTTCCCGAAAGGGTTGGCTTGGGGTTCTAATTTCCCTTTTTTCATGACTCAAGGAGTCAGACATTTCTTTCAGATTCCCATCTTTTCCCTTATCTATCATCAACACCAACATCCATTCAAAATGGGCATAAGTAAAAATTCAGTTTGTGTCTCAATTCACATCTGGAATAGATGATTACTGTGACTAAATTGAGATATTCAAGGAACATTCACTGAGTACATAGGACACACCAGTTCCTGGGCTAGCCTTAGGGTTATAAAGATGAATAAGAATGGTTGGCCCCTGCTTTCAAGGAGCATAATGGTGAAAAGGAAAACAACCAATAATTATAAAGCACCATGACAGGGGAGAGTTGCCACTGGAATGCTTAGAAGCAGCATTATCACACTGTTGGTTTTTAAGCAGGATTTCTTCCTTGGAAATTGAGGAAGACAATCTGATTCTAACAGAAACTGCCATAATCAATCCAAACCATGAATCTTTTCCTCATTTTCAGAAATCTTTGCAGAAATTGAACTGGTGGAGTAAAAGGAGAACAAATATTTTAAATGGATTAGGAAGTTTTTTTTTTTTTTTTTGAAATGGAATCTCGCTCTGTTGCCCGGGCTGGAGTGCAGTGGCGCAATCTCGGCTCACTGCAAGCTCTGCCTCCCGGGTTCACGCCATTCTCCGGCCTCAGCCTCACGAGTAGCTGGGACCACAGGCGCTCACCACCACGCCCAGCTAATTTTTTGTATTTTTAGTAGAGATGGAGTTTCACTGTGTTAGCCAGGATGGTCTTGATCTCCTGACCTCGTGATCTGCCCTCCTTGGACTCCCGAAGTGCTGGGATTATAGGCGTGAGCCACTGTGCCCGGCCAGGAAGATTCTTGAAATGCTCATTTGCCTTCTTAGGCAAGTGCACAGATGAATTCCAAAAGATTATTTTATTCCAGTTATATAAGCATGTCACCATGACTCGGTGACCATTGATATGTGAGAAATAGCACATTGGAAGACACAATATTTTGATCTTCTGCCTCTGTGAATATATTTGTTAAGGTAGTATAGGCAAACCACATGTTGGGAAAAGTTATTTGCAGTATATGCATCTGATAAAGGACTGAAATTCAGAATATATATAACTACAAATCAATAAGAAAAAGACAATAAAAAACGGGGAGTGGACTTTAACGAGTTTGCTAAAGAGGGTATCGAAATATCTAACAAGCATATGAAAAGCTGCTCAACATCTTTACTCATTAAGGAAAATGCTAAATAAAATCACAATGAAATGCCACTTCATACTCACCAGAATGTCTAAAATTAGAAAAACTGACAATATCAAGTATTAGCAAGCATATGAAGCAACTGGAATTCTATATTATTTGTGAGATTGTAAATTGGTGCAACTCTTTGGAAAACTGGCAAAATCCATTAACGCTAAATTTGTAACAACTCTGACCCAGCAGTTCCTCTTCTATGTGTATACCTGTGCCAGATCCTGATTTATGGTCTCTCAACAATGACTTGACCCTTTCTGACTGCTCTGTGAGCCTTTAAAATATTTTTAAGGCTGGGCACGGTGGCTCACGCCTGTAATCCCAGCACTTTGGGAGGCAGAGGGAGGTGGATCACGAAGTGAAGAGATCGAGACCATCCTGGCCAATGTGGTGAAACCCCGTCTCTACTAAAAATACAAAAAGGGTAGCTGGGTGTGGTGGCGAGCGCCTGTAGTCCCAGCTACTCGGGGCTGAGGCAGGAGAATCACTTGAACCCGGGAGGCGGAGGTTGCAGTGAGCTGAGATCGCACCACTGCACTCCAGCCTGGGTGACAGAGCGAGACTCCGTCTCAAAAAAAAAAAAAAAATATATATATATATATATATATATGTATATATGTATATAAAATGTTTTCTTTGCCAGTTGGTACTGAAGCTTGGTCAGGTGAGGTTGCTGATGAGACATTGCAGGAGAAGAGTTTTGCTTCCTGGTTCCACTATGCTCACTCCCCTGGCTCCTGCAAGGTGCTCCTCTAGCATCCAGCTCCTGCAGCACCTGCAGCCTTGGCCGTGCACAGCTCCTAAAATACACATGGCTTCTCTAGCAACTGCAGCATGTGCAGCCTCTCCAGCAGCCAGCTCCTGTAGCACTTGGGGCTTCTCCAGTTCTCAGCTCCTGCAGTGCATGGCAGCCAGCAGCATTCAGTGGCTTATAGCTTCTCTGGGTTACTCTTTCAGTCAGTTTTGTAGTAACTGTCTCAGGTACAACAATGCCCTCTGAAGAGCTGTCTCTGGCACCCTAGATGATGAATTACCAGAAACTTCCAGAGGGCATATTTCCAGAAGATTCCACCAGTACAGCACTATAGTGACTTCTCTATTATTTGGTGAACAATGGCCATGCACTCTCCAATAAGATCTTTGCAGTAATTGAACTGGCGGAGTAAAAGGAGAACAAATATTTTAAATGGATTAGGCCTGAGGCAGGGGTTGGAGGTGAGTCTTTCTTGAGAGTTCTCTCTTATCCCTAAGGCTGGTAATTGCTCCTTATCTCTGTTCTTCCTGCATTCTTTAGCTTTCTCTTTACTTCTTACTAGCCAATCCCTTGTTATTCCTGTTATAAACATTTGTTATATTAAACTTTTCCTATTCAAGTTATTACATGGTATTGCTCTTCTGATTGGACTGATACAATACCCAAGAAAAATGTATGTGTCCACCAAAAGACATGTCCAAGAATGTTCATAGAAGCTTTATTCATAATAGCCCCAAACTAGAAACTACCCAAACGTCCATCAACAGCAGAATGGATACATTGCTGTATATTCATACAATGGAATACTACTCAGCAATACAAAGGATGGAACTACTTGTTGATAAATCTCATAGACAGTATTAGGTGAAAGAAGCCAGATACAAAAGGGTATATACTGTAAGACTTCATGTATACGAAGAGATACAATTTGAGAAGGGATACAACAACTCTATGTCAATGGACGTCAGAATAGTGGTTACATCTAGGGACAGGGATGTATATTGACTAAGAAGGGATACAAGGGATCTTTTTGGGTTATTTGATGTTATGTTTTGATCAAAGGTTGTTACATAGGTATATACTTATGCAAAAAGGTCATCAGTTTGTGTATTTTATATTATGTCCTAATTTTAGAACTAAAACTTCAGAAAGTAACATAAATTAAAAGTCACAGAAAAGAGCTTCAGGTGCAGAGCTGTGTAGACATGAGCTGCCCTAACAGATTCCCTTGGTCCTTTCCATCTCAACACCATGAATATGGTACTTTACAGCCTCCCTGAGGTCAATGACTGTAAAAAAGGTCTCTGTAGAGTTCAGGGGGACATGCTGAGGGAGGCAATAAGAAACTGAGTGATTTTTCTCATGCACATAGCACAGTTGGTGCTGGAAATGGAAATGCTTCAGCCTTCTACCCTAAGCCAGTGTACTTTCTGCACATCATGTGGCCTTTCAGAAGGCTTCTTTCTAAAGATGGTTGAGATGGGTAATGGAGTGTTTTATAGAATATGGCAGAGAGTTTCATACAAGGAAAGCCAACAGAATGATTTTTGAAATAAAATCCTGTCGCAATTGGTTGGCACTGACACGAATTTTTTAAAATAATGTCTTCCTGACTGCAGTGAGAAAGACTGCAGGGGAGTTGGTGGAAGGGGGAACATGTGCCAATCTGGGGGCTGTATGAAATTGTTTCCCTTCAAAACAGAGCAGAAATATGAGAAATCAAAATAGTTTATCCCCTGTTCCCTGCCTTCCTACTCTTCTTGGGCAGGATTCAAAGGAGAAAAAGCTCAGCAAAAAAGCAATCTCCAGGGACTGGTATTGGGATGAGCAACTGCCAGGAAGACAGATAAATAATTCTCACCTCAGAAATCCTGGTTGTTCTTCCTGAACACGTGAGAAAACGGGCTCCCTATGCATGCATGGAAAAGTCAAGATTTCTCGAGCTTGGGGTAAGATTCTCAGCCCTGGGCATCACTGCAAGGGAACAATGTAGTTCCTGCTTACTCTGCAGTTTTTACCCGAGACTGAAGGAGTTCGCTCAGGACCCAGCCTATCAATCTATTGATTTGGGGAGAGGAGAGAGTAAAAGTCATTTATCCTTTCTCTGTAATCCTTTAACTGTACTTTTCTCTTGACGTTTGTTCCAGTTGTTAATTTATTGCCTTGCAGCTCCAAACCGTCCTTTTTGTCTTGCTTTATGATCCTGAAGCTAGAATCTGCACATTACCGCATTACCGGTTCTTCTTTGACCAGCGGGTTTGGGTTTGGTGTATGGCGGGTTCGGGGTGGGGGCGGGGGGGGGGTTGTCTGCCATTAGAGGGCGCTGCAGGGAGCCTGCAAAGCTGAAAGGGAGGGAAGGGGACACTTTGCGTTTCCCACCCAAGTGTGAGCAAATTGGAGTGTGGAGAGTCTCAGGAGCGTTCATTTCAGTGGTGACAGCTCTCAGGGTGCTGTGACAACCACCCTCTGGCAGTCTGTTTCTTCTTTCCTGCAGTAGCCACGCCCTCGCTTCCAGAGTCTTTCCTTACCTTTCCCTCAGTCAAGGGTGGTAACAGCCTTCTGTAATTTCTACCTCAATTATATCTTAAACTTTTCTTTTATGCTTTTTAGAAGTTAATCATCCTTTGTCTGGTTATCAATTCTTTATACTGGATTTCCCCTGTTTAAATTACTAATGAATCTCAATGAAGAAAAGCCTGGGACCCAGTGGCTTCACTGTTGAATTCTACCAAACATTTAAAGAACCACTAATACCAATCCTACTCAAACTAATGCAAAAAATAGAGAAGGAGTGTACTTCTGAACTCATTCTAAGAGGCCAGTATTACTCTGATACTAAAACCAGACAAAGATACATTTTTAAAAAACCACAAAACACTACAGGCCAATACCTATGAATATTGCTGCAAAAATCCTCAACAAAATAATAGCAAACCAAATTCAACAATATATTAGAAAAATCATTTGTCATGACCAAGTGGGATTTATCCCTGGGATGCAAGGATTGTTCGACATACACAAATCAATCAATATTATATATCAACAGAATGAAGGATAAAAACCGTATCATTTCAATTGATGCTGAAAAATTATTTGATAAAATTCAACATCCCTTCACGATAAAAGTCCTCAAAAAACTGGAGATAAAATATACCTCAACATAATAAAAGCCACATGTGACAGACCAACCCCTATATTATATTAAATGGGGAAAACCAAAACCTTTTCTCTAAGATCTGGAACATGACAAGGATGCCCACTTTCATCACTGTTATTCAACATAATACTGGAAGTCCTAGCTAGAGCAATCAGATAAGAGAAAGAAAGGGCATCCAAATTGGAAAGGCAAAAGTCAAACTATCCTTGTTTGCAGATGATGTGATCTTTTATTTGGAAAAACCTAAAGACTTCACAAAAAAACTATTAAAACTGATAAATTCAGTAAAGCTGTAGGATACAAAATCAACATACGAAATGCCAACAAGGAACACTCTGAAAAAGTAATTTTCTTTCTTTCTTTTTTTTTTTTTTTTGAGACAGAGTCTCTGTCGCCCATGCTGGAGTACAGTGACACAATCTCAGCTCACTGCAACCTCTGCCTCGTGGGTTTAAACAATTCTTGTGCCTCAGCCTCCTGAGTAGCTGGGATTACAGGTATGTGCCACCACGCCTGGCTAATTTTTTTGTATTTGTAGTGGAGACAAGGTTTCACCATGTTAGCCAGGCTGGTCTTGAACTCCTGACCTCAGGTGATCTGCCTACCTTGGCCTCCCAAAGAGCTGGGATTGCAAGCATGAGCCACTGTGCCAGGCCCCCATTTTCAGTCGTCACAAAATTAAATATCTAGGAATTAACCAAAGAAGTGAAAGATCTCTATAATGAAAACTGTAAAACACTGATGAAAGAAATTGAGGAGGACACCCCAAAATAGAAAAATAGTCCATGTTCATGGATAGGAATAATCAATATTGTTAAAATGTCCATACTACCCAAAGCAACCTACAGATTTAATTTAATCCCTATCAAAATACCAATGACATTCTTCACAGAAATAGAAATAAACTAAAATTTATATGGAACCACAAAAGACCTATGGCCAAAGCCATGCTAAGCAAAAAGAACAAAACTACAGGAATCACATTACCTAAGTAACCAAAACAGCATGGTACTTGCATAAAAACAGACACATAGTCCAATGAAACAGAATAGAGAACCCAGAAACAAATTCAGACACCTACAGTGAACTTATTTTCAACAAGGGTGCCAAGAACATATACTGGGAAAAAGTCAGTCTCTTCAATAAATGGTGCTAAGAAAACTGGATATCCATATGCAGAAGAATGAAACTAGACCCCTATCTCTCACCATATACAAAACTCAAATCAAAATGGATTAGACACTTAAATCTAAGATCCCAAGTATGAAACTACTACAAAAAAACATTGAAGAACTTCTCCAGGACATTGGTCTGGGCAAAAGTTTCTTGAGTAATACTCCACAAGCACTTGAGTAATACTCCACAAGCACAGGCAACCAAAGCAAAAATGGACAAATAGGATCACATCAAGTTAAAAAGCTTCTGTACTGCAAAGGAAACAACAAAGAGACAACCCACAGAATGGGAGAAAATATTTGCAAGTTACCTATCTGACAAGGGGTTAATAACCAGAATATAAAAGGAGCTCAAACAACTCTATAGGAAAAAAATCTAATCCAATTTTCAAATGGGCAAAATATCTGAATAGACATTTCTCAAAAGACACACAAATGGCAGACAGGCATATGAAAAGGTGCTCAACATCATTGATCATCAGAGAAATGCAAATCAAAACTACAGTGAGATGTCAGCTCACCCCAGTTAAAATGGCTTATATCCAAAAGACAGGCAATAACAAATGCTGGCAAAGATATGGAGAAAAGCAAACCCTTGTACACTGTTGGTGGGAATGTAAATTAGTACAACCACTATGAAGAACTGTTTGGCGATTCCTCAAAAAACTAAAAACAGAGCTACCATAGGATCCAGCAATCCCACTGCTGAGTATATACCCAAAAGAAAGGAAATTAGTATATCAAAGAGAGATATCTGCACTCTTATGTTTTTTGAAGCACTGTTCACAATAGCCAAGATTTTGGAAGCAACCTATGAGTCCATCAACAGATGAATGGATAAAATGTGGTGCTTACATACAATGGAGTACTATTCAGCCATAGTAAAGGATGAGATCCTGTCATTTCCAACAGCATGAACGTAACTGGAGATCATTATATTAAGTGAAATAACCTAGTCACAGAAAGACAAACATTGCATATTCTCACTTATTTGTGGGATGTGAAAATCAAAACAATAGAACTCATGGAGATAGAGAGAAGGATGGTTACCAGAGGCTGGGAAGGGTAGTGTTTGGGATGGAGATCAGGGGGTGGGGATGGTTAATGGGTACAATAAAAATAGGAAGAATGAATAAGACCTACTATTTGATAATACAACAGGGTGACTATAGTCAATAATAATTTAATCATTTTAAAAAATCTAAAAGAGTGTAATTGGATTGTTTGTAACACAAAGGATAAATGCTTGGGATGGGTACCCTATTCTCCATTATGTGATTATCACACGTTGCATATCTATATCAAAACATCTCGTGTACTCCATAAATACATACACCTACTATATACCCCTAAATTAAAAACTTAAAAAATTAAAAAAATTACAAATGGTACTTCTCTCTTACCTAGTTCCTACCAGATACAATGCTTGATGTGTCTAACTTGCTCTTGCTTGCTTGTTCATGTGTCCCATGGCCCCTCAAGGACCTTCTGTGTTTTTGGCTCGAGGAAAGCAGCCTTCCAGCTGGGATATGCTAGATTGGGTGTATCTCAGAGAATTAATTTCCATATCCCGGACTTCCACATGTACTCTTTCCTAATAAGATTGGCCTGAGAACATGCCTGCAGGGAGATATCATGAGAAACATTCTTCTTTCCCAGCTTGCTTTCTATGTTCAAAAAAAAAGTATACCTCTCCTTATTTTATGCTGCATTGTCTAAAGTTGTCATATTTATGTTGTTCTGAATAATTTCTTCATAATTTTAATGATAAGCCAATCCAGAAGAAAAATTTTAACATCTGAAGTCTTAAGATTATAGAAATTAAAAAAATCAATTTGACTTATATTATTACTACACAGAATTATAATAGAATGATAACATATTTTTAAGCGTGAGGTCCCTTAAAAATGAGGTAATATTGGGGAAATGAAATGGAAACATGAGTTCAAGGAAAAAAGTTCTATTAAAAGATCATTCATGTATTTTAAAATTTTAGATGATAAATACATCATTGCTATCTATATTCCTTTGGATAATGGAAAAATATAATTGGTATCTATATTCCTTTGGCCATATAGAAATGCATTCATTAACATTTTGTTGTAAAGTGTCAATATTGACTACATGCCATAATTTCATCTTTGCGACTATTTTAACACGGGAAGGGAAACTTGAAGTCTCATCTGAAAAAGGTTCAAGAGGATATGTAGTTTTCTAAAATTGTTTTAGGAGATATGAGAGTAAACAATGTTGCCTCACTATGATAAACCATACATGAATGATGACTAGATGAATGAATAAGCAAACCAGCAATTGAAAGCAAGAAATCCCTTCTAGGGTAAATAAAACCAAAATGGGTTGCATGACGTTTATCCAATGCCTTCATGTCTTTGCATCTCAATTGCTCATCTGTAAAAAAGAAATGGTGATAACTGTTTGTGAGCCTTAGATGAGGTCATGCATGTAAATGTGCTTTGCACCTGGCAGGTCCTCAGTAAGTGTTTGCTGAAGTACTAGGTGGCAGTGCAATTTGGGTATATCCATCTCTTCCTGTCCTAAGGGATGCTGGTCACTGTACCAGAAGTAAAACAAATTGGCTTCTATGGCTGCACACCATGACAGGTCTCGATTACATGAAGGGCCTTACTAAACACCCTTCCATCCTAACAGAAGTATGTGGAGCATTTGACCATTGCACGTGGATGAGTTCCCACTTTACTCCCACAAATGTGATTTGTGTCAACTTTACCCTACAAATGATGTGTTTGTGGACATTCCATCTTTAGAATCTATTAAAGTAGTCATTGTCAAGTATTTATTTAGAGTCAGTAGAACTACTATGTATTATATAAAATACAAAACACAGGCAGCATAGCTTCATGCCAAAGTGGTTACTGAATCTACTCTTTTGTAAATGTACAATATTGACTGATCTTCCAACCAACTGAATTACAAGCTGACCAGTACACACACAAGAAGTGATTTCTTTACAATAGTTGATGACAGGCCTCTGTCACCAAACTGTATTGGAAGTTGGCCTGGCATTTAATAAGCAATGGTGACCAATTAAGGAAGTGAAATGCTTGTGCAAAGTGCCTAATATAATAAGGTTTTTGCCCATTACTGAGACATCAGTGATGTCTCAGAAGAGAAAGTGACTCTGGTTACAAAGTGGAACCAGGCTATGCTAAATTAGAGCTGCTTCTATACTAAGGCTACCAGTCATCTTTAACATCAAGAGTGCTCACTGAGCTCTTCAGACATTTACCCTAAAACAAGAGATGAATTTTAAAATGAGCCTTTTGATGCTCTCTGGAGAGCAAACCCTCAAGCTATATTCCTATAAAAATTAAGAATCTCATTCCAGACCCCAATTAAACTAAAAAATATTGTGGAGAGAGACAGAAAAATCAAGTTTCTACAGTGTGCCAGCCACTGGCTAAGTGTTTTCCCAGATACTGTCTCATTACTGTTCACAGCACTGTTGTGGGGTAGGCAGCATTCCTTCCATTTCACAGATGAAAACACTGAGGTTCAGGGAGGTTCAACTTGGGACCAGGCTTGAGTCGTTTACCTGAAACAAAACCCACATTCTTTCCCCTTCGCCTTATTAACTCTAATCTTGGCTCAAAAATTGAGTGCTCAGAAAAATAAGGGTTATAGACGTGAGATTAGCATTCATATTCCAATGGAAGTGTCCATCAGAGTGGTTCTCAATCTTGGCTACACATTGGAATTGCCAGTATTCCAGGGTTTGCACAACTTGCTTGTAAGAAATCTTAGGGCAGTGTTTATCAACCTATAGCAGGCTTCAGAACCACCTGGAGATTTGTTAAAACAGATTTTTGGGCCCCGTCCCCAAAGTTTCCGATTCTGTCTTTCTGGGGTTGGCCTAAGAATCTGTATTTCTAACAAATTTCCTGTGGCTCCAGGTTGGGGATCTCACTTTGTGAACCACTGGCATAGGGCATTGTCTTGCAAAGTGTAGTCCTATCCCAGAGTATCCAGGTTGGAATTAGGGACTCAAATGCAGGTTCTTGGCCCTGGCCCAAATCTATAGGATCAGATCTCAGGGCGTAGGGACCGGGGATCTGTCTCATAAACAAGTGTTCCAGGTGATTCTTCCACTTGCTGAAGCATGAGAACTGTCATCCAATGGGTCTTTGAACTCCTTAGTCTCATATACAGCCCAGCTTTTAAATACTGTCACATTTTGAATGACAACTACACAGCAGAACTGCATTTACAGTTGACCATTAGCTGCTGTTGTGACTTGCTTCTGGTTATTTAAAATGCCCACAAGGGATCTCTTAGCCCATGCTTCATAAATAAAGCTGAAAAAAGAAATATTTATTCATTGATTTTTTTAAAAACTCTCAAGTTGTCAAGTTTCTGACTCATCGAGGGAAAGACTGATTAGTGTGGTTGTTTCATGCTTCCCCACACAAGTGAAATCAGGAGGAGAAAAGCATTCTATAAAAGATCTTATTTCCCTTCCTCTTCGCCTCTCCTGCCTCCTCATTTACCCTCAGCTATTCAGTTTCATCAGCTCTTGTGAGAATATAGCTCTGACTCTGAGTTTAAAGGGGTTGGGCGGCTTGGAGAGCAGTGCC